>NW_027551570.1:6592458-6762054 GCF_008692635.1 Crocuta crocuta | reverse complement strand
CCCCCCGCCCCCTCCCCTTTTGTTTTGTAGTAAGACTTTCTCAGTGAAGGAAACAGGGCCTTAATTTATATTCTGGTGCTAATGTCTTATCTTGCTGCAGATCAGCACTTCAAGTAGCATTGCTCTAAGCCTAAGGGATCATAAAACTATGTCCACAACTATGGGGATGATGGCTGGTTGGTGAAGCAAAGTAGGTAGCCAATATTCTTTTTACCATGAAAGAAGTGTGTCTATAAACCTAATCAAGCAAGAAGTAGAATTTTAACAGGGAAAAATTTATTGATCCCCATTTGTGCTCAACTCCATTATTAATGCTTTGTTTTTATTACTTTATTTACTCCTCACAACAATCCTTGAAAATGAATCAATTAACCTGTATTAATGTCATAAAAGCTTGATAATAGAAATAGTATGCAAAAAACACCACCATAGATAATGTTATTAACAGGGCAAATACCCCATTAGATGTTTGTGTACTTTGGGGAAAACTCCACATTACCTTTTTTATCCATTGTTGGATTTTTTTTGACAAATAAAAATTATATAAAAATTGTGAAGTGTACAATGTGGTATTTTAATAACACTACACCTTGTGTAATGATTACAACAATCAAGTTAATATTACTGGACTTGATTTACTTAAAATTTTGTTTTGAATTTTTGCATCTATGTTTATGAGAAATATTGGTGTGTACTTTCATTTTCATGTAATGCCTTTGTCTGGTTTTGCTATCATGGTAATCTGGCCTCCAAGAATGAGCTGGAAAAGAATTTTGTCTTTAATTTCCTGTAAGAGTTTGTGCAGAATTAGTATTATTTCTTCCTTAAATGTTTTGTTGAATTTACTAGTGAAGTCATTTTGGTTTGGAGTTTTTCACAAGAGAAATTTTGAACTACAAATTCAATTTCTTTAATAGGTTTAGGGCTATTTATTTATTTTTTTAAATTTTTTAATGTTTTTTATTTATTTCTGAGAGAGAGAGAGAGAGAGCAGGGGAGGGTTAGAGAGAGAGAGGAAGACACAGAATCTGAAGCAGGCTCCAGGCTCTGAGCTGTCAGCACAGAGCCCGATGTGGGGCTTGAACCCACAAACTGTGAGATCATGACCTGAGCTGAAGTCAGACGTTTAACTGACTGAGCCACCCAGGCACCCCGGTTTAGGGCTATTTAGATAACTTCTTGAATGAGCTCTGGCAATTTGTGAAAATTGCAAGAAATCTATTGCACCTAAGCTAATTTACAGGCATAATATTATTTATCATATTCTCTGATTATCCTTTAAATATGTGTAGAATATGTTTCCTCTCTCATTCTGATATTAATAGTGTCTTTTCTTTTTTCCTGGTGAGTTTATCATTTAAAAAATTTTTTTAATGTTTACTTATTTTTGAGAGAGAAACAGAGCAAGAGTGGGAAAGGGGCAAAGAGAGAGAGGGAGACACAGAATCTGAAGCCAGCTCTAGGCTCTGAGCTGTCAGCACAGAGCCTGACATGGGAGTTGAACCCACAAACCATGAGATCATGACCTGAGCCAAAGTCAGGCACCACCCAGGTGCCCCAATCAATATTATTGATATTCCAAAGAAACACCCTTTGTCTTTACTGATTTTCTCTTTTCTACTTCATTGAGTTCCATTTTAATTTTATTACTTCCTTTCTTTTTCTGCTTACCCCCGGTTCCTCCTCTTCTGATATCTTAAGGTGAAATTTGAAGTCATTGATTTGAACACTTTCTTCTTTACCAACTTAACTCTTTAATGCTATAGATGACCTTCTAAGTATTGTGCTAGTTGAATCTCACAAATTCTGGTATATTGTGATTTAAAAAAATTTTTTTAACATTTATTTAGTTTTGGGAGACAGAGAGACAGAGCATGAGCAAGGGAGGCAGAGAGAGAGGGAGATACAGAATATAAAGCAGGCTCCAGGCTCCAAGCTGTCAGCAGAGAGCCTGACCTAGGGCTCAGACTCACAAACCGCGAGATCATGACCTGAGCCGAAGTGGGCCACTTAACCAACTGAGTCACCCAGGCATATTGTGATTTTATTTTCATTCATTTCAAAATACTTTCTAATTTTCTTTCTGATTTCTTCTTTGATTATGGATTATTTAGAAGTGTTTCATTTAGTTTCCAAATACTTACGGAGTTTTTGAAGATCTTTCTGCTATTGACTTTTAATTTAATTCTGTTTTGGTCAGAGAATATAGTTGGTATGACTCTGTCTCTTAAAGTTTTGAGAATTGCTTTATGGCCCACACAATAAGGACTATCCTGGTAAGTGTTTCATGTGTATTGAAAAGAATGTGAATTCTGTTGTTGTGTGGAGTATTCTATAAATATCCATTAGGTGAGGATTTTCTACCAATTATTGAGAGAAGATATTGAAACTCTGTTGCTCTTTTTACTTCTAAAAAATCTTTTTTTCTCCTTCAGTTTTATTTTGAATTATTTCTATTGCTATATCTTCAAGTTTAGTGATATTTTCTTTTACCAAATCTAATTTGGTATTAATCCCATCCAATGTATTCTTCATCCTAGACATTACAACTTTCATCTCTACATATTCTATTTGAATCTTTTTCTTATATCTTGCATGTCTCTACTTAACTTTTTCACACATGGAATATAGTTAAAAAAACTATTTTAATATCTTTGTTGATTCTAACATCTGTGTCAGTTCCGCTTTGTTTTAGAATGATTATGGCTCTTGATTATGGTCATGTTTTCATGCTTTCTTTTGTGCCAGATATTGTGAAATGCTCCTTTTTTTGATGTGGAACACTTTTGTGTTCCTATAAATATTCGTGTTACATGCGGACATTTTGATCTTTTTGGGTCGTGCTATTGTGATTTATTTGGTGAATTCAGAGCGGTGCTTAATTTAAGGCTAATTATTCCCCATTACTGAGACAAGACCTTCCTGAGTTTTCTCCCCTCATACTCTATGAATTACGAAGTTTTCTAGGCTTGCTGGCAGCAAAAGGCTTTGTTCCTTGCCCTCTGTGAGCAACAGGGCTATTCTGTAATCTTTTCTAATGGTTCTTCCCCCAGGCTCAGGGCATTTTCTTATGCATGTACTGTCACTACTCTGCTGAATAATTAAGGGGGCCCTCTGCAGATCTCTGGGGTTCTCTCTTTTTGAAGCTTTCTCCTCTCTGGTATTTTGTCCTGGGAACGCTTACCATCTTGGTCTCCCTGGGTTCTCATCTCTCTACGTCTTCATCTCTAGGAGTGCACTGGGCTCCACTTGAATTCCTCCTTTCTGCACCATGTCAGTAGGCTGCAGCAAGCATAGGGTTTGCCTTATTTGTTTCTGCCTCTCAGGGACCAATCTTTCAATTTCTGATGTCTAGTTTTCATCCTGAAAACTATTGTTGTGTGTGTAGTGTGTATGCAGAGATATATAATAGGTAAGAACTGGCCATTTTGTTTGAGATGTTCCTATGTTCTCTTCCTTTTCAAAAAAGGGCTAAGAATTCATCATTTATATACCAGATCCTTCCTTTATCAATACACCTGCAGTAACTGAGCAGGATTTCGTATTTCGCAAGCATGTATAAAACTTGGGGGCCTCCCGTTCCCCACCAGGAACCTAGTTTCAAATTCTCCTCAGAATTTTTTTATCACGATAAATGTTTCTAATTAAATTATTAAATACGAAATAGGAAGTGCAGACAAAAGCACTTATTTTATATTCTTCCTTGCTGTGACTGCTATGTAACACATGTTAGCCCTAAAACATCACCACCAAAAACACTTCTAGAGTTCTTGGCTATAGTGTATTAGCAACAATGAAGATCAGTCAAGCGGTCATTTCTGTCATGTTGAAGTTTACCAACCTGGAGTTAATAACCACCACCTGCTCTGTCTTTAGGATCTCTGTTTTCCAACTAAAGCATTCTGGCTTCCTTATAAAGGTCAGTCAACACATTTCATTAAAGCATGAGAAAAAGTATTTCATAAATGTTTTGACAGAAGAGGAAGGTTGACTTATGTTAGTGAAATATTTTTTCATGGACGCTCATATCAAAAAGATTACTGTTTCTTTCCCCAATTGTCTCTTTATATTGGAGCAAAATCTCAATCCTTTCCAAAAGTACCCAGCAGGATTATTTTCTAATGGGGTGTATTTTTGTCTACAAAACCTATAAACATAGGCTCTCTTCCTACTTAAAGGATTAGCATGAGATTCAAGAAGCTAAATGTAGATGCTTATGGTTCCAAAACTCTAAATTAGTTGAACATAAAGAATGGTTTTTCCACTTTGAGTTAAATTTATCTTACTTAGCGAGGGTGAGCCCACAAAAAATATTTTCCTTCAAGAAAACCTGGCAGGACTGTGGATACAATATACCCATAGCTCCTAGCAATGCTGTGTATTTTCTGGAAATGTCAAGGAGCCAAATTCCCATCTTCAAGCAATGGAAGAATTTCCTCAGAATGGCAGAAGAAGAAGGGTTGGCTCACTCTATTGTGGAGGAGGCTTGGAAGGAATGAAGGATCTAGTTAGGTTTCCAGGGAAGTGCCCCTGGAGATTAGCCTAACTTTGGCCAACATGTAAGCTATAACACCATGTGTGCTCCAGTAACTCTAGGGAGAAGTGGTGGTGGAAATGGAACTTAGAGAGAAGGGAGACTCTTCAGGAGCTGAGCCATTTGGATTGGGATTAGGTATGCTATGAAGTAGCTATGCTGCTTTTCATGGTATTTCTGAGAAACCTCAGGACATGCGTGAGTTATCCAGTGATCTGCCCCTTTGTCCAGGGGCCAGAATTAGCCGTATGTTCTTCATAGGCAAGCCACATGTACAACTGAGACTACCTTATGTGCATATTTCTCCACATGAGCTATAGCTGAGGTTTTCAAGTTAACCTTGTTTTGTCAGACTTCCCATGAGGTTGGCCATGTTTTCTTTCCTGCTTTCCCACTTTCTGAGTATTTAATTGAGCATTCAGTTCACTTTAGGTCTTGTGCTCAGCTCTATGCATGCCTTCTCTCATTTAACCTTCCACAAGGCACTGTGAGGGTGGGATTATCATCATTCCCTTTCTACAGATGAGCAAGCAAAGGCTTGGAGAGGGAAAACGACTTGGCCAAGAAATGACAGCCTCTAAGGGGAAGAGGCAGAATTTGAGCCGCACTCGTGTAACTCAAGGACTGGTCATGAGATGTGAGAACATTGCAGACACATTAAGGGACACATTAACCACCTCGCCAAGGGCCCTGGGACCTGATCTGAAGAATGTGATTCTTGGTCAATTGCAACTCCTTCTGACTGAAGCCACTAGAGAAAGTTTTCTTCGAAAAGTAGGCAACTAGATGAACTAAATAAATTTTGCAATTTTGTCTTCTCTAGGCATTGTAGCACAGTGGTTTTGAGCCAAACCTTTGGAGTTTGTTTGAGTCCTGTCTCTGCCATTTGTTACCTGTGACCCCGAGTCCCTCCATATCTCAGTTTCCTTACCTAAAAAAACAAATAAACCATAACCTTATAAGGTTTTTTAGAGAATTAAATAAAGTTTGCACAATCCCTAACATATCCTCAGTACTCCACAAATATAATTTTTAGAGGGAGATAAACAAATAGAAAAGTCTCAGATATCTGAAAATCCTTCCCACATTACTGTATTTCATAAATCATAATTTCTATAAGAAAACATGCAAAGTCAGCTTGCACATGCATTCATGAGTGTGCTCTTGGAAATGAGAAACCTCATTCTGTTGTGTTTATGAATGCTTAACTACAGAGGAGTTGGCAATAATTTAGGTACCTTTCCATTTAAAACTGCCACCCCAGGCCTGTCCTCCCTCCTGTCTGCTGAGGTCACTGGCCGAGCTCTAAGCTGGGAAAGCATGGGACGGAGGCTCAAGAGGATGTGTGACTGTGTGTCATTGATTTTACTCCAAAGGAAAACACAGACACATGAAAAACTCCCTTGTTTTGTTGTATGAGGTCCTCTTTCCCCCCGTCTGCCTGAACAAGTAGAAGATGAAGGTCAAAACAGATTTCATCTTTTGCCCCCAAAGACTTAGTGAAGGTCTTAAAATAGATTTCATCTTTTGCTCCCAAAGACTTAGAATTAATATGCCTTTGTTGGCCTAGACTTTTCTAGGTGACACTTAGCCTGAAAGATTCACTCTTGCTGTCTGCTTCTTGCTCTGAAACAACAGTCTGCAGAAGGTACCAGCATACTGAGAAAAAGTGATGCATGCCTTAGATATTTAGATCCAAACCACCCAAATCTGGGATTTTGGTCTTTATGGTGTTTTTCTGTGCTCTGGCCTCCAGATGAGTTTGTAAACACTTTATAAAGTCAACTTATTCTGGCCTTATAGCCTCTGGATGAGTTTATAAGTAGGAATTATTTTTAATAAAATTAAATTTTTAAAATAGAATTGCACTACCAAAATTATTTAGAAATAAGTCTCCCAAGTGATCATGTGATTGAACTTATTCTCAAATTTGGCAACTGGATATATTTCCTCATCTGTAAATGCAGACAATGGCCCCAACAGGCAACAGGGCACACACAGATAAAAGTAAATGGGCGTGGGTTTGAACCCTGGCTCTACCACTTAAAGTGGTATGGTTTTGCTTGAAGTTCTTAACTTCTGCATGTTAAATATACTTCTCTGCAAAACACAAACTGTAATGATAATAAAAATGATAGACTTTTTGCTAAAGATGAAATGAAATCATGTATATAATGTGCCTTGCATGTGCCTGGCACAGAGTTGCACCAAGTAAGCAGCAGCTTCTGTGGTTACGATTATTCTTCAGGCATCGTTCCATCATCAAGTGAGAGAGCGCACATGGTGCTTTGAGAACTGTACCGCACGGAATAACCAAAGCATTCCATCTGCACTTTTAATTAAACTGAATACTCTCTGACTTGTGATATGTGGGGTTTTTTGTACACATAGAATATACTCGACACTGTCAGACCACAAGCTCTTTGAAGAGATGACCTCTGAGTCTTTAAAAATAACCAAAAAACCAAAACCTGTCTAACCCCCCAAAGAGACTAGCTCAGGGTTTAACTCAGAACAGGAGCGAAACACATACTTGCTACATGAAAGGACATTTGCGTAATCATGGAAAATACACATAAATGCTTAGTGCTGTCATACAGTAAGCCTTCAGTGGGGGTTGTCACTGTCACCTCCACACCACTACCAGTATCACCACCAGGATCATCACCACCCCAGTCTCATACCCCGACCTCCATCCCTGCCATCAACAATATCACTGCCACCAACATCTCTACCACCCACGTCTGCCACCACCAGCAGCAACAGCTAACAGCATCACCACCGCTGTCTTCACTACCCCCAGGGCCAACACCATCTCTACCACCACCACCATCATCACTATCACCCAATTACTACTTCAAGCATCCACATTTTATTCCATAAAAAAGAGTCCACATGAAAAAAATCTCACTAGGACTCTAGAACATTGCTTTATCACTTTCAATAAATGATTGCGTGAGACATACAGAAGCAACCGCTGTGTGTATTTGAATTCAAAAACTCAACATACCCTGAGCAATCAGTTCGCATTAGTTTTGTCCACATGCAAAACCTTCATGGAAGACAACTAAAACTGGTTGTCTTACATATCTTAAACTAATCAGGAAACTCAGTTTATCCCCCAAAGAACATCAAGATTGTTGAAATTTCCAAAAAAGTCCATAAAACATTAAAATTCAGGGGCTCCTGGGCGGCTCAGTCAGTTAAACATTGGACTCTTATTTCAGCTTGGATCATGATCTCACGGTTCATGGGATCAAGCCCTACAGCAGGCCCCACACTGACAGTACAGAGCCTGCTTGGGATCCTTTCTCTCCATCTCTCTCTGCCCCTCTCCCAGCTCTCATATGCTCTCACGTGCGCTTGCTCTCTCTCAAGTAAACATTTAAAAAATAAAATAAAATTCAGATATGACAATTTTATCACTGACCTCCTTCTTAGAATATATACTGACATGAAAGTAGAACATTCCATTGGTGTTCCACCGGGGACCCAGAAGCCAATTCTGCTGCATTTAATTCCAGTACAGATTTAAATTTAGCACAAGTCAAGATAATATATTCAAGTTCAATACACGACAGCAAAACTTAGAAGCAAGGTAAGTGTTGAACAAGAGATAAATAAATGCATTCATTGAAAGCAACATTATGAGGACACAGAAAAATCAGTATGAAGCTTGTAACAATATGTAAAACATAACATATTACATGAAAATCAGAATATCCAATTGAATGAAACTATGTAAACCTATATGCTTATGGAAAAACCAAAGAATTCTACACTACAAATAGCTGTTTGCTAAATTATTTGATTTGAGATTTTTTTTTAAATTTTTTTTAATGTTTTATTTATTTCCAGGAGAGAGAGACAGCGTGAGCAGGGGAGGGTCAGAGAGAGAGGGAGTCACAGACTGAAACAGGCTCCAGGCTCTGAGCTGGCAGTCAGCACAGAGCCCGACGCGGGGCTCGAACCCACGAACCGCGAGATCATGACCTAAGCGAAAGTCGGACGCTTAACCCACTAAGCCATCCAGGCACCCCTGATTTGAGATTTTAAAAAAATTTTTCTTTTTACATTTATTTATTATTAAGAGACAGGGAGAGATAGAGGATGAGCAGGTGAGGGTCAGAGAAAGAGGGAGACATGGAATCTGAAACAGGCTCCAGGCTCTGAGCTGGCTGTCAGCACAGAGCCCGACACGGGGCTTGAACCCATGAACTGTGAGATTGTGACCTGAGCCGAAGTCGGACGCTTAATCGACTGAGCCACCCAGGCGCCCCTGATTTGAGATTCTTAACATTTTTTTGTGCTTTTATAATTTTTTTAAAAATTAGCAGAATTTTGAGAGTATAATAGGGAAACACTGGACAGGGTGTAGAGATTGAGTCCCTATTTTGAATCTTCCTGAATGACCTTAGGGGCATGAAGTTTCTTCTAAAACAGGGTTTCTCCCATTATTGACAGTCTGACTGGATAATTCTTTGTTGTGAGGGGGAAGTCTGGGCATTGTAGAGGTTTACCAATATCCATGGCCTCTACCCACTAGATGCTAGTAACACCTTCCAGTTGTGACAACAAAAATCATCTCCAGACATTGCAGTAAGTCTCCTAAGGCAGGTTGCCCCCAGATGAATTTGCAAGAGGTAATCACTAAATACCTTTTCAGCTCTNAAAAAAAAAAAAAAAAAAGCTGATTTGTAGATTGGAAACAGATTAAAGTTAGAAAAATGAAAAACGTGAAACAAAGACTGTACAAATTCCCTTAAGCACAATTCCGAATAAGTTGAAAGGGAGAAGTGTTGCTTCTCATTCCTGGATGAAATTCATTGAAAAGAACATCAGTTGAAATCATCCTATGGCCTGAGACCCCTTAAAGCTATGAGTGAGCCCTAGGTCAAATTTGGGTATTTAATGTTTCATTACAAATTGTCTTGTTCTTCTTTAATCTTGAAAGTAGACTAACTGTATCCTAAATATTGGTTAACATAGCATGCTTGATGAATGTACTACACTTGCAAGATGCTTAGAATTAAACCACCCATTTTTCATTATATAATTCCAAAGAACTATGTGTATTTCATTGTTACGTAATTGGGAAGGACTGACTTTTCCAAAGAATTTTTATATGGCAGATGTTGTGGTCAAATGCATGATATTATCTCTACATTATCTCTATATATTTAGATCTTAAAAAGAGTTTTGTTAGATGTTAGATGGAGGGAGGGAGGGATGAGTGTTCAGTGGTCTTAGATGAATAAAATAAAATCATAATGC
This sequence comes from Crocuta crocuta, assembly GCF_008692635.1. Taxonomy (NCBI): domain Eukaryota; kingdom Metazoa; phylum Chordata; class Mammalia; order Carnivora; family Hyaenidae; genus Crocuta; species Crocuta crocuta. Next base: position 6,752,246 of record NW_027551570.1, on the reverse strand, counting down.
AGTTCACCTGGAATCCTTCAGAAACAGAAAATCCCACTTCTGTTCTGTGATACTAAATACGCAATTGCTTTCAGCTCCATTGAGAATGCAAAGCAAATCTGGTACCCCAAAGTGGTAGGGTAAGCAGTGGTTCTGAAGACACAACCTGTGTAAGAGTCATTTGTGCTGCTTGTGAAAACGCCGATTGCTGAGCCCCGGCCCCAGAGTTTCTGATTTGGTGGGTCTGAGATGAATGCTGAGAAGCTACTTTTCTAACGCATTCTCAGGGGCTGTGGTGCTGCTAGTTTAGGGACCACACTTTGAGAATCCCTGGGGTAGTGGCTCTCAAGCTTGAGGACATACAAAAATCACCAGTGGTTTTAAAGCCCATAGCCTTTTCTTCTCCACTCAAACCCCTAAAGCAGTCATTCTGAAGAGGGTTTAGCAATCTGTGTTTATGAAGGACTTTCAGGTGATTCTGATACAGACTGTCCTTTAGCTGCTATAAAGGGCCAGGAAAAGTAATGGAATTGAAGACAAACTTGGAAACCAGAGCAGGTAGTAAGAAGCATAGGGAGGGACACAGGTAGAGAGATAGTGATTGTGCTTCCTGTGAAAGATACACAACTCACCACCAGCACATGGGACTCTGGAAACTATACATTTCTTAAATGGCTCAGATTCCTGACTTTCCCCAAGGGCAGAAAGATCAGCAATCAGCCATCCGCATCAGAGTACAAATGAGTAATAAGTACAGCATATGGAGGTGCTTATCCAAGTTATCAACTTTTTTATGTGGAATACACCTGAAACTAATCAAAGCTCATCTCTCTTAGCAACTGAATACAATATCTGAACCACAATGTACTTTCCAAGGACAGCACATTATATACAGAGTTGTCAGCAGGTTTTTGTAACTGGCTAAAGATAATGAAAGAAAGGGACAGAGGGAGGAAGGAAGGGAGGAAAGAGAGGGAAGGAAAGGGAAGAAAAGAAAGGGAAAGAAGGAAAGAAGGAAGGAAGGGAGGGAAGAAAAGAAAGAAAATAGCACAAAGTCCCTAGACAATAATCTGAAACTCAGATTTATTTTAAGAGCTAAAAAATATATTTTATCCTTAGGTCTGACACTCACACTGTTTGCAACATAATAAAATCCTCCACGGAACTCCCAATATATGTCAACCCACTCCAGGAGAAATAAAGTGGGGAGGAGCAGCTAACAGTCTACATTTTTTCCTACTAGAGCCATGGGCAATTGTTTGTTCAGCCAAAATGGACCTTCTGCTGGCTACAAGTATCTCAGTTCTCTAACGTCTGGAAAACCAAATGCAAAGTCTAATATTACTGAACAATGGTTGTTAAAAATGGCAGCATGGGCACCTGGGTGACTTAGTTGATTAGGCGTCCGACTTTGCCTCATGTCGTGATCTCACAGTTTGTGGGTTTGAGCCCACGACTCTGTGCTGACAGCTAGGAGCCTGGATCCTGCTTTGGATTCTGTCTGTCTCTCTCTCTCTCTGTCCCACTCTTGCTCTGCCTCTCTCTTTCTCAAAAATAAATAAACATTTAAAAAATGGCAACAAAGGGGCGCCTGGGTTGCTTAGTCGGTTAAGCGTCCGACTTTCGCTTAGGTCATGATCTCGCGGTTCGTGGGTTCGGGCCTCGCGTCTGTGCTGACTGCCAGCTCAGAGCCTGGAGCCTGTTTCAGAGTCTGTGTCTCCCTCTCTCTCTAACCCTCCCCTGCTCACGCTGTCTCTCTCTCTCCTAGCAATAAATAAAAATATTTTTAAAAAATGGCAACAAAGATTAGTTTATTTTTCTTTTTTCCTTAAATATCCAGTCATATCTATCTTTTCCTGAAAAGATTCACATTTCTGAGTTCTTAGACTTTAGAATGCTTACCTCTAACAAAATAATCACAATTGACAGTTTGGTATTCTATCTGGTATTTGTTCTGCCAAGCAACTTATTTTTTTTCCTTTTTCTTCTTTTTAAACAAAGCCATAATAAATTCCTGTACCGTATCATTGAAATGAACATTGAAAATTAACTAAATCCATTAAAAAGAAGTATTCTATTCTCTTGCTGAAGCTATGTCTATACAACAATAAAAATTGTTTAACTAAAACGATGCACAGTTGAATGTCTTAATGCCACAGTACTACAGACATTTAGTTTTACTGCATTATCTCTTTCTTTATGCCTTATTTTTCAACTAATGATTGACTTTTTTATTCTTAATTCTAGCCTCAAAAGGGGAAGTACAGTCATTTTAACAATAAAGTTCAAGTATTTATATTTCATAAATAGGGAGGCCATTTATCCAAGGAAATTACTGAGAATGAGTATGATGCATGCTTAGGAATAAGTGGCATGAAATTGGCCCCTTTTTCTATTAAACTTGTATACTCTAACAACATACATGATACTTAGGACATAATGCTTGAAATGTGAGCATTCTGGCCAAATAAGCATTTTGGAAACCTGTAAGTGCACAGCTGAAATGGGTGAAGCCTGTTCAGAATGTCACCCTCGTTCATGAAAACACAGACAAAAGTCCTATGTATCTGGTTTGTTTGAAACTACTGAACCTGCCGGAAGATACAGTATTCTTGCTTTGCCATTCAGATGCATAGAGGGGCAGCGGGGAAGTGTGTGCTTTGTCATTTCCAAGTACCTCCAAAATAACATACCTTCCCATGCAATCACAACGTCTGAGGCACTGGCCCGGCCAACTTTTAAAGTGATTTTAATCCTTCCTTTGCTCCGATGTTCTCTGTACTGTTTCCTTCTACATCACACTAACCTGTTAAGCTGTGGAGGCTAGAGAAATCTTAAGTTTGGTGAGAATATCAGGGACATTTCTTAGAGCTTATATCAGTGATCCCCTCCGTGGTGTCTGTTGCCACTTCAATCTTCATTTTCAATAAAAGCAGTAGTTGTAGCTACTATGTTGGACTTGAAAAAAGTTGCTTTAGAGAACACCCTTAATTTTACTTGATTCTCTGCTAGCGTTAAAAGATGAGGACCCCGTCATTTAAAAATGTCCATCATCACTTTTCATTTCCTTACCAGATGTAAAACTTGCAATTTCTTCAGAATCCTGATCTTTTTCATATTTAATCATTAATTCTCGTGGCATAAGTATTTGGCTTGGGATGTAAACCAAGTGATCACTTCCACTGTCCTCCAACACAAAGGATGAGTCCTTCACAGCACTTAATTCCCAGCCAGTGAAGCTGTTTTCTCCTGAAGAAATCTCGTGTGGCTCAGGAGTAAATCTAGCAGATAAAACGGAAAGTTTTAGGTGAATCTCCACAGCTTTGGGGAATGCAAATAAGATTTCCTAACAATGTGATATATCACTTAATCATTTCTTAACAGAAATCCAAGTGGCAAAAATCTAAATTCATTTCAATAAAATTATTAAGATTTTCTTATTTTTAAGAACTATAAACTGATAAATAAAAATTCCCCCATCTGCTTACTGCCTAATAACCATTACTTTGGACTAAACCAAGTCTGATTTTGCCACAGAGTTTAAAATGAAAGAAACTCAATGATAGGTTACTTGGAACCACCATATAATCTCTCATATTGATATCAATCCCCACAGAAAATATAGAAAATAGTAATTTACTGAAAACTGCTCTGAGAAGAATAAGACTATACAAAATTTACCTCATTGACACCATAGCTCTTAAAATGGGACCTACATTTATATTCTTAGGAGTCTAAGGATTCTCCATAAGTTGAGAATGCCGTGTTTTTATTTAGATGATGACAGAGAACGTATTCAATACAAATTGATTTTTACTTTCATTCTATTTAGGCACCTTTACCTGATTCCAATGTTCATGTTCACATCTGTGTTTGCTACTAATGTTTGGCACCCAGTGGTATTATTACTTTAACTTGTTGAGAGTTAATGAGGAAAGGGAAAAAAGATATGACACACGAATGATACATTCATCCCAAGTTAAAGCCCAATGATATCACGACACACAATACGCATAATTCTGCAACAGTACGGGTGCGGACAACTGGTGAGGAATTAGGACCTCAAGCAACAGAACAGACAAGCTAAAAGCAGACATACCTCCACAACACACATCATATTTTACATTTGTTTACCAATATGTGCTAGATTTTTTTAGTGTTCAGAAATTCTGTTTTGGCAAAGCAGGATCATCCATTATCTTAAATTAGGGTTTTGAATTTGTGTTTTCCTGAGTTTTCTTGGAGGGGATGCATTTATTTTAGTCTGACAGTGGCACGAGAACTGTAAACATAGTATTTGCAGCTAGATTTAGGTTTACACGTATTTGAATCACATTATAATATTTCACCTACAGTTCTGTAAGATTGGATTTGCCTTTAAGTGAACTTATGACTTATCCAATGTAGGGAAATACTGCTTCACATGACACCAGTGCCTTATTGCTTCAGGTTTGGCTGCTGGCACTTCCTTGCTAAACTACCAAGTAAATGCAATCTGACATTATAGGAATACGTAGCTGCATGAGTTCTGAGAACGCTTCATCCTGCCGTTTTGCTTCTGGATATGTGTCAGAGACCTTACCTGTTCTGAGAAGCTCTTTGCTTAATGGCAACCTGAGAGGAAGGAGCAGTTATGGGCTTAAATCTAGGCTTCTGCAAGGCTGCAGTCAGGGATCCAAGCTTGGGGAAATAGAAAAGTACAGAGAAACCAAAAGGGCTAATCATTCTGTTTGAGGTTCAAGATTCATTCCAATTATTTATATTGTTATTTAGGATACAATTTTAAGAAAAAATACTTACATGTGCAATTACAGTGTGGGGCCTTTTATGCTGTCTTTTGGGGTATGAAACAAGGAATCCTATGCAACCCCAGACTTCAGTGACACATGACATTGGGATAAACTATAATGCCTCCACCGAGGTATAAGAAGGTACAAGAAAGTAAGGACTCTGAAAGTAAAAATGGGCATCACAGAGGAGACAGCTTCAACCAGGGTGAAGGTTGATGGATAAGATTTCACTGGCAGCGACAGAGCTCCAGGCGGTGTGACCAGAAACCCGGGAGGGTGAAGCAACAGTTCACACAAGGCAGACAAGAGTCCAATGTGGCCAGAACTTAGCGCTGGTGGTGTGGAGAGATGAGAAGTGAGGTCGAGGCGGTTGAGCCTAAACTGTGGGTTCTATTCTGGGGAACATTTCAATGTGGGAATTTCTCAGGAGACCATGAATTGAAAGGCAAATTTGTAATAAAGCCTATGTGGATGTTATAGACACATCCATCAGAAAGCATACTTGCTGTGTAACTTCTGCTACAGAAAATGGAATATATGAAAAGCCTTTACTTCAGAGACCTTATTAGCTTCCTCAACCTAATAACCTGCCATCAGCCAGTTAGACACCCATGCGTCAATTAAGGGTCACTTGTAAATATGAGAGCTTTCTAACTCACAGGAAATCGCTATGTTGAGTAACCACTCCTTCTGAACCGATGAGTCTACAGGCACTCTCAAGCACTGGTGGTGGGTACTTGTTGAATCCTCCTATTGAGAGAGCAAAGTTATAGTTAGATTTTGAAATCAGAAATTATGTTTGCTAAGGAAAAAGAATCCCAACAGAATTTCCTTGAAGCAATAATTGTCACTAAAATATTTCAGCAAAGCTTAGCTGGGGTGCACACAGAAAATAGCAGCAACTAGAAATAGCATTCAAAATGGGATTTTAGAGGGTTCTGCAGCCAAAGTACTACTAGGCTCATGGAAACAAACCTCCTTGAGTTATTCATTTAAGGGTTAACTGTGATGCAGAAACATGTGATTTCCACATGCTCAGGTTAACAGAATCTAAGGGAAGTTTTATTCGACTGTCGAGCTTTTTCACTCAGATTTACACTAATTGATCAAACATACAAAAGATAGCATTTTATTACATGATGCTATTTCTGTGCTTCTGCACCCATTGATGTGGATTTCCCAGGAGGAAAATAATTACAGAAAAAATTTTAGCTTACTGATCTAACGAACATGCCCCACTGTCCCCTTGCTATTGCTTTTCTATAAGCTATGGAATATTAAGAAGCCTATCATTTTCTTCCTTCATTCAAGAAAATAGTTTTTAGTTAAAGGAGGCTTTTGGCCACTGAATGAGCCACAATTCCCTGAAAATATTTCAGAATGTTTATAGTTTCATAACAATTGTGCTTCTCTTGTTCTAAGAGGAGCATTTTTCTCCCTTTCTCTGAAATGACACTACAATTCTAATCAATTCTAATCAATTGCATTTGACAGCTGCTTTTACTGAGGCCGGAACTCTGATACAGGTGGTATTTCCCATGCATTGGGAACAGCAAACACGTCAGCACCAAAACTTGTAGAATAAGGGTCAGTAGTTTAGAAAAAATTCCCAGAAGTATTAGTAGAGGAGTCTTTTAACTCCTACAAACCAAGTGATTATGGGAAGGCGATGAATTGGATATATTTAGCAAAATTGTGCAGGCAGAGATCAAAAATAAGGTAACTCTAATAACTGCAGAGCCTCACTTAGGCATCCACCAAGTCTAGCTTTAGTTACTGTATAGAGTCTTTAAATTTTTTTTATAGTTTATTTATTTTTGAGACAGAGATAGAGCATGAGCAAGGGAGGGGCAGAGAGAGAGACACACACAAAATCCGAAACAGGCTCCAGGCTCTGAGCTGTCAGCACAGAGCCCGATGTGGGGCCCGAACCCACAAAACCATGAGATCATGGCCTGAGCCAAAGTCAGATGCTTAACTGAGCCACCCAGGTACCCAATAGAATCTTTTAAAAATGCTGTGTCATCATCAATCTTGATGACGTAAAGAACAATATTGCATTGAACATGACAGGTATCAGTGAACCTGAGTCAAGAAATAGCTCACAGGAATCCCATTTTGGATATGAAGACAGTTTAGGAATGCCTTCACTGGTCCATTTTGTATATATAGTCTCTTTCGATGCATGCACAAAAGTGATATGTGATATGCTATCTAAAATTTGAACTCTTAATTACTATAAAATATAAACTCTAATAGGCAAGTTGGTACCAATAGTTAACTGGAAGCACTTTTTCTTTCTTTTTACGTCATATAATGGAATACCATACAATCGAAGGCACTTAGAGTTAAAGAAATAACATGATCTTCCCAAGAGGGAAGTTGTTAGATTCTTCAATCAAATATGAGTCACAGCAGAAAGGTGGTGCTCTCTCTGCAATGGAGAGTGAACTCTCAAGATACTGTCACAATGGTGCTGTTGGAGATTCCCTGAATATCAGAGCAACTTTGGAGTTCAAGGGAAGTAAGGTTGGGTCCAGTAGAACCAAGGTCTAAACCTGGTAGAGTCTCAGAAAGAATAGCCCCGATTCTGTGAGATGCCCTAGAGGCAGGGCTTCTCAGTTTCAGTGCTATTGACAATTTGGGCTGGACCATCTTTTGCCTTATGGAGCAGGGCACAGAGCAGGGCTCCTACTGTGTCACTGTAGGATGTTTAACAGCATCTATGGTCTCTACGCACGAGATGCTAGGATCCTTTCCTTCGGCTGTGATCAAAGAAAAATGAAGTATCCCCAGACATTTCCAAATGTTTGGGGGACATCATACTCGGTTGAGAACTACTGCTCCAGGAAGAATGTTTCTCAAACCATTTGTGGGGGAGGTATTTTCTTTCTCAGCCTTTGCAGGCTGATACTTGTGGTTTCCATCTTGTTATAAGAGACAGACTGCACTGCTCGTGCACTTGTATTCTGCGGCAATGTCAAATCACTTTGAGTTTCTAGATGTTTGTTCTCAATTTCTGTGTTTCTCTCTCGCAGGTCAGTTTGTGGACTAGCACCCATCCGATGGGTGACATTTTGTAGTGCATTGGCCTAAAGTCTTCCTACTCACAATGTCATTCTTAGCCCAGAAGCACTGACATCACACGGGCAATTGTTAAGAAATACAGAATCTCAGGCTCCACCCTATACATACAGAACCAGGACTTGCTTGTTAACAAGATTTCTATGTGATTTGTATGCTTAGACTCTTCAGGAACAGCACAGGACTGTGCCACCCATACAGGTCTCCAGGGCATGCCAAACCAGGTGTTGGGGTGCCTGGGTAGCTCAGTCAGTTAAGCTTCTGACTCTTGGTTTCAGCTCATGGACTCACTTGAATTCATGAATTCAAGCCCTGCACTGACAGTGCAGAGCCTGCTTGGGATTCTCTCTGGCCCTCTCTCTCTACCCCTCCTCTGCTCATGCATTCTCTCTCTCTCTCTCTGTCTCAAAATACATAAATAAACTTAAAAAAAGGAAATAAACCAAGTGCAGTAGGGAAAACTTTCATGTGAATACTCACAAAAGAGCTGCTAACACTTCTTCAGGTTGAAAAAGTGTGGCCCTGGAGGCCTCCAATCACTCTGTGCTTACTAGTCCTGAGATTTAATGTAAAAGACATTCTATCATGAAAAAAGCCTCACCACATTATGACCAAGGTAAAAACAGGATATAACCATGATATGTCCCATCTCTGTCTCCATCTCACCACCTAATCTGTATGTTTGGGTTAGCTATAGATTCAAAGATGTGTTAGGCTATCAATGCTATTAACAAACACTAGTTTATTAAAACAAAGAAGAAAAACAAAATAATGACTTACGTCTGACTGAGTAAATAAATGGCTTTAAAAACTTTGTAACATAATCCAGATCTGGTTTATGAATTTTCCCAAGCTGTATCAGATGGTGATCAAGTGGGTAGCTGGCTAATTCCTCGATGTCATCCTTATGTGCGGAGCCCAGGGAAATCACAAATATGACATAGCCTTGACACTTGGCCCTCAGAGCCACTTTCTTTAAGAAATCCTTTCTCTCATGATATTCTCCGGCTGAGATCACAAAGATGACCTTGTGTTTTCTCAAGTTGGGCGTTTGTGCGAAGAGATTCTCCATGGTCCACAGTAGGGTCTGGCCAATGGTGGCATCTCCTTTTAACTGTTGGAGGGAAGTCTGGATGTGCCTCTTCATTAGGACTTGGTTGTTATAAGTGTTAAATTGAAACTCTGTTTTCACCACACCCTTCCTTCTCCTAGAACTATCCCATGGAGAATAGCTCAACAAGGCAATCCTATCACCAAAGTTTGAGATGATAGGTTCTGATGCAACGTCGAAGTTGTCAACCATAGAGCTCACCAAGGCTTTCACAGCCTTAAACTCATTGTTTGTTATAGTCCGAGAATTGTCTAAGAGGAAGGCTACATCCATGTATGAATTTTCAGGTAAAAAAATCTCTCTGATGCAATTATTTGGAAAACATTTATCTGGAAAAACAGAGAGAGACTTATCAGTGGTTCAATGTCTGCACAACAAGACACTGTTGCTTGAGATCTTCTTCAAGTGATTCCACAACTGATTACCAAGAATTAATAATCTGATCAATACCTCTTTCATCTTACATTATTTAAATTAATGAGGAATTTTCAATGTCCCAAAATTTCTGTGGTCACTAGAGGACAATTTGGGAAAGTCCTTTTGAAAGCAGATGTAGGTAGCATGCAGGCTTGAAGTCTACAAGTCATGTCTAAACTCATTTAGAAAATATTTTTGATAATTTACAGATTTTTGATACAAACTATTGAACTGTCCTTAAGGAAAGCCACGTCATTTGGGATAATATTTTAAACCAATTTCACATTCTGTGGAAGCTCTAAATATTACAAAGATTAAAAACTCTGATGGATGGTGTTGAAAGACTGAGAAACTTAGAATCTATGATCAAAACTAGGAATGTCTGATAAAGCCAGATTTAATAACTCGCCCAGAAGGCATTTGTTTCACCACAACTAATTCTTCCCATGGGTCTTACCGTAGCAAATTGTACAGTTCTGAAGTTTTTCTAATGTCTCATACTCCCCATTTGGAGAAATTGGGATCACCTGAAATGTTCCAGTGTTGTCAAACTATAATGAAAAACAAGTACATACTTATTTGCTCATCTTCTTTAACTATTATCAAGGAGCCATTGTGCAATCGATTTAAGGATTAGTTTGAAAAACCCTAATGAATCACCATTATCTTGCATTATAGTTCAGTACATGTTCTCTCAACCTCTCTCCCTCTGTCTCTGTCTCTCTCTCTCTCTCTCACACACACACACACACACACACATACACACACCATTCCCCTTTTATTCTAAACAACACAAAGAAGTATATAGGCCAGGTATCAGCATTTTATTTTATGATGAGAAAACTACCACAAGATAACCATCTGATTCACCTACTGGCACAGGTATTAAAATCTCACACTGATTTCCAATTGTGCAATTCTTCACTGAAATTTTACCTGCTTTTTTTTTTTTTTTAAGATTTTAAGTACCCAACATGGGGCTTGAACTCACAACCCCAAGTCACATGCTCTACCGACTGAGCCAGCCAGACACCCCTATATGCTTCTGATTACGCACCAGCTGATTATGTACAGCTTCTGAAGTTGGATCCTGCAGAAATGTTATTTATGTACAAGTTTCTCTGGCCTCTTTAAGTAGCGATCCCAACTATTTCCATGACAATCACATTATTTAGAAGAAGGTACACCTTTCAGATGTCAAGTACATTATTTCAGATGAGGACTTCCTCAATCACAAATTCTAATTTAAACGTCTACTTTGAAAGATTATAGACAGAACACACTAAGTCTCCTCAAAATTCTTGGTAGTACATGGCCTGATTTTGTCTGTCACTTGATTGCTTTTCTTGCTTTAATAATTACTTAAATGGCAATATGTTGCATTCATTCATTCTTTAATTCACTCACTCATTCGTTGAGTGAGTCAATAAGTATTTATTGCGCATTTTCTCTGTATGAGGCACCATTGAAGGCAGATAGTGTTATAACAATGAAAGAAACCTATCATTCCCAGGTGGTGATGAAGGTATTTCTCAATCCATAAGGATACTATATTCATGCTTTTCCCTCTTTTCCTTGGGAAAGTAAAGGATTTAGAAAAACCACAACCTGTTTTTCTGTAAAGTGTTGAGTGAGCACTTATAAATATGTATAATTACTCCAGCCTTACAGTCAGAAAATATTTACCACATTCCTACTATTTTTTATAAAATTGGATGCTTTGGGTATTATATTGTATTTGGCCTTGTTTCCCCACATAAATACTAAATATTACCTTGGTAAATCAAGGAAGCTTATTCATAGAAATAAACCATATGCTCTTCATTCATTCATTCATCCACTCATTCATTCATTCAATAAACATTTATTGGATGCTTATAATGTTATATACATAGTGTCCTATGTGCTAGGGATAAAGAAATTAACAAAGCAGAAAAAATCTCTACCTTAGTCTAGTGGAGGGGGGGGTCATATATCATATTATAACAAATAAATTATCTAGTATGTTGGGAGGTAATTATTTTTTATAGGAAAAACTCTGACTTCCTATAATCCTTTTTGTCAGTTTCTATTGTGACTCTCCCTGTAGAAACTTCTTGGATGTTTCATGAGCAGATTGATTTTCTTCATGTTTAGAGGGCTTCTTTTTCTTTTCACAGTAGAAATATATGTACTTGTGTACATATATAGACATTTATAAATTCTTGGATGACATGATAGCTTCACCCAGGTCCAGGAGCACATAGTTCATGGATAATCTGAATATATTTTAAAATAGTAGAACAGAGGGTTCCTGGGTGGCTCCATCGATTGAGTATCTGAATTGATTTTAGCTCAGGTCATGATCTCAGGGTTGTGGGGTCAAGCCTCACATTGGGCTCTGTGCTGAGCATAAAGCCTTCTTGGGATTCTCTCTTTTTCCCTCTGCTCCACTCCCCCACTTAAGATCTCTCTCTAAAGAAAAACAAAAGAAGAGTAGATGGAGAAATTCTTCATTTGGGGCGGGGAGAGAAAGAAATCTAGATTCCCACAAGACAGAGCCTCTCCTGAGAAAAATGTTCACATACATTAAATATTTCATACAACATGAAGGGTCCAAAGATCCCCTAAACTTCATCCATCATAAATTAAGACCAGCTATTCAATGAGATTCAGCAAGGAGATGACAGATATGAGAAACACCTGATCTGCAGAGGGCTGGTAGAGCACCGTATTCTCAGCCCCTTCTATCAGACAGACCTTAGTTCAAAGTTTGATTTAGCCATTTAGTAGCTGTACAAAATTGGAGAAGTCACTCAAATTGCCTCGGCCTCAGTTTCCTCGTTTTTATTTATTTTTAATTTTTTAAAGTTTATTTTGAGAGAGACAGCAAGAGTGAGTGGGAGAGGGGCAGACAGAAGGGGGAGCAGAGGATCCAAACTGGGCTCTGTGCTGACAGCACAGTGCCCGACTCGGGGCTTGAACTGGAGAAATGTGACATCAGGACCTGAGCCAAAGTCTGACATTCAACCGACTAAGCCACCCAGGTTGCCCCTGTTTCCTCATTTTTATTTTATTTATTTTTTTAATTTTTAATGTNCGCCCCTGTTTCCTCATTTTTAAATAGAGATTAAAAATGGATTCTCTTCAGAGGGTTGTGAGAATGTGTATGTATGTAAAGCTCTAGGGACACTGTCTAGTGCACAGTTGGGGCTGCAACTGTGGCAGTTTTTATTACTGACTGTTATTATTAGACATTAGATTTCATGGACCTTGGCAATATAGCTGTGAAAAAACTGCAGAGGGGGTCAAGAAACCACATATGTCTCCCTGCTCCCCACTATTCCCATCTTACTAGCTCCACTAGGTTAAACAAAGAAGTTGCCAGTGGAAGGTCTTACCTCAAAAGCCTCAACGAAAACTCTTTCATTGAGGGCAAAGACTGCCGGACTGATATCTAGGGCATTAAACTCCATGGTGGCTGTGATGACGGATGACCGACTGGTTGCTTGGCCGCTGCTGAAAAACACAGCAACTTTCCTCACATTGGGTCCCACATATGTCCGCTTGAAAATGTTCCGGGCCACAAACCTCATTGCATTGCCAATGTCTTGGGCTTCTGTGGGGGGTCGATATTTTATTTGGGAAAGAAGCTGGAGGAGCTGTTTCTTGTTACGGTAGTCGGACCCGCGGATGAGGTAGCTGGTGCCCGAGTCATAGGAAACTACAACAACTCTGGCTCCCACAAGGCAGTTACTTTCCCTGATGTTAAGATCTTTGATGATGGATGTGATGATCTTCCTCATTTCATTAAATCTCTGCTCTGTGACATCATAGGACTGGTCCAGGGCAAATACCAGCTCTGTTGGGTACACTGGACACCTTCCTGCAAACATGGAAGGCAGAAGTATGAAGTTATCTTGCTGCTCAAAAGCCCTTCCCATTCTTTACCCTAGGGTGACGCTGACTCACACCAAGGTCTAGGGAGATACAGGTGTTGTCTATAGCTCTGGAACTACAGGTACGCACAAGTAATACTTTGCTTGTGTGAAGGTGTTGTATAAATCCCTAGCGGTTATATTTGGTGGTAAAACACTCAGACTTCACAGTCCTCACTCAGTCTGCTATTTAAAAAGAAATGGAAGCGAGTATCTATGCTAATGGGAGAGTTCTGTATCCGGATTGTGGTGGTGGTTACAAGAATCTAGGCACGTGTTAAAACTGAACTCACACACAAAAATGAATTTTACTGTAAGTAAATTTTTTAAAAAATGAATAAAAGGATATGATGACTTATTAAAGGTTTTGAAAGCCTATGGTCCTCAAGAATCTTCAGAAATGATCTACTAATAATGCTAGTTGCTTGGAAGATTTTCATCCACTTATGCAGCAAATATTCATTGAGTAGCATGCAGGGTGACAGACACTGTGAAATGTGTGCAAATATGCACCAAATTCAAGACTGCCCTCACGGCATCTGTCCTGGGGAGGATTGCTACACAGAAGGGTACAGACTGACTGTTATTCTTCATTAGCATTCAGAGGACTAAGAGACTATTTCCCAAGAGAGGGGACCTCAGAGCCTCCCAGAAGCTAGCTTTTGAATGAAAGGAAGGGTGCAGCAGGACCCCAGATGGCTTACCATCAGCTGTTATGAAAAGGGGGCTCTTTGCAATTTCCGATTCTGTGCTGATAATTTTATGATGACTGAATTTTAGGAATCTCATAGGGTATCTGCCCTACGTATCAAACCTAACTTTTCAAAGTGCTATTAAAGTCAGACCACAGGAAGAGAAACAGGGATTATTTAAGAAACAAACACCCTCATCCACATAGACTACTCTACTATCCTGAATCTGGCTAACTCTCCAAGTGCATTAGACTCTAATAATCCCACACCCCAATTCACTGTTCTCAGCAATTGAAAAGAAGCTAGGGTGGATTCAGATATGTGTTTTGAATCAAGGAACTTTACTGTGAAGAAAAAATATTAAAGCCAATAATGAACAATAAAATATGAGAAATTAAGTAGCCTTAGCCTTCCTTTCTTAACCCTAATACTAAAAATTATTAAAGAAGTGGTAGGCCAGCATCTTCAAGACTGACCAATCGTCACAGATTTTCCCAGAAAGCAGAACCAATTTCTATTTGTTTTTAATCTCTCTTTTTCCTAGTGCCCAGCAGGGATTTTCAAATCCCGAAATTTTACCGGGCACTTACATATATAAAGGGTTTTTGGTTTTGGTTTCCCAGCATTAAGGTGAATAATGTCAAACTTCAGGATAAGCTCAAACTTTTGGGCTAAATCCCCTGAGAGTCTATTTTAGTAGGCTTCTAGAAGGCCAGGAGCTCTTGACATTGACAAAAGGAGCTTCAGTGGCAATGGAGTCTGAGGGATATAAGGTTGCCAAGCAACGCCCAGTGCGGTCCAGGTTCCAGGAAGACCATCCACAGCAAGGTCAGGTGTACAAGTAGTGCGTACTTGGTGAGATGAAAGATGTGCATGTGGGTCAGAGAAAGGAAAGGAAACATTGTCCGTCCAAGAAGCCAGGGATCACTGGGTAAGCAACAGAGCAATTAAAATGTGGTCATTCAGAGCCCTGTCCCTGAATTCCCTAGCGACACAGGACTACTCTGTAAAAAACAAACTGAATTGTGAACTGAGACTAGAAAGCACAGTAGTATGAAAGGGCTGGGAGCTGGGTGTCACCACTTGGGAATCCGGTAGAAACATGACATTGACAATTACAGCCATAATCAAAAGATAAAAGTACTGGCATAGAAGGAAAAATTCTTTTTCCCCTGGGGCTAATAGTTTCTTTCAAATTGGTCTTGTCAGAACGCAGTTAATTACTTGAGCAAGAAACACAGTATGGTAAAAATACTCACCTTCCCAACAAGCTACAAAAAAGAGAGAGAGAGGCGTCTGTTACATTTTTGGCACACAGACTAAAAATAATCCCCCAAAACGAAATTTCAGCAAACCTTAATGTTTTGTTTGACTCTAATCGCAAATGGGGCTAATTCCTAAATAACAGGAAGCTAAGGTTGAAGGACTGAGGAACCTGTACACAGAATTCAATTAATGAGTGAACCTTCCTGACCTTGGCTCCTGGTGAGCCATGGCCAGCCGACTTCAGCAAAATCTTGGCTGAAATCTGAAATACTGATCACTTGTCTTAGAAGCAGAATAGATGAGCCTCTGATTAAATGGCAAGATAGCTCAAGTTCGATTTGTTTTGTCTCTCTTCTTACCGCCTTGAGAGTCATTCAGCGAGGCACAGCTAAAATATGAGCGCTTATTTTCTTCCCAGATGAATATCTTGGGAACCTCTCTCTTCCTGCAGAAATGTGGGGATTTCCAAAGAAACTTGGTCTCTGCTAGAAAATACAGCTCCTGGGTTGGAGTGATCTCCATATCTACAGGGAGGAGGGAGAGCCCCCAAGGGTTTCTCCTGAGGAAAATAACAGCTGGTTTTTCTAAGTGATTTACTCTGTAAGCATGAGACCAATCAGAGGGAAATGTTGGAAATCTTTAGAAAGCACTGGCCTGACAATGCCCTTGCTCATTTTTCTCAATTCTTAAGAAGCAAATGAGTCACTCTGATATAATAAAAGATTTTATTAGCATTGGCAACCAGCTAGCCTTCCATCCTGCTGTCCCACAGCATTGCTTTCTCACATTGACCCCATTAACAGCTTTTGATTATCTTAACTCGATGGCTGCTGAGATGCTAACTGCCAGCAGACAGGGCTCAGAACCCACAGTCTCCTCTGCATCTCCAGGCCTGAAATGGATCCCCTGTTCCTGACTGAGCACTTCCATTTGTCAACCTCCAACCCAGCTGTGAGGATAGAAACATAGGCTCTGGAATCAGCCACACCTATCCAGGTATGAGTGTGGCAAACCTCGCTTGGTTTGGGGGAAACTACTTGATCTTTTTTAATATGTTTATTTTTCCTAAAAAATCTTCTTTACTTATGCCCCTCCCTCCAAAATTCTCGTCATTTGGGCCCTCCTATTTTATTTGCACCACCCCCACTCCATATTCCCATCAGCTCCCTGGAGCTCTTATTTTATTCTAGGGGTAGAGTCCCAGGGATCAGCTCCAGACCCGGGCCTCATCCCAGTGCTGCAGGACTGAAAGAGCAAATGTGTTAGACCAGGAGTCTAACCAACCCTGAAGGCCTCCGTGATGTCACTTAGGGAGTGAAACCCTCTGAATTAGCTCTGGGCATCTGTTACCCAAACACCAGCTCAGTTCTGCACTCTGGAGTTCCACGCTCAAGGATCAGCACCCTGTCTGGCTACAGACCCTCCACCCCCTAATTTCCTGTCTAATTCCTTTCCTTTTCATTGGAAAAGTGTCTTCAGATCCCTAACCTTTCCCGGGCCAGTACTCACCATCCCAATGCTTCCTCCTCCTTTGTTCTTCCCTGGAAAAGTATCTTTTGATTTTTCCTCTGAGAACCCCCCTCTCCTACAGTGGCTCTCCCTTTGTTCTCCCCCTGGGCCCTTGTCCCTGGTTCTTACTTCCTCAGGGTGATGGAGAGGCTTTCTACTTCTCAAACAACGGCTTTCACCAAGGTCCCCCCCCTCTGAATCTTCTGTCCACTGGCGTATTCTCGCTTTTCAAGTGGCCCACATTTGCGGGACTTCCTCATCTCTGCAATGCCATTTTCTGTCCCCTGGCCCCCCATGCTTTGCTAAGATGCCTTTCTGGATTCATCCCTTGAGTTTCTATTTCTTTCTCTGTCATCCTCAAGAACCTCTTAGAACCTCAAGTCATCCATGTGGCCTTAAGGACCACAAATGTGTGAGCAACTTCAACATCCCAGTCTCTTCGTTTGATCTCACCTTTACTACAGCCCACTTCATTAGCTGAACATTTAATTTAGGGCTCACACAACATTCTCCTGCCTCTAAAATGTTTGAGGCCATCATATTTTCCTACCAACGGATTTCTCTTCATAGTCCCTCCAGCCTGCTCATCTACAGTGCTACTAAACTTCTCCTGCTCTGGCCTTAGACTTATTTTAAACTTGTTTTTATTGTTGTTCTTTTCTTATGCCACACTTGCAATGACTGTGTTTTCATCCAGTGTCCCTTGCTAAAGTGTTTCCAATTCTCCCATCTTACATTCTTCTGACTGCGATTGTATAAGCATCATTATAAGCCACAATGGAAGCATGAAGACAGACAAATCACCTAAAATTCTACCACTCTAACACAGTAAGTTGTTACATTTTTCTCCTTTTGCTTCTAGAATTTGTTTCTATGTATATATTTAGCTATATTTGAAATGAGGATCCAACTTAATTTTCTGCTCTTTAATGACAATATTATTCATATTCTGAGTCTTCAAAAAAAACAACAACCCATATCTGCTTAGTATTTGATCAGACGATAATGCACCATAAAGTACTTATTCTCTAAGTGCAGTCTAAACGTATGTTCATTTTGCTGTAATGAATAATGTTTCAACAACCATATTTGCCTATAATTTTTTCTTTCTTTTGCTTTATTCCCTTGGGATAAACGTTCAGAAATGAGATCACTGCACTTCTTTGACCTCATTTCCCCTTCCTCCTAACCAAAGACAATCTCTATTTGTTGACTCCTGCTTTACTCCTCTGCTGAAACTATTCTCTGGCTGGTCCTCATCACTTCCCCACAACTAGATTCAAGTACTCCCATCTGAGGAGACGTCATTGACTAAGTAACCAACCAACTAACCTCAAATCTCCATGCTCATCCCTTTAACACCGTGCCTCACAGACCTTTGTACAATACTGTTGTACTAGTGTGAGCTGATTCAGACAACTTTTGAGTTGGTTTCCAACCGTTTCTCACAAGCACGCTTTCTCTCCTGTATGGACCACACTTCATGAGTCTTTTACTTATAACCCTCTCCCTCCCACCTTTGATGTGAGCTGTTCTACTGCAAGTACTCAGGATAAGCCTGCTTCAGGGGACACATGCCACCAGTGGGTTCGGCTTAACGACCCTGCATCCCGACATGACACTCATCCTAAGTGCTTCCGCCAATCATCGACGTCCTTGTTTCATGACACACAGATACTCACGGCTATGGTCCCGCACAAACTGGATCAGATCACATTGCTGGAAAGAAAAAAAGAGTAAGAGAACAGAAACATGAGCACAATGACCTCTGAGAGGCCATGTTTATTTGCCAGTGGACTGGTTGAGTTTTCATTTGTGAATAAGGAGATACGTACAGAATATACAGGCTTCCCTGCCATGCCTTTCATGCCCTAGGAAAATAAAACCAGAGCCAATTATTGGTATGTGAATTGGAGTCTTTAGTGACAAAACAAGAGCAAAGAAAAAAGCACATTCTTAAAAGCACAGCTGGTAGAGAGTGATTAAAGTATTCCTGAACAGATAGATTACAATGCTACTTCCCCCACTTAAATCAATAGTGCAAACTTCTTTGTCTAAATGTGAGATCAGTTAAGCTAATGTCTGCCCAGAGTGAACGGAATTATCTTTCTGGTAATAAGTAAAGAAATTAAAGTATTTTTAAAAGATGTTTGTACTCAAGATATGACACTTAGAAGGTACTTCTCATAAGGAAACTTGAAATGTAAACAACAGACTTCCCAAGGTGTGCCACAAGGAGAGGAATTTACTGAGAATTCAGAGCTACAGATGTATTACAGTTCAAGGAGTTTAAAATGCAGGTGGTAGCACACAACTTCTACATATGCGAACAAACCAGAGATAATTATGTAGCAAAATAGGCATTATACAAAAGAAGAGCATACACAGTCAGCTCATCAATTGCTGAGAGGCTATAAACAAAGGAGTATGCATAATTAGGTGAAATGAATCAAGGAGGCTTCCTAAAAAGAGGTAGTACTTTTTTGACAGCTTGAGCTTTTCTCTTTCCCCCTTATTCCTTTTATCAGAATCAGGCTTCTCCTTGGCAGTGGCTCTTAACATGTTTAATGCACATGGGCCTCTTTGGGCAACTGGTGAATGTTAGTGTGCTGGTTCCAGAAAATGCTATTACAGGCTCAAAATCATACAGTTTCACTATCCTCAGAAGCTCAACCAGGGATATCAGTGTAAGAATCCCTGTTCTAAATGACAACTGGGTCATCTGTCCATCCATCCATCCATCCATCCATCCATCCATCCATCCATCCACCCATCCACCCAATAAACAGTTAACTGTCTGCTGAATGCTGAGGTGGCCCATTGTGTGCTGCCGGTGTTACCCAGAAATGCTGTGGCATCCATAATTCTACCCACCGGGAACACATGCTTCTGACCAAAATCAGGAAATTAACTATCTCACTAGGAGATGCAGGGGGTCATCCTTCCTTTTATAGATTATGGCAGAAGACGGAAAAGAATGCTCAGCCATTGAAACAGAGAGAGGAACAGTTTTTGGCTAATAAAGAGTGTAAGGCAGCCCACATCTTACAGAGGATCAGAGCAGAGGAGCGTCTTTCCTAAAGGATTGGATTGGAGAAGATCTTGGAGCAAGTTCTTAAGCAGAGGCTGAGGATTGAGAGCCCAAGACAAAGAAGTTGATCTGATTCTAGCAGCCCCAAGTTAGAGAAACCACACTCTAGGGACCAGCAGCACCAGGACAGTGAAACCACACTCTAGTGGACCAGCAAGGCCAAGCACAAGGCCAGGAAGATGCACTACCCCCCACATGAGAGCTTCAAAATCTGGAAAGGAGATAGATAAATCCAGGCCCGATCAGTATGACTCAGAGACTAGATTTTCACCCACATGACTATGAATATTCACCAGGTCCTTAATGTGAAAGAAAAAAAAAGATGTATCAGAGTGTCCTTACAGCTAGTGGACTCTCAATCTACTGTCATCCACAAAACATCCATATTTTTGTTTTCTCTATAAGGTCCCAAGTTAAAGAACTCCTCCAGGGAGTCTCAAAATGCTCAGAATGCACAAAACAAGATAAGTGGTTTTTCCACTCTGTATGCAATGCTCCCTGCACCTCTGACATAAACCCAGCTGCTGGCAACATCTAGTTCTTACCTGAGTGTGCTCATCAGGGGAGAGAGACATGTAAATAAATCATTATGATAACATGGGAAGCACTAAAATAGAGATACGGATATTTCATCAGTGGGAGATGTGTCTGACTCTGTGCAGGAATGCTTCCAGAAGTGATTTTTCTCTTCCGGTGGAAGCCCACTGGAAACTTGCAGTTATAGTTCCAAATCTCTCTAGAACCTACATTTTGAAGATGGGAAGGCAACAGTGATTTGGGAAACTCTATTAGCTTGTCGCGCATGATGGAACTTTGCCAGGACATCTTTACGAAGCTTATTATCCCATCCTATTTTTATAAAACTCAGTAAAAAAAAAAAAAATAACAGTGACAGCTAGTATTTACATTGAAATTTACCATTCACAAAGAGTGCTCACATTTGAATATCTGATCCTCACAGCTACCTTTTGAGGTGGTAGGACAGGATAGGTCACCCCCATTTTAGAGGTAAACTGAGAGACCAGATGACTGGCCCAAGGGCACAGACCTAGCAAGAAGAATTTGGACTTGGATCCAGTGGTCTGACTTTAAATTCTGTACCCCTTCCATTGAATATCTAGAAACCAGTATAGGCTACTTAGCTCTCATGGGTGTACTTACTCTCCGTCCGGGGGGGCCTGGGGGTCCCTGAGATCCCTCTGCTCCTTTCAAGCCTACAGTGAGCTGCAGATAGAAGATGCCTTAGTTTTCCACACTGTCTATGCACGGAGAATACCTAAGTTTTAATGAGACTTCATAATTTAAAAAAAAAATTTTTTTAAAGAATGCAACTGTTAATATGTCAAGTAAATTCCTTATTTATAATATAAATAGCCATTCTTAACCATTGGTAAGTATCCATTTCCCTCTTAGCCTCTCCATTTAGTGACATACTTTTCTCTGGCACTGGCTATGCATTTAAATCTAAATTGGACATAAACTAGGATTGGTGATATATATATATACTATATTACACTAGAGCACACAGAGATCTAATTAAAAACCTCCCATCTGCAAATGATCAAACACAAAAAATAATTCTCCACATATATAAGAGGACACGGGTGTGCTGTGTCATTCCCATACTTCAAGGTGATAGATGTGGACGCTAATGAAATTTATCCAGCCAGATGGAAAATATCTGTTGAACCGCATCTCTTTCATGCTGACAATGACCGCTGATATTACACTCAAACTTCAGAATGAAAGGATGCTTGTCTCAGCATTTTGTTTTTTAAAAAATTATAACACAACTATACACTTCGCTAATTAGAAGATCTCAACAGCCTTCCTGAAAATGAATACCCTAGATGACCTTGGTTATGAGTAGTGGAATTGTGAGAAAACCCTTAGAGACAGAGAAGATGTCAGCTTCATTCCCACACAGGGTTAATATTCTGGGCTTTAATATGTGCCTTAGAAAATACTGGAAGGCACTGACATTTCTTGGAACAGCCAGCTATCAATCTGTAAATCTTTAAAACAGTTCAGATTCATGGAACCATAGAATTTTGGAGCTGGAAGTAACCTTTGGTGTCAAGTTCAAGTCTCATGTTAGAGAAACAGAGACCCTGAAGAGGTGTGGTAAAGGTCACAGAGCCAGGAAGTGGCATTTCAGATGCTCTTGGGTTAGATCAATGATCCACATTTATTATTACAACATAAAGGCCAGAGTCTTCCAAAGAAACATTTATTATTTCTGGAATTATGGGCCACTTACCGTTAATCCCTTAAATCCTTTGCGTCCAGGACCACCAGGAAGTCCGGGATCGCCAGCATCACCCTAAAGATTCAAATATAAGAAATCAAGATATTAAAATATTTGCTATGAAATAAGAGAAATAATTCTCTCATATTTAAAACCTAATTGATCTTATGACTATGCTATGAATTAAACATTAAATGTCATCTTCTGTCACTTGGAACAAGGTCACTGATACACTTAAATATTCCCTCAAACTATTCTTAATTTTCTAATACAAATATTTATGCATAAATATCAATGCAATGGCTACCCAATCAGTTACTAAAAATATCTAAAGAAAGAATGCTTGAAAATCAGGAAAAACATATGGAGTATTAACCACAGAAAATACTAAACAATTAATTACTTCCTAAATTCATAAATCACTTCTGAAAAAGCTGAAGGTTAAAAAAATATTTACTCTGAATTTGGTGGGAAATGAATTTTAGCACCTATTTATCAAAAAAACCTTTAATTTCACATTTATCCCTAAATTGAAATATGCTAATTTTCTCCCTTTATCAGTAAATTAGAAAATTGGTCTTTTACAATGAGAACACTTGTCCTAACAGTTCCTTCTTTTTTTAAAAAAAAAAAATTTTTTTTTTAATGTTTTTTATTTATTTCTAGGAGAGAGAGAGAGAGAGACAGCATGAGCAGGGGAGGGTCAGAGAGAGAGGGAGGCACAGACTGAAACAGGCTCCAGGCTCTGAGCTGACAGTCAGCACAGAGCCCGACGCGGGGCTCGAACCCACGAACCGCGAGATCATGACCTAAGCGAAAGTCGGACGCTTAACCGACTAAGCCACCCTGGCGCCCCCCTAACAGTTCCTTCTTGAACCATTCTCTAACCTAAGGAAAGAATCTCTTCTGGTAATTCAGCAATTAAAAGCACTTTTTAAAAAATGCATTTTTAGTTTTTAATTTTTTTAATGTCTTTATTTTGAGAGAGACAGAGAGTGAGCGGGGGAGGGGCAGAGAGATGGAGACACAATCTGAAGCAGGCTCCAGGCTCTGAACTGTCAGCACAGAGCCCGAGGTAGGGCTCAAACCCACAGACTGTGAGATCATGACCTGAGCTGAAGTCGGATGCTTAACCGACTGAGCCACCCAGGCGCCCCTGAAAGCACTTGAAAAAGGATTCCAAAATTGGCTGTTTTCCTGTAGTTGATTTGATTTGCTTAGACATTCAATTTTTTTTAATCCATATTTTGCATTTTAATTTGGGCACCAAGCATTGGAAGACACTTCTGGAAAGGATGCTTAAAGAAATAGGGGGAGGAATCTTATTACAGAACTCCAGTGCATAAAAACAGATATAATTGGAGCTACTCTGCCTGAAATATAAGGGTATGTCTAGTTGGAGAGCATGGAGATGGATTTTTCAATCTGCGAGGCAATCAGGAATTCTGGAAAACGTTTCATCAGGAGAGGAACATAAGTAGGTTACACTGTGGAAAACATCAAGTTGACAGCAGTGTTTGGGATTAACCGAAGCAGTAAGAAGGTGATAATGGAGACCAATGAGGAGAAGGTTGTCATCTTTCAGGGGAAGGGAAGTGAAGGCCACAATAATAAAGAACAAACAGCAACTGAAGCCAAGGGTTTTGAATGAGATTGCCAAGGTGAGAAAGCCAGAGGACAAGAGGAGTAAACTGGAGGAGATATGGAGGTAGAGTTTCAAGACCAGCACCTTCAGGAAACAAAGGACAGGACTGTCTTTTCCAACTTGAAGATTCATTCATAGTAGTTAAGTATGGTCCTTTATTCATGAAGTCCTGGAAAAACAACTGCCCTGCTTCCTTTTTTTTTTTTTTTTTTAACCTCAATTCTGAAGTAAAAGTTAAGATCATGGTAATTTCAAAAGAAGGACACGTGCACAGTACCTTTTGCCCCATATCTCCAGGGAATCCTCTTGGACCCTACAATTTGCAGCAGAGAACATAAATAAGTCAACATAGCACTTCTGCAGTATGATTGTTTCTTCTTCTATTCTTTAGGCTTGTTTCATCAGTTAAAGAAATGATTAAAACAACAATTTTTCATATTTACCTTTACTCCTTTTCGTCCCATTTGGCCATAGCCTGGGATGCCGTAATCTCCCTGTGGACATACCAGTTCATTTTAATTTCTCAAAAGTGAAACTTAATTGTAATCTATACTGGTGTCAGGAGTGAAGCACTGGGCACTTCCATGCAGAGGCACCCTTATCAGTGACCTTGAACTCTGGGGACATGCACATCGTTGGGTTTTCCTCACTTGCTGGGATGTGCCTTGGTACTTTGGCCAGGTCCTCTCTGCAAACATCGCAGGAGGCAGAGGGATGGTCAATCACGACCAATGGAGTCAGTGGCAATTACTTGCATGGAAAATTAGGAGCTGGTTCAAAGAACATGGGTGAGGAATTCCCCAAAGACAAATGGAAAAATGTCATCCTCACCAGTAGTCAAAGAAACGCAATTTGAAATGGTAATGAAAAATTATTTTTTGTTAATGAAATTGGTATAGATGAAAAAAGGAAAGTGACAAACCCACTGTTGGTGTGGATGCCCTGAGGTGAGCATTTTCCTATGTAACACATGAGTGCATAGATCATTGAATACTCCTAAGTATTCTTCCTAAGGGCACTTGGCAAAAGAGGTGCATGTTCTTTGAACCAGTCATGCTACTTCTTGAAATTTCTACATGGAAAATATGATTTTGTCTAAAAATCCAGTTAGATGCAAGAATGCTCTTTGCTGTGCTGTTTATGACAGTAAAAAAAAAACAACAAATTAAGTATTCAACAGCAAGAGATTGGTCAAATGAACTAAGGTACATACATTCAGTAGACTCTTTTGAAGCTACTGAAAATAATATTTAGAGCGAAATGTAATGCTATGGAAATGCTCATGACACACTGTTAAGAGAGGAAAACAGTCATTTTTTTTTTGTATCTCCAGGATGTTAATAATAAATATTTCAAAATAGTGAGACTATGGGTAATTTTTCTTTCCCTCTTCCCATCTTCTAAGCTTGGTAAATTTGCTACAATATGTATACACAAGCATTTATAATAAACATTATTTTTGAACAGAAATAATGGCATTGGCCACTCCATTCACAGAGGCCTTGGTACAGCCAGAGCCACTAGAACAGGTGGCTCGTGTCTTGGCTCTGTCCCCTTCTTGTTGCTGTCCTCGAGTTTTGCAAGACAGGGAGAGAAACGGGTAGTGCTGTTTTTCAATGGCCATCTATTGATATGGCCATCCTGGCTGTGGAAATACTGAAACGTTACCCAGTAGCCTCTCTGCATGCCCCCTTTCCCTCTTGCTGTTTTCTCTTGTTTTAACAGACAGACTAGCTCTAGAATGAGAGCTGCATCTTCCTAGGAGGTCCTAAAATACCTTCAACACTCAAGGTACTTAGGCTGATGGCCTCAGTCCCCTTATCTTGCCCTCAGAACTAAGCACTTGGAGCCGCGAAAAGATAAGGGTCCTGAAAGGTCATACCTGTTTTCCTCGCTGTCCAGGCGGGCCTACTGGCCCTGGATCTCCAAGAATTCCACTTTCTCCCTAGTGAGTGAGACAAAAAGACCTTCAGGTCAGTAAAATCCAAACTGGCTCCCACTAGAGGAGATTGAGATGGGAAATCTCAAAGCTCTCTGTGAGGGTTCAGTGCTCAGCCAGGGCATGGGGTGTAGGAAACCAGTAATGATCTTCCCAAAGGTAAGCAGAAAACATCAGCACAGCCCAAGGCTGGGCACAAGCACTGCTTTCCTGGTGTTCTAGAAGGACTGAAGGGGAAGGCAAAGGATAGAAAATTTACTCCAGGGAAAGTCGACTCATTGGCTGGTATGTTCGCCCATCCAACAAGTAATCATCCTGCAAAATGAACTGCTGAATATGATAGATGTGGTCCTGCCTCACCAAAAACAGTCTGGTTGGAAAGAGGGACAATTAGACAGACAGAAAATTATAAACTCAGGATGCTACTCCAGTGAAGGGGAGGGGAATCTAAATTGGGCTTGATAAGGGGCACCTGAGTGGCTTGGTTAAGCATCAGAGTTCGGCTCAGGTCATGATCTCACAGTTTATGAGTTCAAGCCCCGTGTAGGGCTCTGTGCTGACAGCTCAGAGCCTGGAGCCTGCTTCGGATTCTGTGTCTCCCTCTTTCTCTGCCCTTCCCCAACGCATGCTCTGTCTCTCTCTCTCAAAAATAAATAAACATTAAAAAATTTTTTAAATAAGTAACTAAATTGGATTTGGAAGGCTAGGGAAGCGGCTGCCTGAAGCACAGGAGCAGGGGTGCAAGGCTTGAGGGCGGAGCTGTGTGAGCAGGAAGGATCACAGGAGGGGTGAGGATGGTCGGGGTAGAGGGAAGGCATTGTTGAGAAGCCTAGGGCAGGCACGTGGGAGGGAAAAGAGCTCTGAAGCCTCAGAATTAAACAGGGTCAGAGAGCCTTCTAAGCTCCTTTAAAGTCTAGCGGTTTTCCTAAGAGCTACAGGGAAATTAAGACTGGCTGCCTAATTTGTGGGGCTCAGGGTACAATGAAAGCATAGGTCCCGTCCTCAAATACTAAGACTTGCAAGATGGTGGCAGCAAGACATTAAACCAAGCATGAGGCCTTTTTAAGTGCCTCCCCCACCCCCAACCTCCTGTGTGACCGCATAGTTGCCAGTCTGAGGAAGCTGGCTGTGGAGGAGGAAGCCACTCAAACGTTTTCTGCAGGGAGTGGGATTCTCAAGAGGCCAACGGTCTGCTGTCTGACAGTCCCTGACAGAGCTGCTTCAGACACAGTAGAGTGAATTAGAGAACTGTGCACCAGCAGATTTGAGTCTGGACAGCCCCCCCTTCCCTCTTCTGGGGACTCTGCCACCTGCGTACATTCATGCCTGCAGGAAGTCGGGGACTTGAAGAGAGTTTTCAGATGGCTGAAGATGGTTTTCAGATCTCACGATGGCTGAGATCACAGTGTGTCTTCTTGTGAAACAGGGCAGTGTCAGGAAGAGACAAGCATTTAGAAATTCTTTGCTCAATGGAAGCAAAAGAATGTAACTGCAGAAAGGAGGTGGATGGCTGATGGTGCCTGGCTTATGTGAGGAATTAATATGGAAATCAGGAAAAGAAGGGAAGTACTTTTTTCTCAGATTTGAAATCTGTAGGAGATGACACTTACTTTTTTTCCTGAAGGTCCAGGATTTCCAACATTCCCTTTAGCTCCCATCGGCCCAGGAAAGCCCTGAACGAAAATAGGAGACATGTAAGGCAGCATTGCAGCAATTCCTGGAAAGCCCATTAGATTAGTTTTGCTTTTCTTCATGTCCTTTCCAACAGCTCCTTGATACCTGCTTAACAAGAGACCCAGCCACCCAGGGGAGAGAGACATGTTTGCTGAAAGTAGGTGGCTCAGGTAAGAGTCCTGTTTAGAGGACCACAAATCTTCATCTGCAGGGACACCACTAGTCTGCCCGGGGCCTTCGTGAGAAACAGAAAGGGTGTGCTTGACATGACACGTGTTATTTCCACATGCGGCAAATTGGCTGGAATGGACTGACTTTGTGAGAACGAGACATTGCCACTCGTGAAGGTTGCACCACACGTGCATCTAAAACAGAATGTGCTTCAGTCCCCATCTGAAAGTGGGCACAAGTGTCTTCCGCAAACATGCCAGCATGATAATGAGGCAAACATAGGTATTCCTTATGAATTCTCGCTGTCGGAGCTGAAGAACTGAACAGAATCAGGACATTTTTCATAGGAATCCCTCACCATCCCCACTCGTATTACTCACGGTCAGAAACCCAGAGACCAAATAGATTCAGAGGGTGAACTGAGGAATCAAATCAGTTTGGATGGCGAGGGATCTTTGTAGAGTCCGTTTCAAATATCTACAGTCGGTGGAGATACATGTGGCACAGATACATTTTTAAAAGTTAGAAAAACCAGCAGAGCATACCAGGTTTGGGAATGCTCACAAGTCGGCAAGATCTGGACTCTTCCAAATTCTTTCTTCAGGCTGATGTGATGCGTCTGTGCTCTCCCAGTAAAACCCCAGTGAAGGGGTGAGAGGAGGGCTTACATGATGTGCAAGGAATTGGGGCTGTGCTAAAATTTGCTCCCGATTCTTTTTGTCTCAAATGTGTCCCAAGTTAATTGAAAAATAAAATACCCCAAATGCAGATAATATAAAATAAACTATATATGAAGATGTTTTTGAGGTAGGAGAAAAGGGTCTCATTGGAGGCCATTGACTCCAATGTTGCTGAGTCACTCACCTGAGGTCCTTTGTGCCCTTGACTTCCCTTCTCTCCTTTGCTGCCAGGAATTCCATTTACTCCCTATTGTGGTAACGAGACAAACATAATTACATGAAGCCAAGAAGACGTACTTTCTTCCTTAATGCTTTTGAAACATGTCCACAGGAAAGCCCTGGTCCAACACTACAAGTCACCTTGTAACTGTGAGGTTAAGCGTATCTTACAAAAGGAATTGAGTAGAGGCCCAGACTCAGTGGTACAGATCTCACTAAGGCATCCCTGCCTGGGTCTAAGACCTTCATCCTCCTCTGATAGGGGAAATCAAAAGGAAACTAAAGGGAGAAACAAAACCCTTAGAAGAAGGAGCTAAGATGTAAACAACGGTCAGATGGATTCCTTTGCTGGGGCAGGTTACCTAGGCCAGAGGGCTCATCATCAGTGTGTAAAATGGAAAGCAAAGTTGTTTCAAGTTAGCACAAAAGGACATTTTAGCAGCAGAAGCCCTCTCAGAGGAACTTAAGCATTTTTCCTCCCATATTACCATCAGACGCAAGGTTCTCGTATAGATCTCTTGCATAGAAGAAAAAACTGGCGGCGCTGGTAATGTTTCCCACTACCAAGGCACCAGCTGTACACTGGCCCTTGCTGCCCAGTGCACACGGTGGTTGCACGCACGGGACCAGCCTTGGCTGGAAGCCTGAGTATCAAAGGGACCCTGGAGTAGCTGAGTGAATGTCACCCTTCTCCCTCCAAAGGGGAGATGGATCTGGGCTGTCACATGGTGATTCAATCCATAGGGTTTGCTAGCTGGTGGCTTGATTCAGGGACCCTGGCAGGGTTCCCTCAAGAGAATACCAAATGCTACCTTAGTGTTAGGATCTGAAACTTCCTAAAAGGAAAATGAACTCTTGAGAGGGTCTTAGGTCTATGCACACCTTCCAGACAAGCTCTGGCTTAAAGTGGGCTCCATAAGGTAACTAAATACCCATGTGTTACAAACCCATTCCCAAGGGATGAACCCAGCACCTTTCCAACATGAAAGAGAGACAGAGGTGTCCTGACTCCAATGCCCATATCAGTAATGATATGATCAAGANCAACTCCTGCCTTGAACACTCTTGGAAATCTTGGAAAGCAAAAGATAGGGCTCAGGAACCTACTGATTACTAACTAGTAATTATTACCAATTAATAGTAATTAGTTGATTACTAATAATAGTAAGGTCTTTATTACCAACAAGCTGATACACTACTAGGTGAGCACAGAGCATCCATTTCCTCTCTTCATAAGCTGCAAAACAGGAGCAGGTATGATGAAGCAAAATCACTCCCCCACGATGGGAAATGTATCATTCCAGAAGCATGGACCACGGAGGAGGGCAGCAGCAGATTAAGCATTTCTCAGTTATTTTTATACAGAACTACCCACTGGCTTCCCATTGGAATAACTCAGCATTATTTATCGATATTTATGAAATACTTCAACACACCTGTGGGCCTTGTAATCCGTCAGCTCCCTGGGTGCCTGGAAGTCCAGGATTTCCCGGCTCCCCCTGATGAACAAGTTGTCAGTGTTAATACTGTCTCCACGTAGTTTCCATAGAGATTTTCTCTTTAGACTATCTAGTGCTGTAATACATAGTACGTGGGCAATATTTTGACTGAACCTTGGCTCACCCCTTACCGTACCTAGGACTTTATTCATTTCCATACTAAAAATGAACACAAGATTGTTTCTTACTCCCGTGAAGAGTTTCACTCCCATCCAGTTGATTCCTAGTGCTAGTGAAAAGCAGTCAAATACCTAACATTTGGGATCGCACAGGTCCTCTTATCTATGAGGTGTCTGTGAAGATGGCTCTGCCCTAGGTCAGGCCTGTCCAGTTCCTGGCAGCTGAATGATGGACACTTCTGTTTCCCCTCCAGGGGTGGGGCCGTGTCTATTGCTCTACACCTCCTGTAACATTATCCTCACATTCTCTTTCATTCCCAGTGCCATCTGCACATGAGGACTCTCCTGGCAACCAATGACCTCGCAGGGCAGGAAGTAAAGTGTACTTACCGAGGCACCTGGGGGCCCCCTTTGGCCTTCCCTTCCCTGGAACAGAAAAGGCAAAGCGTTAGTGTGTATGTATCCAAGTGGAGGGTTCTTAGAGGCAAACCAGACAGTTTCATTCCCTGACAGACATAAGAAATGAGTAGCTCACAGAAATGGCTTCCCCGAGGCACTTTCCAAAGACAAGAGTTTTCACACTGGGCATTTCATTATGGACTAACATTTGGGGGATTGATTGAAAGCCAATCTGAAAGTCATTACAGATCCGGCTCCAGTCTGACAATTATTCAGGAGGTTGTTTGGAGAATCAAATCATTCTGAAGAACCTGTCTTCTATTCCTCTCTCTTCAGCAAATTCCACAGAGTACTGTCTACTGTCTGCTAATCAGAGGCTTCCTACGTGAGAACAAGCTGTGTCCTGTCTGTCTCTCTGTCCTAGGCCCTGAATGTAACTTAGGGGAGAGTAAAAATTGTTAGGTTCAGTGCTTCACACATAGGCCTACTGAGGTTTGTTTCCATGGAATTCTAAAAGAAGGAAATGGCCGATGGGGTCTGCTCAACCATGTGGTGGTCCAGTGGCCTGGCTGCCGGCCATGTTCACCTGAGAAAGGGACTGATCTCTGAAGCCTGAAATCTGTCTGCACTTAACCAGAGGTGATTTCCTTGTCACCAGCTCAGGCTCCCCACCTAGTGGCTGCCTTTGCCACACTGTCTCCAGAGAGTGTACAAGGCGGGTGTTCAGACCCCAGATTTTAACTTCTTTTTCCCTACACAGCCACAGGAAAATCTATACCCTCATGTCTCCCTCCCCCCTGCCCCTCCGAGAGAGCTAGGGAACATCTCGATCATCAATCTACTTTGTATTGTGATAAATGACTATGATTCTTTCAGGTACAAGACAAATACTTAAAAAAAATTCTATTCATGCATTCAGAAAGGCAGCCATGGAAATTATTTCAGAATCGGTTTTCTTCCAACTGCCTACCTTCCAAATTTCCTTAGAATGAACTACTTGACCAAGTATCATCGCTACCAGGTTGGCTAATGATTAGAATTTGTTCTGCCCCCTTGATTCAGGTACTCTGCTTTCAAAATGCAAATGCCCTTTGGGAGAAGTTACCCATTGTAACTGTGAGCTCTTTGTACCTTGATGTGACTAACAGAGCTTCTGACATGAAAGCAGGGAAGAAACAGCAAACAAAGGTTGAGGCCACTATTACCCAGTGATGTCATAATTTCATTAAAAGGGTAAAAGAGTTTTTGTCCTACATACAAACAATACTGCACAATGGTTAGGGATGTGTCTATAGAAGTCAGGCATTCTTGAGCTCAAGGCTGCCCTTTAAAGCTTGTGTGGCATAGAGCAATGGCATAGTAAGCCTTAGTCAGGGGGTCAGGACTCCAGACTCTGGTGTGGTACAGTCCAGGTTCAAACCCCACTTCTGCCACTTGCTACCTATCCTGATCCTAGGCAAGTGTTCCAAGGGTCCTTGTTATTCTCATCTGTAAAATGGATACAATAATAGTATCTACCTATAGGCTTGTTATGAGGATTTAATGAGTTGATGTTTAAGGGTGATTTGATAAGGACCTGGCATAAAATAAATGCTACAGAAGTATAAATACTATTATTTGGAGGCATTTGTGTGTTTTTTAAATGTTTATTTATGAGAGAGAGCACAAGTCGGGCAGGAGCAGAGAGACAGGGAGACAGAGGATCTGAAGTGGGCTCTGCACTGACAGCAGCAAGCCCCACCTGGGGCTCCAACTCACACACTGAGATCATGACCCGAGCCGAAGTCTGACGCTCAACTGTCTGAGCCACCAGGTGCCCATATAAACATTTGTGTGTGAGAGGCCAAAAACAAGGGACCTGGAATGTCGTTTTTTGTGCTCTGGTTCTCAGTACATCAAGCCCCTGTCGTAGCAACAGCTGGCACAATCAACTTGCATAAGTTGGAATTCTGTCCCACAGGAGGCCATGTCTTAGGTTTGCTTGTGTTCCTAGAATCTGTTATCTACTTAAGATCCTCTGACCCTCATAGAGAATTCTGGCCTCCACTGGAAAAGTAGGGGAAGAGGTTTATTCACCCTTGTTCAGTTCAGGAGAGGAGAGGTTACAAAGGAGGAGCTGGGCAGGAAAATGGGTGAAGATGGGAGATGGGGGCTGACAGCCTCCTGTCTCTGAAGTGACTTAGAGTCACTGGCTGGTTTGTCCAAGTAGTAATCCCCAGCCCCATCCTTAGCATCTCTTTTCAAAAGTGTTTGATTGAGGGGGACAGTTATAAAGCTATTTCAAACTAAGAGTATTTTCTCTTAAGCCAAGAAAAATACACATTTATCTTTAAAATTTATTGCATGTAGGGGCACCTGGGTGGCTCAGTCAGTTAAGCATCTGACTTTAGCTCAGGTCATGATCTCACAGCTTGTGGGTTTGAGCCCCGCGTCAGGCTCTGTGCTGACAGCTTGGAGCCTGGAGCCTGCTTCAGATTCTGTGTGTGTGTGTGTCTGCCCCTCCCCTGCTGTGCTCTGTCTCTCAAAAATAAATAAATACTAAAAACTTTTTTAAATTTATTGCATGTAGTATATGTTGCTGCTCCCTGGATTCCTCTGGTTAATTTTGATTCTTTTGTGTGGAGATCAGGGCAAAGTCCCAGAGAATTTTTACCAGAAGCACCAGGAAGCCTAAGCCAACTGACTGTAGCTCCTATCCCATAAGAACTAAGATTCAAGACTGACTGCCAGCTCAGAGCCTGGAGCCTGTTTCGGAGTCTGTGACTCCCTCTCTCTCTGACCCTCCCCTGCTCATGCTGTCTCTCTCTCTCTCCTAGAAATAAATAAAAATTAAAAAAAAAAGAACTAAGATTCAAGATAAACAAAGCAAGAGGGATTACAACACATTTCTCCACTATCTAGCTCAGAGAAAAAGGCAATCAGCCATGGCCTTCAGAGGGATGAGAAGACTCCAAGTGTGTGATAGAAAAGGAAGCCAAGTATTTTCAATTCTCGATTGAACAATACGCAGCGTCAAATTTAGGAGGCTGTGCATTATTGTCTTTTTATGATATCCATTCTGAGTGTATGATAAAAGGGTTTCTAACACATTATAAATATCATCTCCCATTTCAGTAGTCCACAAAAAGGAAAATGGTTTCTTGGTTGTTCCACAAAAAGAAGGGGAAATCCAGTATTCCTGTTTTAGGCCTGATATCACAGGGGATGCTATCAAGTTGCCCTAGGCTCTCAAGGGTGCCACAGGCTTGTCCCTAGTCACCAGTGCTTGGGTTCATTCAAGAAAATGTATCTGTGATTCTTCTTTCCCATTGGTGACATAGGAAGATAAAGAGAATGAGTTTACCCAATTCACATTCTTATAGAAGCTCCAAGATGCTAAGCTACCCAAGGAGGACTTTCATGTTAAAGGCGCTGTCTCTCTCCAAAGACTTTCAAAAGCCTCTGGAAGGTGGAAAGAGGAAGGCAGACTGTCACCGAGGTTCTCAACTAAGAGCAATTTTGCCCCCTGGCCTCTCTCCCCACTCCCCCTCATCCCACACGTTTGGCAAAATCTGCAGATGTTTTTGCCTGCCACAACTTGAGGGGAGTGAGTGCTACTGACATCTAGTGGGTAAAGAACAAGGGTGCTCTTAGACATCCTGGAATGTACGTGACAACCCCTCACATCACCTAGCCCCAAATGACAATAGTGCCAATGTATCAGTCCTGGACCGGCCAACTCTGCAGTGGCAAATACTGTGAAAACCTTTATGACATCTTCAAATGATGAGGAGAGGAAATAAATGTTCAAGGAAAAACTTACCCATCTTCCTCTGGAATTAGGATCACCTGGAATCCCTGTTGGTCCAGTTCTACCCTAGAAATACAATTGTTCCCCAAGGTCTTAAGGCAATATATTCTGACTGATTACATCAGCATAAAAACCTCATGCACTATTAAAACAGCAGAGCAAATCTGTCATGCTAGAATCTCCTGCATTTTAACACTATTGGGTATGTATCCGTTAAAGAGGAAAATGGTATGGCAACATGCACTGCTAACAATCCGTTTCCCCATATAATAATATCACCTGCCAGAAACTTAATAATTTTAGCTATAAACATATAACTTGGTACAGATGTGTCTTGTTTTCAAAAAATAATGCTCTTTTAAATGTGAACTCAGGAGTATTATTCAATTATAGAAGGGTTACATATTTTATTAAATAATTAATTAAGACTTCATGAAAGCCTCCATTTAGTAACAGAATTAATCATTCATATATATATATATATAAATAAGTCTAGAGGTTCTATGTACATAAAATAGAACCAATTACTTGTCTTCCTTGTTCTCCTTTGGAACCCTTTTGTCCTTTGATGTTACTGTTTCGTCCTGGATTACCCTAGAGGAAGATTTAAAAAGTATTTCAGAACCAAGGGATATCAGCTTTTTTTTTTTTTCAAATACAACAGTACAATGTTCAAGTATTGAGCTAATTGGGGTTAAGTGAGGAGGGGTGATAGAAAATTCTCCATATTTGAAATTCATCAGTTTCTGAAAAAAAAATGTTTCCCCAAGTTTGAAGAGGGTTNAATGGTGGGGGAAAGGGAGAGAGGCAAACCATGAGAGACCCTTGAATGTTGACAAAAACTGAGGACTGATGGATGGGGGGGGGAGGGGGGAGGGGCATGGAGGCGTAGTAAGATTCCCTTGCAACTGAGTCTGCAGATAGGGAATCTGTAAGATTAGAAGCCCGATAAACAAAGCCATGGAAATGTCTCTCCCAAAATGACTTGGGAAGTCTCAACATAACAATAAGGATGATTAAGAGGTAACCCCGCGTTCCCAGCTCCAAATTCTTTTTAAGTTTTATTTATCTTTTGAAGAGAGAGCACAAGTGGGGGAGGAGCAGAGACAGAGGAGGACAGAGGATCCGAAGTGGGCGTTGTGCTGAGAGGTCGGCAGCAGGGAAGCCAACGCGGGGCTCAAACTCACAAACCGTGAGATCGTGACCTGAGCCAAAGTCAGATGCTCAACCAACTGAGCCACCCGGGTGCACCAAAATTTTCAATCTAATCAGCCAAGATCAGACGTGGACAGATTTTTCCCAATACCTACTGCCCCCACTTCCAAGACAAGCCTCTGCCGAGAGGTTAGCGGGAGACACAAGGGAAAGGAGACAGAATTCAGAGCCAACTAGATCCTCGTAACTTACAGGATCTCCTGGGAAGCCCTTCTCCCCATGTCCTCCAGGCGGGCCTCTCGAACCTGGGCTGCCCTAAAAAAATAAATAAATAAAATGAGCTTCTGAGTTGGCTTGTAGGAGGGTTTCAGAATGGTGTTAAAATGTCAAGAAAGGTTGTGGCGGCAAGAAAGTCAATCAGACAAAATGATCCATGTTCCTTTCTCCCAGCCAGTTTCCTCAGACTTCTCAAGCAGTACTCAGTTCAGTCTTAAAAGATCAAGATTCTCTATAGTCAGGATTGTCTATAGTGAAGTTGAGTCATGGGAAAACTCTCACGATCTAGCGTAGCAACGTCCCACAGAACTTTCTGCACCAATAGGAATATTCTCTGTCTGTGTTGTCTAATATGTGGCTAATATGTGGCTAATATATCTAGCCATTTGTGGCTATTGAACACATGAAATGTGGCTAGTGCCACGGAAGAGCAGAACTTTTCACTTGCACTAATTTGAATTTAACTAGTCCTATAATGCTAGTGGGTGTTGTATTGGACATCCCAGCCAGTCTAGGAACTTCTGACATTTATAATGAAATTGCCCACCGGAAACCTCCACAGAAATGTTCCAGCTGACAACTCAAACTCAAGTGTTCCCAACTAAGCTTGCCCAAGCCAGCGTCGTTCAAGGCATTTTGAATGACTCCTCATTTCCTGCTTCTCTGGCCACCTAGATCTAGAGATCTTATGACCCGGAGCCAGAACTAGGGTGAGAGAAGCAAGTCGCCTGGGGTGCAGGATTTAGGGAGACACGCTTTGCAGAGCTCTTAGAATGAGTCCTTAAAGCCTGCACTCATTAAAGTGCGCATTCCAGCTCGGGCCCTGCCATTTCCTTAGTATGTCTTGTGTCTGTTCTCACTGATGCTGCTTTACTTGAAGGTCACTTCTCACCTTGAATATTCCAGATCCTCTCATCTACGTCATTTCTGATACATTCTCCACACCACTGACAAGTAATATTTGCAACATGCAAATTCAGTAGTGGCCCCCATACTAAAAACCTTTTAAAGGTTCCCAGTCGCCTAATGGTTAAAAGCTTAACTCTTCCACATGGCTCACCTGTGCCTTCCCAATCTCTTCCCACCACCATTAAAACCTCACCTCCCTCTACTCCAAAGCTCAACTTGCAGTGAGCCTCGTGTCTTTGCTGTTCCCTCTGTCTAGAATGGCCTTCCTCCATGTCTGGCTAATTCCTATCATCTTCAGCTCACAAATCATCTCCTCCAGAAAGACCTTCTGAACTCTCTCTCCACTTGAATTAGGGCTGAGTTAGGTGCCCTTCTCTGGGCTCCCCTGTAGTTGCCTACGACATGGCCTCAATCAAACCCTGCACTGGTAGTAGCAATTAATATGTCCATCTTTCTATGCCTAAGGATCCTTGAGGACAAGGGCAGTGTGGTTCATCTCTGCAGCATATGACTCAGTGCTTGGCACAGGACAGGTATTCAAGGCATACTGCATAAATAAGTGGGTCAGGACATAAAAGCAGAGCTGTTTGGAACCAACTGGCACAGATTAATAAGTATTGAAATGAATTTAAGATAAAAATAGTTTCACTGTGATTTACTACACCAAGGTCACCAAAATAATTCTGTACCTTTCTCTTGATTTTTATGTTTGTTTGTTTGTTTGTTTGTTTTCCCAATGCAACAAAGAGAACAAGGAAGCTGCTGGGAGGCAAAAACAATCATTTTCAGACTATTGAGGAACAAGCCAAAGGAAGAACCTTGCACGTCTTGAATCCCTCACTGGATTTCTTGAAAATTCCCAAATGGGATGAGTAGCATCTGTTCGGTAGTAACAGGCCTTCATTGTGTGGTCAAGTCAGCTCTCAATTTTCTCCCTTCTAAGCCCTGGCACACAGCAGTTAAGACTATCTCTGTCACCAACTTCTCCTTCTTTGACTTATTGAAGATTTACCTGGGATCCTGGATCACCTTTTTCTCCTTTTCTCCCAGGTAACCCATGAAAGCCCTAAAAGAAGACAAGGAAAACAAAATCCCCATTTAGATTTTTTTTTTAATGTTTTATTTACTTCTGAGAGAGAGAGAGAGCATGAACAGAGGAGGGGCAGACAGAGAGGGAGATACAGAATCTGAAACAGGCTCCAGGCTCTGAGCTGGCAGTCAGCACAGAGCCTGACACAGGGCTCGAACCCACAAACCATGAGATCACGACCTGAGCCGAAGTCGGATGCTTAACTGACTGAGCCACCCAGGTGCCCCCAAAATCCCCATTTGAAGACCAATACATCAACCTTATGACAATGTTAAGGTACTTGAAAGATGGCTTACCTCTTCCCCATCCAGTCCGTCAAGCCCATCATCTCCTTCTTCTCCCTGAGGGGACAACAGGGAGCACAATCAGATCAGAGGAGAGCTCGGCCACATGCTCACCGGGAAACTAATCCCATTGGGAAATCAAATCCAACTGAGAAGACACTACAGTACCTCATGTCCAGAATATCCTTTGGCTCCCTGTAAAAGATGAAATATCTCTCACTGACACATCAAAGATAGTCAGAAGGTGCAGTCACACCCTGTTGGGCCGGGAAGTGGCTGCCTCCCTAAAGAGGGCGATTGTGTTGTTCTTTAGTTGCCTTGGCTCTACAACCACAGAGGTTATATAGCTGGGACTGAACAAATGCTCAAAACTCATGGAGATTTCTAAGCAGTAGAATTAGTCTGCAGGGAGGACATTGGCATGTAACTGGAGAAAGGAAAAGGGGGGGGCACAGTGAGGGATGGAAGAGAGAAAAGGAAGGGGGAGGGAAGGAGGAGAGAGGCAAGAGGCTGTTGTAGGGAATTCAAACTCACATTTACAGCAGAGCCTTACCTTTTGGCCCTGCTCCCCTGGACATCCTGCAATCCCTTTATCTCCTATGGGTCCAGTTTCTCCTCGTCTTCCCTAAGAAAAGGTAGCCAAACAGTCCAAAGTGACTCTTTTGCCAGAAACTGCCAGCAGTTTACTTTTTAGGAGATAAGCTAGAGCACAGGAGTGCTCTGAGCTTCAGACAGAGCCAATCCTCCCACAAATGCGTTCATATAACTCTGGTTTTCCTCTCTATTCCAGCGTCTTCCCCGTCAACCTTCAGGGCTTCCTTGCAGACCCAAAATCACACAGAAGTGCCGAGGAGTCCGGATGTTGTACCATCTCATCTCAGAAGTGTGTGTTCACAAAAATGACCACCAGGTGAAAGAGCCTGAGTCAGACCATCCACTTGGGGAAGAATGTTCAAGGTCAATGATGTGTGCATCTCCCAGCAATCCTGCTTCTCCCGGGAAACATTTAAACACAGGTAAATGCCGGAGCAAAAAGTCTCTCGAGAGAAAAGCAATCTTGTGCTCCTTGAGGGCAGGAGCTCCCAACTATCCCTTTACCCAGTTGTGTCCCCAGTGCCTGGCTCAGGTCTGGGTGCAGAGAGGGTGCTAATGGTTTGCTGTTTAGATAAATAATTGGTTAGCAATGAACTTGATTCTTCCCTTCCTGATAGGTGAGGGGAGAAGGGATTTCCCTTCCTCCTGTTTTGCTTTCTTTATTCTGAAGATCATTCCCAGGAAAGCAGAAGGCCTCACTCGTGGCCACAGGTTGCTGAAACATGGCAGCTTCCCAGATGTGGGCTCGCGGCCAGACACCCAGACAAAGCCCTCCGTGCTGTCTGGGTGGGCTCCAGTAGGTATGTGGTATGTGGTAGGTGAGTTTGAGCTCTCCCCTTGGTGGTCATTGTGTAAACTGGGATAGCACTAGAATCAGAGGACCGTATGAATGTTTTACGGATCAGCAGACAGGGGGTCAAGAAGTTAAGTGTCTTGCCAAGGTCTCTCGTCCAGGTCAGCCCTTGGCTGTCTGCCTACAGAGCCTGTGCTTTTAATCATACCTGCTGCCCAGATGAAGAGCTAGCATGCTGCTAAGGGGATAGAGGTGCTTCCTGAACTTTTCCCGCCCCAAACAGAGCCACCCAAGTGTTTCAGTTTCTTCGAATCTTTTCTCCCAATTTGACTCATGAACCTAGTGAGAGTTCTGGTTTAAGGGTCAAAGACTGAGATTAGAAAACTTCTGTGAACCATGGAACCACAAAGCCGAGCCATTCCATGTACTACGCACTGAATGCTGGGTCCAAAGGCAGCCCCTCAAGATAGCCCTGCTTCTCCCTGCAAAGCAGGGGTGGGGGGGGACCAGGGCATGCCCGGCTCCCTGCCACTGATAAAAACATGCCAGGCAACATGTGGGTAAGCCTGCTCCCCTCCTTCCCCCCTAAAGTAAGTTTGGCAAGTAATCATGACCCAGACAAATAAAAGGAGGGGAAAACAACCCTTTTTCCTCCAAAACCACCAGAAAACCTCTTCTGTAGCAACATAAAGCTTTCCATGC
The DNA here is from genome assembly GCF_008692635.1 of Crocuta crocuta. Classification (NCBI taxonomy): domain Eukaryota; kingdom Metazoa; phylum Chordata; class Mammalia; order Carnivora; family Hyaenidae; genus Crocuta; species Crocuta crocuta. Next base: position 6,712,204 of record NW_027551570.1, on the reverse strand, counting down.
AAAAGAAGATGACCGCTCATGTCGTGGGGGAGGGTCAGAAAAACTTACAGGGTCCCCATCCTCTCCCCGGTGTCCTCTGCTTCCTTTCATACCCGGAAAGCCCTGGGAGGAAAAAGAAAATACACTTCAGCTGGCTTCCTTCAATTCGAACTTGTGAAATCGTTGGGCGTTATAGACAAATCCCTCCCTTCAACTTGCTCAGAGGCTGGCAGGGGTGGCTGTGAGTCTGGGGAGAGTCTGAAAACCCCTGACCTCTACAGGAAGGTGACCGGTGGATTCCACGTTGCAAGTCAGGCTGACCGGGGCAGTCCGTGCCTGAGGCTGCATGGCCGGCAGCTGTGGCCACTGTAACTCTCCCAGCAGGCAAACTGGTTACATTTCCGAAGAGAGCATGTTCTTCTGCTTTTCTGAGAGCTCAGGGAAGAAGCACTCCTCCCCGCAATGAGCCTACGTATAAATTGCGATCATCTCTCTCTCTGCCATGTGTGGTTTCACTGCCTGTGGCCTATTTGTGGCAAAGATTTAAACAGAGGTTTGCTTTCCTCACCCTGTAACACAGGTCCTGACTTACTCATCCCCAGACATACACGATAGGTTAGTGTCGCCTGCTTTCAGACTTTTTATAAATGGAATCAGATTATATATGTTCTTATGTTCTTTTCTTTTTTCTTTTTTCTTTTCTTTTTTTTTTTTTGGCTATTATTGTTTGTAAAACCTATTCATGTTGTTGTGTATACCTGTGGTTCATTCATTCTCCCTACCTTAGAGCATTCTGTGAAGAGACCATATTTAAGCTGTATAACTGATCTCCTATACTTCCTTTTTTAAAGGCCTATGAATCTGCGATGCTTTGCTCTTTTTGCAGCCCAGTTTCATTCGCTGCCAATGAAATACAACTTTCCCTACTGCTTCTAACACCTCTTGCACCCTTCCAACTATTTAAAGCAGGTGCAAAAGTACAAATTGCAAAATCTAGGAGCGACGTCGTGAGAGATATATATATAAAAAGAAGGGGAGTTATTCTTAACAACAATAACAAAAGCGAGCCCCTCTGAACTGGGCCCTACACCGTAGGAGTCACATGAAATACCCAAAGAAGACACATGAAATAAATGCCCGAAGAAATTACATGAGGATCGAGTAAAGGCTTCAAGTTCAACCACTTGGCCTCAGCCCCACCCACCAAGGCACACTGGGTCAAAGAGTTTCACAACGGAATGGCACCTTAAAGGGCTGGAGTCCTCGGATCCCAGGAGGACCTACATTCCCTGAACACTTGCAAAGTACGCAGCAGCAAGTTCTCTCTGCAATGTTTCCCTGGAAAAAACAAACTGGAGTGAGCAACAATTGTCAGGAACTTCACGACGTTAAGAACTATATTCACGCAGATCATAAAGCGTCATCTACATGGTCATCTTCTCTCTTTGGGGGAGGGGTGCAGAGGATCAGAGATGCTTTTCGACTAGCAACTGTGACACAGCACACCCTCTCCCAGGAAATGACCTCTCCATAGAAAGGGTATCTGCCACACAGATGACCACAGGCTGAGTTTGCACATGACCAGCTGGCTCCTAGTTGATAGACTTCTCTTTTCTGAAGATTTCTGCAGTATAAACTGCTGGGGAGGGGGGTTACTTAATGAGGGGCTGGTTGGGATTTTTAGTGCCCTGCGCATTCATTTGGTGAAATAATAAAGGCAGAAAGACACAAAAAACCAAAATACGCTGCTCTGGTCTTTCACACTTTTTTATATACTAAAGACCATGCACTGCATGTAATGGGGAAAGCAAGGCACGCTCTGGAAATGCTCATCAACATTCCAATTTCGTTCCGATGGCCTTTGGAGTAACTGCATTTCTGTTTGACAACTCACCAGGTACTGTGATAGCATCTTGCCCAGGTCGCTCCTCCCAATGGTCAGGTGAGTCCTATAATCAAATCCCTTCCCAAATTCAAAGCTGGAAAACTCATCGTGGGCAGCAGTGTTTAGGGACACCACCAGCAGTGCATCGAGTCCTGGTGAGTAAACAGGGCAGATTCGAAACCAAAGGGGTTGCACATGACAGAAGAGGAAAAGCCCACCTATTTCTACTCAGTGAACAGTGTTCAGAGAATCCGAAAGGGGAAAGGAAACATTAAGGAGAAGCAGGGCTCTTGATGTATGAGTAACCCAATAACTTTGCTTGCTTGCTCAAGCTTCAGAAGGAAATCCAAAGAGAAAAAGTATTCAAAGAGCAATTATGTACAAACCCAACAGAAAAAACACTAGCAGAAAACTGTGTTTAATGCCTCACCACCAAATTTTAATGCGATTCTTGGGCATTTGAAAGCAATTTTTAAGAAAAGGGCATTGTTCAGCTTCAGAATTTTTCTGAAATTTTAAATAAATGATAGTCCTCAAGCCCCCTGGGTGGCTCAGTTGGTTGAAATTCTGACTCTTGATTTTAGCTCAGGTCATGACTTCACAGTTTGTGAGATCGAGCCCCACATTGGATTCTGTGGTGACAGAGCAGATCCTGCTTGGGTTTCTCTTTCCCCCTCTCTCTGCCCCTCCTCTCTCTCTCTCAAAAATAAATAAACATTAAAAAAAAATAGTTCTCAAAGTCATCTCCACAGCCAAACACCCCTCGGGGCTCAGGCCCTGCGAGCCTGAGGAAAGCCCAGGGTGAACTGTTGGCCATAACAAGACTCCATTCATTCATTCATTCATTCTTTTCTTTCTTTCATTCATTCATTCACTTGTTAATTCATTCACTAGTCCATTTACTCTATCTATCCTTTCATTAAACAAATCTTGGCTTATTACAAATCATTGTAACGGGGATACAAGATGAATAGGACAGGCACACTCTGTCCCTGCAGAGAAGTACAGTCCAATAGAAAAGGAAGACAGGGATCAGATGGTTGCTCTGAGAAGTGGTAAGTGTCCTGAGAGGGAACAGCAAAGTGCTTTGAAAGCCTAAAGGAGAAGCTCCTAACTTAGCCCTGGAAAGTCATAGAAGGTACTGATGTCTAGGTCGATCCTGAAGGACAAATTGAAGCTGGTCTAGGGAGAGAACCAGAGATGGAAGGTGGAGAGAAGGACTGGGGAAGGGCTGAGATGGGAGAGAGGTCTAGGTGGAAGTAAAGTATATGCCATGATGGGGGGACTGAGGTATGAGGTGTACTGGAGGAAGACAGAGCAGGTGGCTCTGTGTGCCTGGGACACTGAATGTGGGGAGTGAGAGAAGGCAGGAGTGGGGAGCGGAGGCGGGACCCTGCAAAGTGCCAGAGGCTGTGCTAAGGAACCTGATGTGCCCAGAACAGTGGGAAAGAAGGGTGACATAACTCAGCAATCATGCAGGAGATTTTGTAGCCTCCAGGGAGGTCGGCCATGGAAGCTAAACCCCAGGAGTCAATGTGGGTCTACGCCCAGAAGTCTCAAATACTGTGTCCCATCTGACGATCAGTGGAGCCTCCTTGTCACTGCATATGGCTCTCAACTTCTGCATTTAGTTTCCAGCTTAGTCTGAAACTATGACATGGAGACTAAGAAGTGCTTTTCTTATGTGGCTGTCCACATATCCATGTGGCTGTCCTTCACATGGATAATCAGAAACAGTGAGCAGTGTCCTGTCAGGTACCCTGGAAGCAGAATCTAACGGAAGAATTTGTGTGTATCTAGTTTATTGAGGGGGATAGAAGGGGGGAGGAAAGGGAATGGGATGTTGTAGCAAAGATGTGCCTCAGTAAAGTCTTCACCTTGGTATGATTCATGAAGGACTCTGCGGTGTAAACTGTTTCACAGTTGACCCACTGGAGGCAAAGGTACTAGGGTTTTGTATCCCTATATCGATTGCCCCCCACTTCTATTTCAGGGTAGTACATGGTATAAACCCACCCCTGCTCCAAGTGTCAGGTAATGGTTCAGGTCAGTCAAGGACTCATGACTGTAGAAGGTCACAGGTGTAAGCACTTGGCCATGGCATTTGCAGCCCCTGGGGGATGAGTGTGCAGGTCAAGGGGGTGTGGGGAGGCACCAACAGCATCTGCTGCTAGTGGCCCGACGGACTCTAAGATCTATAGCACCTGAGTAGGGACTTGTTCAGCACATTCTGTGCTTCATCACTTAAATCTGCAACTCAGTACCTGCTTCTCTGAGCCTGTCCGATTCATTTTCCAGCGTTATCTTGCTTTCGCCCCCAAGACCATCTGAAAAGATGATTAGCACCTAGAGAAAGAGGAAAGCCGAAAATGGGATGATGTGGAAACAAAATATATAAGTGGGGAGGAAGAAACAAACAGGAGAATGTGGAGGTGGGAGAGAAAGTGTGATGCGAGTACCTGTCCTTGGGACGTAGACTCCCTCTCAAACGTATTCCACAGCGACTGCAAGAACTGTGCGTTCAGATGAGTTGGCCCACTGACGGTGACTTGGAGCAGCCTGTCTAACATTGCTTTCCGGTAGATTTGGAACTCGGTAGGGAATTTTCCATCATCGTTCACCTTGAAGGCCATGTTCATCTGCACGTCTGTGCCTGCCCCGCAGCTTACCCCCCTGATGGAGGTCATGTCCTCCAAGATGCCAGGGAGGTATGACTGCAGCCGGGGATGGTCATGGAACAGCAGCTGCCCCGGTAGTTGAGTGGAAATGTCAAACCCGATCACTATGTCCATAAAGCAATCTGGAGACCAAGGAAAATGAGGCCAGATTAATGAGTAGACAGGAGCAAGGACGGGCAGACCAGGCAGAAAACAGGAGAGCAGTCATGGCATGGCCCAGGCCTGGAGAGCCTCTAATACCCAAAAATGTTCAAGAAAGAAGATATTGTCTGCTTGATCAATATATAACACAGGTGTTTCCGCTCTCCTTTTTGAAATATTACAAGTTCCAATAGCTATTTGAAGTTCCAATCATGGTTCAGCCTCACAGAGGCTGGCTCTGTGTGTGTGTGCGCGCGTGCGCGTGCGTGCGCAAGCACGTGTGCACATGTGTATATTTTCTTCTTTTAATGATGACATACTATGATCCATATGATCATATTAAATATTTGAATTATCCTTAGAGATTATTTAATCCAGAGATCACACCTCAAATGGCTGTAAAGGCCAGGCATATAATGTAAATGAGCTAAATGGGCAGGGAGTACAGAGAGTGAAAGGCAAACAACCACCGATCTATTCATTGCTCAGCTCCAGCTGAGAGTTTGCCATGTGGGAAAAGTGACCCAGTGTTGTCAGATTGCCTGATTTTTCAAAGAGAAGCCGAAAGCAAGATTTTTTAATGTGAAATCTTCAGTTTGTAAAAGCTGCCAATTAATTTTAACAAGCTGTCAACACAGGACAAACACAATTCAGCTACAAGTTGCCATTTGGACACCTCTGCCCCTGCCCAGTTGCCCATTTTACACATGAGGAAAGAGCGATTCATGGAGGTTGCTGCTATTGAACCAGAATAAGAACCCTGGATTTCTGATTCCTGTCCCAGGGCTCTTTTCCACACTGTAACCTGCTTCCAGCTGAGCACCCCAAATGGGATGTAGAAGATCTGGAGAACTTGAAAAGACCAACCCATTTTGTGTAAGAAGTGGCATCAGTCATAACTCTAGAAACAGAAGGACACTGGGGAATTTCTGCATGTTGTGCCAGTTCCACAAAATGTCATCATTCACCTCTGCTTCCTGATGTCTGTCCTCCCAACTCACAGTCCAAATGTACAGAACCTGAGTCCTACATGGTGACTCTCAGCTGGAGCGAGCAATATCTTCCTCATCAGAGGGGTCAGTGCTCTCCATTCATTTCTTTCCCTCCCTGCCTCCTTGACTCATTTCCATTACCCTCCTGGCCTTTGCAGCCATTTGTGTTTGTGTTTGTGACCTCTGGGTATTAAGGACAATTCAGATCTTCACTATGTTATGGATTACACGAATGCCATCGTGTGGGATTTAAGAAACAAAACAGATGAAGATAGGGGAAGGGAAGGAAAAATAATATAAAATCAGAGAAGGAGGCAAACCACAGGAAACTCTTAAATACAGAGAACAAACTGATTGGTTGCTGGGTGGGGAGATGGGCTAAATGGGCTAGCGGCATTAAGGAGGGCATTTGTAGGGATGAGCCTGGGTGTTTATATGTAAGTGATGAATTACTAAATTCTACTCCTGAAACCATTATTACACCACATGTTAAGGGACATGGATTTAAATAAAGTAAAAATATAAATAAATAAATAAATAAAGATGCACATACATAGGCTCATATAGACACACACACACACACACACACAGGAACACCAAGTCCCTTACAAGATAATTTAACAACACTAAAATAGTAAAGCTGTCAACCAGCAAATGTTTGCTTTACTTACCTCCTACTGGTTGCAAGGCATTATTCTAGGACTTCCCCAAGTGGAAAGGGTAGAAATAGGAGACTGAGTTTCAGGTGTTAAGAGGGGCATAAACACTGGATTGGAGTGAGGGGATAGAGCTAACCAGAGGACACGACCCAGGGCCTCCTCCAGCCTTTGCACCCTTTTCCTGGTCTCTGAGGGAGGCTGGCTGATCTCAACCTTCCCAGAAACAGAGAAAAGGTCTATTCTCACTGTGCACTATTCTAAAAATATGTTCATCTAGAGCTGGCGCCTAGGACACCTTGGAAATGAAGCACTTGGAAGGTGCAATTAAATTAAAAACAAATAAAGAACAAGGGGAACACTTACTGGTTTTCCCGCAGTTCTGGCAAATTTCACGGACCATTCTTTTATTCGTCCTAATATTCCTTAAGTTACTAAAGTCTGGGACAGTGATTATTTTTTCAGAATTGCCTGTTATTGGCAGAAGTTGTTCCTTATGAATATTTCCTATGCCCCAAGCCAGGACACAAATTCCAAGGTTTTTCAGTATTTCAACTTCCTCTGATATATCACGGTCGGCACCCCTGGATGTGATAACAACCAAAATCTGAGAGACACCAGCATTTCTTCTCCCACCAGAAGGTGGATCAAACATGACTTTCACTTTGCTAAGAGCCAGGTCAATTTGTGGAAACCCCTTGATCTTGGTGATTTTTTGAATTTGAGTCTTCAACTTGGCTATGGTCAGAGAGTTTTTCAACTCAATAAGTTTTTGGAAGTCACTCCCAAATTGAGCCAACCCAATTTTTATTCTCTGAGATTCAGTGTTAAAATTATCAATGAAGTCTGACAGAAAAGTGGTCATGGCAACAAACTCTGAGTTGGATACCATGTCGGAGCCATCGAACAAGAAAATCACGTCGGCTTCCGGAATGTTACAGTCTGCAAGTGGAAAAAAACAAAACAATAATTTGCCTCATGAATGATTCAAAAATTTTCTTTCCTTCAAGAATTAAATTGCTTTACTAAATCCCCACATTAGTAGCAAACTGAGATAAGTTAACAGAAGAGAGAATCAACTACTGGCCCTCACAGAGAAGGAAATATGGTGGGAAGGAAAAAGGTAATAGGCCTTGTTTCAAATTTTAATATTTGCTTGATTCATTTGAAAGGACACTGAAAGCTTCTCAGAAGAAAAGAGAAGCTTGAATAGCTTGAATATATTCATTAAAAAGTAATTGCAAAGGCTAGAAATCGCTTCAACACACCCAGATTGGGTGGTTCACCCAAGTCAAGGAAATGAAATCCCTGTACTAGGATCAGTATTCCTGTTCCTATTAATGCCACCACTTTACATTTGTGTTGAGAATTATCATTTTAAAAAAATGCTCTTAGCATACAGTAGCAGTTAATATTCATGACCATGTTTTAATAAATTAATCCAATTTTAGAAATATAGAAGTGGAATTCGGAATTGCCTAAGAATACACAGTTACTATACGTGCAGCTGGTATAGGGACCACCTCATCATTTATCTTTAAATAAAAGTATTTTTCTACTGCAGTGTTTTATAATATCCTAACCCAAATATTAAAACTGAATGGGACAAATGCTAATAGCTAGCAAACATGGCAGCATGGGGCTATCTCCCTGAAATCCAATGAGAAATGTCCCATAACCAAGGGATAATCTTCTACACTTGGTTCCAGTCAAGTGCAATGGCTGGCACAGGGCCAGAAGTGAAGTGATTACTAAAGGCAATTGAAACAAAGGAATGTCCACTGCTACACAATTATCTGTGCGGGTAGTCTGGTAGACACAAAGATGGGCTGCCCACCTAGACCTTCAAGGAAAGATTTACTGCCTGGCTGTGGGCGCATGGTCAGCATGGTCAGAGGGCTTCCGGCTGTCGGCTCCTTCAGGGTCAGCCTCACTACAGGCAGATGTCTTGGCAAAGACCATGCCCTTCCCAGGGCAGCTCACATCTACGGACTAAGTGAGAAGGGGGTACGACCACCCAGTCAGTTTAGTCTGATGCTGGACAACGCTGATGGGCTATACACGCTCGAGCGCTTTTTGCCAAGTTTGGAGCTCTGTCAAGCATGCATCACTCTTTGACTTCTGCCCATCCTATTTTCCCACTTTTTTCATAGGTGTGGATCCCTAATAAACATCTTTCGCCCTAAACTCTGCCTCAGTATCTGCCTCTGAAAGGTAGGCATGGGAGAGGAGAATAAAACCGCTTCCATCTTTGTAGGAAAAGACTGTGAGTCCTGGTGATGTACTAGATTTGGTGAGGACCCAATGATAAACAAGAGGCCAAGCCTGCCCAAAGAGGTCACAGTCTTGTGACAGATACAGATAAGGAAATAGTGAATATACATTCAGTGCCACCACCAGGAGAAATAGAAGGTGCAGGAGCTGGGAGACACAGCGGGGTCACCGCCAGGTTTTGGGGCAGGAAACTGGCAAAGGCTGAAACATGACAGCTAAGCTAGATGTAGCCGGGAAAATGCTGGGCTGGCGTGTTTGTGGTGGGTAGAATGGTGTGACCAAAGATGCAGAGGAATTTCAAACTNGGGGGGGGGGGCAGCAGATGAGGTTGGAGCTGTGGGCAAGGCTAGATGGAACTCAAGAGGCCAGTAATTGTAAACTGTAAGCAGAGCAGTGACATAGGCCAGTGTGTGTTAGGAAGATCACTCAATGTTGAGAACCAGATTGAAGGGGGCAAGGTGAAGGGCAAGGAGACCACATTTCACAGTGGGAGTCCAGGGACAGGCTAGAACAGGCAGAACTGAGAAGGCCCCGTTGCCTTGGGAAAAGTCACAATTTTTTTTCTTACAGATAATACCAACATCATTCTGTATCTGAAACCTAGAAGATTAATTCATTGCTCACTTGAGCTCAGTTGGCAAATCTTACACTTTCCTCAGCTGTGATGCCTCCAGACTACCCCACCCCAGTTGTATCTCATGGAATCAGCTTAGGTCCCTTCCCTCCCTGCTCCTACCCACCAGCTTCCATTACTCCATATTGAACTCCCATATCCTCTCCTCTGCATTAGTGGCCCTTATCCAGAAAAGCACATTAGACCACTTGAACCTCCTGTGGCCCTGGAGAATGTCTATAATCCCAGTTAGAGGGCCCTGGAACTTTGAAGTCAAGTCTATCTGTGAAACCATGCAACTCTCCACCTGAGTCTGGCCTGAAACTGGTGATCAGTGTTTGCAATGAGAGCATTAGGCAAATGGAATGGCACAAGTGGCCCCGAAACAGGGTAAGGTGAATACAATCCTAAGTAGAGTTCTTTTCTGCCAAGAAACAGGCAACAAGGTGGCAAGACCTCAAAGACTATTTTTGAAACTTCCCTCCATAAGCTCTTCAATGCATACCATGGTGGGAAGGAAACTCTCAGGTCTTGTTCAATCAATGCATTTGAGGAAGGGATGAGAAAATATAGCCTGAGCAGAGAAATGTTCAGCTATGATACGCAGGTAATGGAACGCCAAGATTTAATTTTTTTGCTTAACCTTTTATTGATACCCCCCAAAGAGACTTTAAAAATCACAGCTTACCCTCATGTGCATTGATACACATTTTTTCTTGCAGAAGCAGGTAAAGATCTTCCAATTGGTTGAAATTGTCTACATGGAAAGTATTGTTTTTATTCCCTGCCATAGCCTCAAGTTCAAGTTGATTGGCCTCTCCTACACCCACTGCGTAGATGTTGATGCCTTTGTTTCTTAATTTCAGTGCTGTGTTGTTGAGCTGATTTCGGTCATGGGACACCCCGTCGGTGATGATGATCAACATCTGCTTCACCTTTTCCTCTATGCGGCTGCCATGTTCTTTCGTGAACATTATGTTTGTGTGCTCGAGAGCCTTGGCAGTCCAGGTATTCCCTCTGGTGTCCCTGCGTGTCCTCAGTGTCTCAATGATATCAGATTTGTTTGAGTATCTATTAAGGTAGAAAAGAACCTCAGGATCATCTGAGTATTTGAGAGCTCCAATCCGAACGCGGTTGCTGCCAACATCTGCTTTCTTCACCAAATGGATAGTTAGGTTCATCATGCTTTCTTGCTCCTGTGTATCTATGCTGCCTGAATGATCCAGCACAAACACGACATCTAACACTTTAATATTTTTACAGTCTGAAAGAAGAAGAAAGCAGGCATCACAATCTTTCTGCAATGTATCCTACACAGACAGTTGGGAAGAGGGAGCAAACTAACATTAGCCATGAACCTACTATGTGCCAGATACTGCATCTTACTTGTCAGAGGTGGCTGTTGCCATTTTACAGAGCAAGAAACTGAGGTTCAGTGATGTACAACCTGCCCATGATTCCAAGGACATTGTACTTGACAATGGCTCTGTGATCAGTGTTTCTTAAGCCACACCACTTTGTTCTGCTACATCTCATTAGGACACACGATGCCTTTGCTAGGCAGACTTTCAACTGAAAGGAAATGTCAGAAGGTAGTTCAATGTCAATATAATGGTGAGACATGACTAGCATTTGACAAACTGGCCTGCTGTTTTAAAGAGCTCAGAGGCTCACTGTATAAGCTGGGGTTGTTCTCTTACTCCCTCTACTTGCAGCTGTCTTTTCAGCTTCTGGTGGGCAAACTTTCCCATATGCAGCATGCAACTCGGCATTTATTTGTGCTCCTTCTCCTGACCTCCTGAATTAGAACCCAGAAAGGCCCCAAGTAGGGAGAGCTAACGCCCCTATCACCTCACCTCAGCCTCAAGCTCTCCTCCACATTAGAAGCCAATTTCTAGCCAATTCTTTCAGAATTTCACTTTCTCCACCTTCTACCTATATATGGTAACTCCAATCCTTATTTCTGGCAATGAGGTCTCAAATTCTCAAGTCTGAGATGCAATGGATGAACCCAGACTATATCTGTAGGAACCTGGGGCAATGACCCACCAAAATTTGGTGACTAGTAATGACTTGAGGTTTATGAGACGATCTAATGTGTGAGCCTGAGAAATTTCACCTTATGCTATAGAAAGAGCTTCCACCAACATTACATTTATCAAAATGAAGAAGTGCCAGGAAGAGTCCCATGGATTTCAAAGGTGAGGATGTGACTTTAAGATAAACCTTTCTTAGAATATCTCAACATTACTAAGACTTTGGTAATCATTGCCATTTTTTTTAAAGCAGGCTCCACACCCAGCATGGAGCCCAATGTGGGACCTGAACTCACAACCCTGAGATCAAGACCTGAGTTGAGATCAAGAGTTGGATGCTTAACCAACTGAGCCACCCAGGCACTCCAGAAATCACTGCCATTTTAACTAAGCTGTTAAGAGAGACATCACAGAGCCACTGTCTAAAACTCAGAGTTTACACTAAGACATTTTGTTACCTTTGTAAAGATTTCTCACACATAATTCTGAATAATATAGTCCAAAGGTCTATGTTGTTGCCAGGGGAACAACATACAACAAATTTAATAATACTTCAGCATGTTCTCTTAGTTGTTCCCAAAAAACAGGTAACAATACATGGTAGATTTAAAAGCACAGGTGTTTTTAGTCTTACATGTGTATTTATAGCAACTTCTCTGATCACAAGCCATTAAAGTTGATGGACTCAAACTGAAGATTTGCTCAACACAATTTTTAAAGCATGACAGTTTGTGAGATAAAATGATCCCAAGCAATCATTTTTAAAAGGTAACAAGTTAAAATTTTCCAAAGCGATAGACACACGATCAGGCAAATGTAAAATGTCTCACTGACGGGGGGAAGAATAAGAACGTGAAGGAATGAAAATACATACTAATCTTGAAAATACAGGGAATATTTGGGGAGTATGCTTAGGATTTTGGATTTAATTTAACTAAGAGGAAGATGAATTTGTATCTCTAGTTATTTACTACTTGACAATGGTTATTGGTAAGCCAGAAACAATTCTGAGGAATCGTTTGAGATTAACAATTGGCTCTGGAAAATCTAGGAATGCATGTTGTTAAAGATGTGGAGGTTCAATAAGAAATTCTGAGAACTTGTGGGAATATATTTGAAGTCACCACAGCCAGACTGTTTTGCTGCCAAACTAGTGGACAAAATTGTTAAACTAGAATATCCCTGGAGGTCACAAGTGTTTTAATACAACATAGACAAGACTGAAACTTAATGCTAAAGTCCAGATAGAGTCCAAGCCCATGGCACAACTCACTGTCCATCCTATGAAGTCAACAGCTCACATCCTTGAGTCCTGAAGAATAACAATGTCACTTACCATGGAGAGCGCATACACGAAAAACAAGTTCATTTTCTATTGCCTTTAGATCATCAAACTTCTCAACTTGGAAGACCAGCTTGCCATCCCCACTGATCTCCTCCAGCTCCATCCTGTTGGCGTTGTACACTCCTACGGAGAAGATGATGACACCACTGTCCCGTAGAGCTTTAGCAGGTTCTCGCACAGAATCTTGTGCCTCTCCATCCGTGATGAGGATGAGAAACTTTTTGGCCCTAAGACGGGCTCCCTTGGTGGGATCTCTAAAGTATTGATCTACGAAGGTCAGTGCACTTCCAGTCAAAGTGTTTTGGCCGATGAAAGACATTCTGTCTATTGCATCAGAAATTTCTTTTTGTGTGACATATTTTTTAAGGTGGAATTCTTCCTGATTATAATCACTGAACTGAACAACGCCGATCTGAGTTCTGTCTGGACCAATTTTAATCTTAGCTAATAGGTTTTTCATGAAGGTTTTCATTTTTCCAAAATTTTCAGGTCCGATACTGCCAGAACTGTCCACCAGAAACATGATGTCAGCCTTCATGTCTTCACATCCTGTGTGTTGTCATAAAAACCAGGTTGATATAATTTTCAAAATATAGGGAAGCAGTGGGAAAGAAAGAAATGCATTAGTCAGAAAACATCAAAAATTAACTCAAACACCTGCTATTGTATTTGAAAATGTTATCTGCTTTTATAGTAGAGGCCTGTTGACTAGGATCCTGAATCAGAAATCCACTGAATATTATCTAAGAAGCTTTAAAGAGAAAATGCAACTTCCAAAGTGTATATTCACTCATACATGCATCATTCATTTATGCAAAGTTCATTCATTCATAATTCTTGAGGTGTATAAATGCCAAGCATCAGGTTATGTGTTCAAGGATGTGATGGTGATCAAAAAAAGGAATAAGAGAAAAGGAAATCAGTTCCCTATACCCGGAGGACTAATATTTCAGAGTTTTATGTATAATCTTGAAACACAAAATTCTAAGTAATCTTTACATAGCCTTATTTTCTGGGATAAGTTATATTGATTTGATAAACATTATGCATCAGTATTAGAAATTGGGGTGAAAAACTTTTACTAGAAATAGTAAGTACATTAGTAAGTACATATCCATTCAACATGGATGTATAAATAAAGGATCGTTCCTTTATACATAAAGTTTGTAGATATTCTACTGATTAGAAATGGACATATATTTGCGTGTGTGTGTGTGTGTGCGTGCATGTGTGTGTGTATATATATATATACACAGAAGGCCAATTTGTATAAGCCATAGAAAAAACGGTGTTATTAATTCATGGTACAGATGTATGTATATATATAATGCAAATATATTGTCATTAGCATGTATCTCCTTAGTCTTAACACCTTGCTCTACCTGTTATCACTGCCTTTGTCTCAGCAGTCCTTCCCTTAACTCTCACAGAGTCTATCTCATGCTATTTGAAAATAAAGTATTAGCATTAGTCAAAGAGGAATAAAACAATGCTTATTATTTTTTAATAACGTGCAAGGACAACCAGGGAGAATTAAAGCCACCATTTATTTTATTTATTTATTTTTTNTTGGATGCTTAACCGACTAAGCCACCCAGGCGCCCCTTAAAGCCACCATTTAAGACCCAAGCTTCCTGGCGCCATCTTTAAAGTCATACATAGAGAGATCATTAAGATGCTTGTGGCCTTGGCAAGGCCCCACTGCTGTGAAGTGTGGAAGCCTCTCCTCCATGAAACATGTCAAAAGAGTACTTTTACATGTGGTTTGGTATACATGTGTTTTGGTATATACTCCCTTATATCTGCTTGTGACAAGATAACTTCCTGTCCTCTAATCTGGTCTCCCATTCTTCCATGTCAATATAGTTACAGTGAGATGCATGACTGTCCAGGTAAATATCAATTTTCTAGCCTTCCTTGAAGCAGATGTGGCCCTGTGACTAAGTTTTTGCCAACAGATATGAGCAGAAGTGATTTGGCCACTTCTGGGTCTTAACATTAAAATAATGGAGTGTGGTGGGCTCCCCTGGCTCTTTCTCCCTTTCCACAAGTGCAAGGTGAAGAGAAATGGAGCTTCACCACTGACCTAAAGATGGGAGCTATGTGTTGAGTGTGGAAGAGCCTCTCCACTAAATCTGCACACTCCTTACCCTGGACTGTTATGCAAGAGAGAAATAATATTCTGTGCTGTGTAGTTTGGGGTCTTTTTGTTACGGCCTCTTATCTTGTCCCCTAAGCAATAGGCACACTGTGTCTCACTCCATCTGCATCTGCCCTGAAACCAGTCAGTGTTTTCCCAGGCCCGTAGGCTTTGGTTCCTTAGTTTTCCTGCCTCTCTCTGTTGACCATCTTATGGACCATCTCCTTGTCCACAGCTTGTCTCCTCTTTCAGGTGCGCCAGTGTTCAGGTCAAGTGCAAGCCTCTGACCTACAGGAGATGTGCTGTACCTCCTTGGACTGGCCCAGGACTGTCTCCCTTGGAAGGATGAGATACAATCTACTTTCCGGGAACTCTTTTACTTTTCTTTGTGTCATCCCCAGGGAACGCTAGGGAACTTTTTACTCTTGTACTCTTTCTAGAGCATCCTGAAGACCCAAGTCTATTACTGTCCATAACGGGGAGAACCATGAACAATATTGGGATTAGGATTTTGCTCTGAGCTCCATGTATTTTTTTATCTTTTGATTTTAGTGACTCAGAACATTCCAAAATGTTCACTTTTGTAAGTTCAAATAAATGAAAATTCTTCTCTTTTTCTCAGCAGTGACCTTAGCCAACTTGTGCAGTAGCTAATTTTTATGTAGCACTTACTATGTGCCCACATGCATTTTTCTAAGTGTCCCACATGCATTATCACCTTCAAGATTCACCTTAAAACTAGGCCTACACTCAGGGATTAAGGCAGGTAGATAGTAAGTAAACTGTGCAAGGTCTACAGCAAATAAAACTGGCGTTTGAACTTTACCTCACTGACTCCAGTATCCTTTATCTTAACCAGTAAGAATGTGCTAATACTAGCAATCAACATATATTGTCTTCAATTACTAAGTCACTGCTACTAATAAGAGAAATCACCACCAGGTTCAGGTATTAGCAAATTGTTCTTCCTAACTTCATTTATGTAATTTTTAGTCTGAACAAAAATGCAAATATATGTTTCTGTTACAAATAAAAATAAACAACTGTTAAATGTATACTAGATAAACATTCATAATAGAGGAACGATGGTTGATATTTATTAAACCTAGAAGGATCCTAGGATGGAGGTGTTACCCTCACTTTATAGATGAGGAAGTTTGAAGGTCAAGTAGGAAAGGGAGTTGGGTCCTAACCCACCTAAAGCAAGAGCCCGTTTTCTATCCATGTGCTCATCTGCTTCAATTAGTGCACATGCACACAGGCACACACAAACATACACACACTCTTGCATGCCGTACTGGTGGGCTTTGTCAAGGCCATGATATTCTTAGCAACCTTCCTACTTATGACTTTCAAGATGGTCTCAGGGCATCCCTCTATGGTGGGATTCTCCAATCTTGGCAAGTAGTTTAAAAGAAGGGGTTGAATCCCTCTGTGATGAGAAAGGAAGTTAGCAAAATGTTAGCCAGTCAACTGGTCACATCATTTCCTGTCTCAGCCCGGCTATTAGTCCTCAGTAAGCACCCCCATGATGTGCAGAGAATAAAGCCTTTTTTTGTTTTGCTCACCTTTTTCAGTGCAGATTCTGCGAACAACTTCATTTTTTATTTTCTTTAAAGAATCAAAGTTCTGCCCAAAGTTAACCCTTTCTTCTTCCCCAGCAATTTGTTGGAGTTCTTCTTTGTTAGCCTCTCCAATGCCAACTGCATGAATGGTGATCTGTGCATCCCTTAATCTCTTAGCAGGCTCCAGGACATTATCCCTAGACTTCCCATCAGTCAGCACAATGAGGTAACAGGGAACCTTGCTTGTCCTATGCTTCCTTTCCTCTATTACTTGTAGCATGAAATCCAGGGCTTTCCCAGTATCAGTGTTTCCTGTGAGTTGCTTAATGTTCAAAACAGCCTTTCTTAAATCCACATCATTAGAATTGTCATTGATGTGAAACTCCACTTTTAACTTATCTGAATACTGTACAGCTCCAACTTGGACTTTGTCTGGGCCAATGCTGAACATTTCTATCACTGCCAAAATAAATTCCTTCATCTGCTCAAACTCCTTTCTATTTATGCTGGATGAGCCATCAATGAGGAAATAGATATCAGCCTCTTTTGTATCCACACAGCCTGGAAAAAAAAATGGGAAAATACATTCTTTGTTAATTACAGAAAATCTGGAGAGAAGTTTGCCAGAGGGTTTGTAGAGGAACGGGAGGCTATGAAGGCTCTGGAGAAGGAGAACTCTTCATTATTTTCACGGAGACTGTCTGCTACATTGAGCCTGTTCATGCCCATGTTCTCCTTTGAAATTCACAACAACTTGGTGGGAAATGGAAAGAGTGACACCCAAGACTTTGTCTAAGGTCACACTGCCAGTTAACTAAAAGGAAGGACCAGATTTCCAAGTCTCCAGGGTGTACGTTAAATTGTTGGTGTAGTACTGACACCTGCCTTTACAGAAAGTTTATGCCTTATCATTTCCTGAAAAATGCAATGGAGGAGATGACCTGCTGCTCTTACTTCCTCAATAACGTCTTTTCCCCCAGAGCAACTAGAACACTATATTTAAAACTAGAGCCAGATCATATTACTCTTCTACTTATATGGTTTATCATTGCATTTAGAATTTAAAAATATAAAACCGGCCTGACCTTTCTCCCTACTTTTCTCTCAGACCCTAGTTCGAGCAATTCTTCATCTTACTCACTGTGCTCCAACCACGCCAGCCTGCTTTCTGTACTCTGAATGTCCCTCTAGGGCTTTTGCATTTGCCCTCCTCTCTCTTCCTGGAATATTCTTCTCCTTCAACATACAAATAGCTGATTCCTTCTTATCTCATCATGGATATACCAACTCAAATGTCAGTTCTTCAAAAAAGCCTTCTCTTCCCCTTTAGCTAAAGCACCTGAGTCATCATATATCCCATTACCCTCTCTATTTTCTTTATGATAGCCATATTTTTGAAGTTATCCTACTCATTTGTTCATGAGCACAGACTGCTCCCTGCCAGAGTGTCAGTGCTTTGAGGGCAGAGACTGTCGACTTCTCTGCTTCTACCCAGTATGCCTGGTACCTCACAAGATTTCAACAAAAATTTTTAAATAAAAGAACTCTGGGTGAGCATCGGACTTCGGTTCAGGTCATGATCTCACGGTTTGTGGGTTCGAGCCCTGCATCAGGCTCTCTGCTATTAGCACGGAGCTCCTGTCTCCCTCTCTCTCTCTCTCTCTCTGCCCTGTCTTTCCCTTCCCTGCTCATATGCACACACACTCTCTCTCTCAAAAATAGACTTCAAATAAAGAAAGAAACTCTCAATGTTCCTTTCTTGAATAGGTTCTATGAAAACATGCTTTAACTTTACTAATAGTCTATTTACAACTCAATCGACTGCTCATTCAAATTGGGTAGGAGAAAGAGCAATATTTTAAAATGTAGGTTATTTATGGAGTTATCTGGTTGAGTGTGTGAACATATCCTTAAAATACAAGACTATTTAGCTATTTCAGAAATATTTTCTTTGTTGACAGCTTTTTGGCTATTTATAGCAATTGACACTACTTTAGGCTATGGGGAGTCAGTCCTTAAGAGATCAGGACTACTGGAAGTAAGTTTGGACCTGAGAATTAAACTATGAAATCAACATATAAAATATTAGGGCAAAGATAAGCAGTTACCTGCAAAAGACAGAGTTGATCCCAGGCCAGTAAAACTTGATAGCAATAAAGATAGATTTGTATATACCTAATGAGTAAGAATCAGGTGTTTTTCAGAAGAAAGATAGTAGTGGTCAGCAGTGAAAGAGAAAAAAACAATGAGTGACAGTGGGTAATCAAGGCAATGCCCACCCAACCCACACAGAACTGTGATGTCTGATACACTAGTCACTAGGCAGATATTACTATTAAAAGGTAAACTGAAACTACTTAAAATTAAACACAATTCAAAAATCAGATCTTTAGTTGCACTAGCTATATTTCAAGTGATTAACAGCCCCAGGTGGCTAGAGGCTATCATATCCAACAGTGTAAATACAGAATACTGTCATCATCACAAAACATCTGACTGGACAATGTTGAACAAAAATGTGTCTCCGGGCCCAAGGCCTGACCTGTACAGTTATACAGAGACATAGAGAGAGAAATCTATATATTTGACTTTATTTTTTTAATATTTTATTTTATTCTTTTTTTCATGTTTATTTATTTTTGAGAGAGATAGAGACAGAGTGTGAGCAGGGATACGCAGAGAGACAGGGAGACACAGAATCCAAAACAGGTTCCAGGGTCTGAGCTGTCAGTACAGAGCCCAACACAGGGGTTTAAACCCACAAACCATGAGATCATGACGTGAACCTAAGTTGGATGCTTAACCAACTGAGTACCTAGACAACCCTGGATATTTGACTTTAAAATAGAGTCATCTACCCAGTTGAATACTACTAGACATTTTAATCATTAAACCAATTCCATTGCTCTGATTTCACAACCTCCAGCAATCTTTTGGTTTCAGTTAGGTTCTCAGTAGGCAAGGCTATTGGGAGAGAATGCACTTCGCAGAAGACATGAATGTCCAGCCCCCTGGGCATCAATAGTCCTCATCACAAATATAACTGTCACTCTTTCTCTATACATCAGTCTCTTGGTTTGGTTAATGTGTCTCCTTGATTTAATGAAATTTGATTTAAAACACTGGATCCCTACTATGTGACAGATGTGGTGGACACAGTAACTAAGTCAATATAGATTGATTCTCTGTGTTTTACTGTTCTGAAACTACAGAGCTGGCCACCACACTCCAGATCATGGCAAATTCATGAAAGTCAAGGTTCTTAAACATTGCTAACAGGAGTTCATAGGGAAGCTTACTAAAATGCAAGTGCCCAGGTCCTGCTCTGAGACTGATTCATTACGTTTCCGATAGGGTTTGGGCCAATGAATTAGTAATAAACTCCCCAGGAAACTCTGGTAAGTTTACAGCAGATACTATTGGTGCTTAGCCTGTATCCTCTCAAGCCCTTCATCATATTTGTGCCCACTGGCTCCCTGTGCTTTCACTCGAACGGCTAGGACCTACGACTGTTTGTGGGTGGGTTGCTCTCAGGTTACTGGAACCCGGTTGCCTGGGGCTTGAAGAAATGTCTGGAAATTCACATTCTCCCCTGGGCTGGAATATAAACTCTCTAGCTACACTGCCCCCGGACTGGGGCAATTCTAAGGTTTAACCCACATTGTCTCTAAAACGGCCCTGTGGAATTGAACCTCCCAGGAACCTGGCTTATCATCCTTCCCCTTCTGGTCCCAACACTCACTTTCCTACCAATCCCCAGTTTTCCCTGGGTCTATTTTCTAATCTGTCAAAATCTATCAATTTCACATGAATCCTTATCTGGCATCTACTTCTGAGGAGCCCAGCCTAAGTCAGGTACCAGTATTTGAGAGCCACTGAATTAATAAGAAGCCATCTACTGGAGGCCTTATGGAGGATAGATATTCCCTTGGATGGCCCTCGCCCTTAGCCTTGGTCCCATACCTTCTCATTTAGAATTTCTTTTTTTATTTTTCTATGTTTATTTTTTATTTTTGAGAGAGAGAGAGAAAGAGAGAGAGAGAGAGAGAACATACACAAGCAGGGGAAGGGCAGAGAGGGAGGGAGACACAGAATTCAAAACAGTTTCTGGGATCTGAGCTGTCAGGACAGAGCCCGACATAGGCTGACATAGGGCTCAAATCCACAAACCATGAGCTCATGACCTGAGCCAAAGTCAGACATTTAACTGAGTCACCCCGGCACACACATTTAGAATTTCTATAATGAAAATAAGTGTGGCCATATCACTGCAAACTCTCTAAGAGGCCACACTACACATCCCTCCTATGCCCCAATATTTCATACTAGACCAAAGTGACTACCACTCTGAGGAGCTTCCCCATGGGTCACTCAGGAGGTAAGAGAGGACTTGTTTCTTGCTGCTATGTATATGTGCCACAGGAAATCCAGGGCTAGTCCAGGATGCATTCTTAAATCTTCACAATTTTAAACTGGTCTGAGTTTAAATTAGACTTTAATATCATTGACAGATTATAGTTCTTTTCCGTGTGAGTGCTGCCAAATTCCAGTTCCAATTGTTGGGAACCATTTTATCTGCAAAGGAAATGTGTGAAGACAGCAGATATCTCAGAATTAGGTAAACACAAAGTCAGTCAAGTATCTATTGGCCTGTACCTTTTTTATTTTAATCTTTATTTTTGAGAGAGAGAAAGACAGACAGAGTGTGGGCAGGGGAGGGCAGAAAGAGAGGGAGACACAGAACCCAAAGTAGGCTCCAGGCTCTGAGCCATCAGCACAGAGCCTGACGTGGGCCTGGAACCCACAAATGTGAGATCATAACTTGAGCCGAAGTCGGACGTTTAACTGACTGAGCCACTCAGGTACCCCTGTTGGCATGTACCTTTGAAAAGAGCTCAGTAAAACTATAATAGATTCACAGTGCATCTTAACTAGGATATCTTCACTAGAACTATGGAATATGAAAAGAATAGAACATATCAAAACTGCAAAAATACTCATGGTTGTGCATAAAGATACGGGAGCAAGGATGATCCCTCCAAGACTTTTAGAAGGGCAAAATACTGGTAATGACCTCTACGGCCAATGGTTTAGGATACGTTACACAAGCTATGTTCTATTCATGCCATGGAATGTTATTCCCAACCTGAAAAGAATGTTGCAAAATACTATTTAGGGAAGTGGATGAAAGCTCAAGGTTGACAGAAGAATGGGCATGGAAGGTAAGACTGGTTATCCTTGATATCATTCTCTCCTTCTATACTAATTCAATCCCAAGTTTTTACCCAGTACTAGACTGCCCCTAAATAAAAACTACATTTTCCAGCTCCCATCTTTACAATTTAGGTGTAACATGTGACTAAGTTCTGGTTATTGGGATGTAAGCATAAATGATGTGTGTAATTTCTGGAAGTATCTTTGAAGAAAAGGAGATGGAAGCCTGCCCTCTTCCTTCTTTTTCTCGTTCTTGCTTGCTGGATGTGAATGTGATGCCTGGAAAAATTATATTGGACTATGTTCCTGGGAATTAAAAACCACAAATAGCAAAATAACAACAACAACAAACACAATAATAATAATAATAATAATAATATAGAAAGACACAGGGTCCCTGACACTGTGGTGTACCAGCTCTGTCTACCTACCTTAGGACTTATTTGTGACAGAGTAAACAGTTTTATCCTGATTAAATCACTGATATTTTATTTCTGTTAGTCACACCCAAATATAATTGTAACTGATACAAGTTACCCAACTGTATATTCCTGCACTGTATGATACAACAGCCATCAGCCGCATGTGGCTATCAAAACTAAAATGAATTAAAATTAAATTAAACTTGAATTTCAGATCTTCAGTTACATGAGCCACATTTCAAGTGCTCAACAGTCACGTGTGGCTAGTGACTGCCTTACTGCACATCACAGATGGAGAACGTTTCCATCATCACACAAAAGTTCTGTTGAATAGCACGAACATGTACGATGCTGTACTATCTTGGAAAAATGTACATGTGTGTGCTTGTGTGTACATAGTGTAGAGAAAGAGAAGAAACTAAATGACATGAGAAATAAGTGTTAAAGATGCTTTTATCTGAAAGACAGGATTATAGATGATTTTATTTTCTTCATGTTCATCAATACTATTAAACTATTTTATAATTAACACATTTTTTTTTTACATTTTATTGAGGTATGATTTTCACGCTGAAAAATTCATCCATTGTAATCTTTCAGTGCTTTTTGGTAAACTTGTAAAGTTTTGCCACCACAACCAAAATCTAGTCTTAGGACATTTTCCTAACTACTAAGTTTCCCTTATCCAATTACAGTCAGTTCTCACTTCTGTCCCTGCCTTAGGCCACTACTCATGTTACTTTAATAATAAGAAAAGTATTTTTTTAAACATACCAGTTTTGTCAAGGTCCAGTTGCTCAGCACGAGTAGAAATTTGGGACCAGATTTCATTCTGCAGCTTTTTCTGGAATTTCTTACTGTACGCTTCCAAGTCTGCATAGGACTTGAGCATGGAAACCGTCTGTCTCGGAGGGTAAGACACTATTTCTTCTAACTGGGTGTCGTTAGCTCCTTGGATGTTCATGCCAAACACAGTCACATCCTGCATCCGAAGCTGTAGTGCGGCATCACGCACCTCATCCGCCAATGGTCTGTGAGTGACCAAGACCGCGATCTGAGGCACTCCCTGTGCCCTTCTGCTGCCAGCGGACTCTGAGAAGGCTTCTAGCCTCAGCTTCCCAATGGCGGCACCTGCATTGGCCTTCCCAGCCCGGAAAGAAAGCTTCTGGATTTGCTGCTGAAATTCGTCCTGGGTAGTGGTTGATTTTAGGGAGGAAATAGTCTCAGCTTGATCACTGTAACTCATAAGACCAAGGCGTGTGCAGTTGTACCTCACATCCATGGAGGCAGTAATGTTCATCAGGAAATTCTGCAGGTTCCTTAAGTCTTGTCTGGTGCCCACTGACTCATCCACCAGGAATATGACGTCGGCTAATGAATCTCTCTGACAGGTCACTGGCAAGGGAACTAGGGAGAGAGAAAGGATAGGAGGATCAGGACAAACCACTGGCCCAAAGTGACAGAGGAACTTTACAGATTGTCAAAAGGCATTAGTGAAAATGGAGGTAGTCATGACAGAGGTAGCTAGCATGGTTTCCTTTGAATGAACAAGTTAAAACTCTGAAAAGAATTACAAGGTCCCTGACTTCAGAGTCTTTGCATTTATGTTCCTTCTATCGAAAAATGCTTCTTACCAATTTTTCTATCAACCCCTCCACTACTGTCATGATCTTCATGACCACCAACACCACTAGTATGGCTACCCTGCCACCAACCACTCCTGACCACTACCACTCTCACCTCCACCACCACACACCAATGCCCCCACATCCGCTTCCACTATCACCGTCACCATCAACTACCACCACCAACTACCTACACCTCTACCTCCACTTCACTATCACCACCACCACCATCTCTACCTCTCCCACTATCAACAATTACCAACCACCATCACTACTACCATCACCACTACCACCATCACCTGGACCTCTATCACCATCACCTCCATGTTCACCACCACCTCCATGCTCACCACCACCAGTATGACTACTACCATAATTACCACCACCACTCTCAAGTGCTTGGATGCAGGGATGGGTTAGCAGAAATATCTCTGACCTCAGGAAGCTCCTATTATACAGGGAGGATAGATAACTGGATTATATTATTTCAAACAGTAATAAGTGTCACAAGGAAATAAAACAAGCAAGTCAACTGAGTTACTATTCTGGAGATGTGGGATGAGGACTAACTTACTTGAGATATAAAGTCATGGAAGGCCTCTCTAAGAGGATCGCATTTGGGCTGAGGTATGAATGGAGAAGATTCAGCCACATGTTCTGAAGGAAGGGGAATTCTGGCAGAAGGAACAGTAAGGGGGTGGGAACAAGCAAGAAGCCCAGAGTGGCTGGTGACAGTGAGTGAGGGGAACAATGATGGATGAGGCCAGAGAGACGCAGGGCCTAAATCATATGGGAGTCACATGATCTTATTTAAATATTTAAATTATCACCCTAGTTGCGGAGGGGGGGGGAGAATGAATTCAGGGATATCCATTAAGAAACAATTGCCCTAGGGGCGCCTGGGAGGCTTAGTCGGTTAAGTGTCCGACTTTCGCTTAGGTCATGATCTCGCGGTTCGTGGGTTCAAGCCCCGCGTCGGGCCCTGTGCTGACTGCCAGCTCAGAGCCTGGAGCCTTTTTCAGTCTGTGACTCCCTCTCTCTCTGACCCTCCCCTGCTCACGCTGTCTCTCTCTCTCTCTCTCTCTCTCTCCTAGAAATAAATAAAACATTAAAAAAAATTTAAAAAAAAAGAAACAATTGCCCTAGTTCAAGAAAGAGACAATGTTTGTTGGACAAGGATAATAGCAGGTAAATGGAGCAACAGGGTAGTTTTGATACATGAATTAGAGGTAGAACAGAGAGGACTTGATGATAAATCAGATGCTAGTGTTAAGAAATGAAGAAGAAGCGGTAAAACACTAGGTTTTGGGCATGAACAACTGAGTGGATATTGGTGGAATCTTTTTCCAAGATAGGGAAGACAGTAGGAAGAACAAGTTACAAGGGGGATTCAAGAGTACCATTCGAGACATGCTAAGTTTGGGATATTTTTGAAGATGCCAGGCAAGCAGCTGGTTGTATAAATCTGGACTCCAAGGGAGAGTACACCATAAACACAGAAAACACCTACTCCAGGCACAGATGAAGGAACTACATCTGTGGAAAGTATAGCCAAGAGAGAATCTCAATCTTGCCAAGAGCTACCTGTTAGGATTGTGAGCTCTAGAAGCCAGAAGACATGTCTTACTTATCTCTATCCCTTCAGGATATAGTACGTAGTGAGAACTCAAAATAAAAATAATTCTCATAATCCCAATTAGTTGGCTGAAAGAAACTCCCAGCATTACCTACTCAGGTTATATTGACTTCCAAATAGTTATTGATATTAATAATAGTAATCTGTGTGCCAAATGCATTACAAGCCATCTCACCTGTATCAAGGCAGGTACTATTATCTTCATCTTATAGGGAAGCAAACTGAAGTTCAGAGGTTAAGTAACTTACTCAAGGCCCTTCGTAGTCAAGCCAGAGTTAGAATTCAGACCTTACTGACTCTGAAGTTCTTACTCTTCACCTGTAAAGGTAATGATAGTGTCCTGTCAAGCAAAACCTCATTGTTGCAAACTCCGTGAAGTACATTTGGAGGATAATCAGCACACGGAACCCTCTGAGAAGGTGGTAAAGCCCCACTGTCCTGCAGAGCACAGGCTATACAGCCACCTACAGGGTGGAAGGCTCTCCAAGGTTCCCAGAGTGGAGGGTCATAGGAGGGTTTCTCCTCTGAATAAAAGAACCTAACTCATAAGACCTTGCTATTTCCTCAAGGCAAGAGGAGTGAGAGATCAAGAGAGTGGATGGAAAGGGATTCCCTGGTGTCTCAGAAGCAATACTAACTGTGGCAGAACCCTGCAAAACTCACTAAAACCTTGGCATTTCCTCCTCTTGGGTATAGAGCTAGACCTGACTTCCCAGGCTCACTTGCAGTTAGGTGTGGTCACAGGAGTAAGGTCTGGATAATGAAACATGAGCAAAAATAAACTTATCCCACAAGATCCTCCCATGAGTGATCTTTCATGTTTTTGCCCACCCACCAGCTATATAACAATCCCCAGGGCACCTTGGAAGCCATATGTGAAGATGGAAGAGCCACTCCCAATCCAAGTACCCGAATGGAGGAAAAACAACTGGTCACCTTGAGAGCTGGCCCTACAACGTTACATTGGAAATAAGCTTCCTATTATTCAGTGAGTCTATTTGTTATTAAGGCCTGAACTGGTCCGAATACAAAAGCAGGCCATCGCTACAGCCATGGAATCGGTACCAGTGGGGCAGAAAGGAAGTTTCAAGGTCCTCCCAGCCCCCATGTCTCACAAATGAGGATGCTGGTGCAAGGCTCAGAGAGATGACATCACTTCCCCAAGTTCACACAGCCAGCTAGTGGCAGCATCTGGGTCATCTGACCTTGTGTTCAGGGTACTTTGTACCACACCAGGAGGCTACCTTGAGTCTTAGAACTAGATCATTCCTCCTTGGAACGGCCCATCGTCACCAGCTGAGCACAGAGGTAGCCAGGAAAATCCATTTTGCCAGGAATTCTTCCTACCTCCCTCTGCAGAGAATGGCAGGAGTCTCTCATTAGCACGGCACACATGTGTGTCTCCCTGGAGCTCTCTGGGGCACACTTACTGAGTGCGCTGGCTGGTTCCACCTGCTCCTCAACACTGCACGGGTAGCTTCCTATCTCATTTTGCTCATTCCTTCCTAATGCTGTCTCGGATCATCTGCCAAGTGAACTATGTGTATTCAAGAGTCTTCTGTTTTGAGATCTTCACTGAAGACTTGACAAATAAGGCATTTTCCACACAAGACATTATAAGTCATGGGGTCAGTCATAAGTATTCTTCCTTTTGATCTAGGGGATCAAAATGAAAGCAGATGAGAAGAAGGCCTTCTGCATTTCTGTGTGAAATGCAGGGATTTCCAGGAGCTGACAGGAAGGCAGATGTGGCCCCTGGTGGTTCTGGGGGATGGCACTTAGAGAGAATGCCTGAGAAACAGCATTCCCCAAGGGAAACCAGCTGCAATGACTAAGCTGTTGCTCTCAAGCAGCTGTGCACACAACAGCCATCAACCAACAATGGATGATGGAGCCTTAGAGGAGGGGGTCTGTGCTGCCACATGAGAAACTCTCGGTGGCTCTCAGAAAACTAGTTGGGGAGAATCTTATGTTGGGGGATGTGATAGCTAAGATGTTAAATCACATAAGTAAGGGTACTGACTCAGCTCAATCTGAGCTATTAATTGGTCTCATTCATACCCGTGAGCCCATCCAAAATATTTCCAGTATTTCTTCAATTCAAGATTCAGTCTATTGTAAGGTATACTAATATTTATGGCAGCTCTCAGAAATTAAAAAAAAAAAAGCATTACTGCAAAACACATCCTACTACCAAAAATGTGAAAATGTGGGAGGGAAAATGTGTGTTTTAGATGTGAAAAAGATAGGCACAAAATGACTGCATGAGTGAGAGAGGGAGTGAGTCAACCTTCTGGCTTTAGTAGACCTTGATACTCATTGCAGAGATTTTACTTGTAAGGAGAAAAAATAGTGCAAGAGGGAATGAGCCAACACAGCAGATTTAGGGCTGAAGGCACTACAACTGAGGGTGTCTATTGTCTGCCTGGTCTCATTCTAGAGTTTCTGCTCCCATTAGAAAGAATAGGATACTAGAATACTAAGAACAGAATACTAGGATACTCATAGAATACTACTAATAGAAATCATTGTCAGGCACTGTGTAGACCGAAAGAATACAGAGACGAATACAAGTTCCCAGTTCTGCCCTCAAAGGGCGGCCAGTTCATTAGTGGAGGGGACCGACACAGACACGAGTGATTATTCGCCATGGGAAGTGCTTCTGTCATCAAGCACGGCAGGGAAACTCTCAGACACTGAAAGAAATTTGAAAGGGTAGCCTTCCGACATGATACAGAATACGACAATAGGGCTGAGATTGAAATGATGCCAGGAGTCATTCTAGCCTGTAGGAAGACAAAGGGGTGTGAGGGGAGGCGGCGGAGGAAATGCAAACACAGCAGGAGGGGCTGACGGTGACGGTGACGGTGGAGAAATGCCTTGTGGCCCATCACAGAAACCAGGATGCGAGTTGCAGGAGATGAGGGGGTCACATGCCGATCCGCCAGCATGCGGGAGCAGCTGCCTTCTCAACCCAGGGCCTCCTCACCTTTTAGATCAGCATCTGCCGTTCCGTCCCTGTACTGGGTCGCTTCCTTGATGATGTGCGTCATGTTCTGGGAAAACGCGCCCAGGTCCCTGACAGACCGAAGGTTGAAATGAAACTGATCCGTCGCCATGGCCTTCAGCTCCTCCTCAGAAGCTTCCTGCACCCCCACGGAGATGATTCTCACCCCGTCTGCCCGCAGCGCCTTGGAGGCCTCTTCCACGTCGTCCTCGGACGCCGACGAGGCCAGAACCACCAGAATCGGGGGGAACTGCTTCTTGTCCCTCCCCCCGGCCTGCGGGGAGAAGAAGGTCCTGTGAGCCTCCCGGAGAGCGTTTCCTATCCGCAGGGAGCCGCCGATGAAGGCGAAGTTCTTCTTGAGGTGGTTCAGCATGGGGTTCCGGCTCCTGAAGGCGCTCAGCTGGAACGCACTGTGCAGCTGGTCGCTGTACTGAGCCAGGCCCACGTGGTGCTTGTGCGCCTCTATGGGGAGGCTGCTGATCGTCTTGGTGATGAACGTTTTCACCAGAGGGAAGGCCTTGGTGCCCAGGTGATCAGAGCTGTCCACCAGAAACACGACATCTGCATACTCAGGGCCTGGCTCTATCAAAATAAAATCGCAACAAAGCTAAACAAGGTGATGGTTCAGCCTTTACATCTTAGACCCCAGGACTCATTTGAGACTATGTCTTAGGTTATGAGTAACTCCGAATCCCAAGGGAAGTGTCTTCTGGAGGTCAAATAGATGAAACGATATTTTTGTGAAAATACCCAACAATAGGACTTTTAGTAAGGTTAAGCAATACGTTTTTTGTTTCTCAACTCTATGCTGGAGACATCTTTTTCTGTTTTGGTTGTAGATCTCCAAACTCTGATATTATACTAAAGAAAAACACCAAGAAAGCCCCCAAAGTGGTCTGTGGACTGAGAGGAACTTTTACAAACCGTATCAAGTAGCAGGTGTCTTGAGTTGGAGGGTTTAGGAGATGATGGGAGACAGGGTTTGGGGGAGGGGCTTGATTGAGGGGACGCAGGAGAGGAGCAAAGCCAGATGTTTGCCTGATCTGAGGACTCGGGAGCATGTGGCTCTCTGACGTAAGAGGGCCAGTCTCCTACATTCTTCTCTTAGTCAGTCACTGGCTGCAGACCGCCCCCAGGAATCACAGGGAAGAAGAGGAGGGCTAGGGGGAAATCTCCTGCATGAGCTGACTCTAGGAAAGCCAAGAGCAGTTCTCCTGAGAAAGTGGGCCATGTCTGTGAGCCGTACAGGCAATATTCACAGCAGCTGGGCCAGGGAAGGCGGGGGGGAATACCAGCCTGATAAAGAGAGCCTGGGCGACGAGCGGTGCCACCAGCATCTACTTAAGCAGTCATGGCTAGCCACCTCCACGCTGGAAATGTGTGATGTGTCAGTAAATGCCTAACAATTGTTCTCGCTTTCAAAGTAACTCGGAAAATTGTCAAGAAATCCTAGGATGCAGACTGACCTACAAAACAAATGCATTGGCTCTATTCCTAGAGATGTAGAACACCGGGGACCTAAGTAAACCACTGAATAATTAAAATTCTTCTAGCCAGGTGTAGCATAATTCATGCCTTTTGCCCATGGACCTCTGTCAACTTTGAGAGATTAAGTATGCTTGATATTGCATACCCCCAGCTACAACTCAATGCTGTCTACTTTTATTTTTTTAGTAAATAAATAATTTGTTTTTATGTAATAAAATAAATGTTTGTGAAGGCATAAAAAGGTCTATTTTTCCTAAATGACAATAAACATGAAATGTACTGATACCTGGACTCTGATCTGCCAATGTTTCAGTCCAAAGGATTAATACGAGTAGCAGGATCTTCATTTTGTTAGTGAAGATTTCTTGCTTTTATTCTGTAAAAGATGTTATTTACAATATGAAAAATCTCACTGTAGAACAAGAAATAACTACGGGCAAATCTGGGTTAGGACACAATTCACTATAAACAAGTACTTGTCAAGTAATGCCAGGTGTGTTTAAAACACTCATTAAGCATGTGGAGTATTTATTGAAAATAAAGAATGCTAACATTTGCTGAGTCCTCATCATGGCTTAGATACTTTTCTCGGTGATGTATGCATATCATCAAATTTAATCTCCACAACAGTCCTAAGGGGAGGGACAAATACTATGACTATGTGACAGATGAGGAAACAGGCACAGAGAGGCTTGGTAAGTGGTGGATCCAAGCTCCTAACCCAGACAAGGGGACTGCAGAGCCCAGGCTCTTAACCACCATATGCCTTATATGAAGTCTATGTCTTCACAAAGCACATATTCTTTACCCTCTATCTTTATGTCAACAATGATGATTGTATATGTTTGCAACTTGGCTTAAAAAAGCCAACAGCTACCCATGTCTGTTTCTTCATGGAACCCTTGTGAAAACAGTTCTCATTTACAGAGATACTCAGTTTTGCAAATTATTTTAACCTCAACGCTCCTCTCCAGGAAGCTCACAATCAGCCAGAAATCATCAGGGGAAGAAATTACAATCTTTTACAAATTCTGCCAATTCAGAGTTGTTCTTTATACTGATGAAAAGAGATCAAATGACTGATATGCAAAAATAGAGCTGCCTTAAATGAAATACCAAAGGTATAAGGGCTGGTTTGTTTTTTTTTTCCTAGAGTTGACTTTCCCAGCAGTTCTTTTGAAATTGCTGACAATGAAGGAAAACTGAGAATCATTGGAAGCTAGATTTGAAAGAGAACTGGGGCGCCTGGGTGGCTTAGTCGGTTAAGCGTCCGACTTTCGCTTGGGTCATGATCTCGCGGTTCGTGGGTTCGAGCCCCGCGTCGGGCTCTGTGCTGACTGCCAGCTCGGAGCCTGGAGCCTGTTTCAGTCTGTGACTCCCTCTCTCTCTGACCCTCCCCTGCTCACGCTGTCTCTCTCTCTCCTAGAAATAAATAAAACATTTAAAAAAAAAAAAAAGAAAGAGAACTGACAAATCATTTAGACTAAACCTTTATTTTGCTAAGGACGGCCACAGTGAAGCTCCCTAGTAGTTAGTGGCTGAATCATGTCAACATTGACTTTTAAATCTGTATTCATCATACTCTAACATACCATATAGTTTACTTATTCATTAATTTTAGTATTGAGATACAATTTCCATAAGATTTACCCCTTTAAAGTGTTCAATTCATTATGTTTTGGTATATGACAGAATTTGTATCCATCATCACTAATTTCAGAACATTTTCATGATCCCCCAAAAGAAACCCATGCAATTTGTAGTTACTCTCCATTCTCCCCTTTTCACTGACCCTGGCAAACAGTGATCAACTTTCTTCTCTATAGATTTGCCTGTTCTTGATATTAATATAAGTCAATCATAGAATATATGGACTTCTGTGTTTGGAAACTTTCACTTAACGTGTTTTCAAGGTTTACCTATATTGTGACATGTACCTGTGTTTTAGTCTTTTTTTATGGCTAAGATTCTGTTGTATGAATATACAACATTTAAAAAATCTATTCCTCTGTTGATGGATACTTGAGGTGTTTCTACTTTTCGGCTACTGTGAATATTGTTGATACGAACATTTGTGTGCAAGTTTTTGTATGAATATATGTTTTCATTTCTTGAGGAGATACTTTGAATAGATTTCTCGAAGTGGAATTTTGGGTATTTTGGTAACTCTATGTTTCACATTTTGAGAAACTGCCAAACTGTTTTACAAAGTAGTTGCATCATTTTTCATTACCACCAGTAATAAATAAAGGTTCCAATTTCTCTACATTCTCACCAACACTTGTTATTTTCTGCCTTTTTTATTATTATTATAGCCATTCTAGTGGGTGTGAATGGGCAACTTACTGTGGTTTTGATTTGCATTTCCCTAATGATAATGTTGAGCATCTTTTCATTTACTTATTGATCATCTGTGTATCTTCTTTAGAGAAATACCTATTCACTTTGCCCATTTTTAACTTTTTTATTAGTGTGTTATAAGAGTTCATTATATATACTGGATACTAGAGAGTTAACAGATATATGATTTGCACATATGTTCCTCCCATTCTGTGAGTTGTATTTTCACTTTCTTAAGGGTGTCTTTAAGGCACAAGTAATTTTCTTTCCTTTTTTTTTTTTGCTTATTTTTTAATGTTTATTTTTGAGAGGGAGAGAGAGGACAGAATGTGAGCAGGGAGGGGCAGAGAGAGAAACACACAGAATCCAGAGCAGGCTTCAGGCTCTGAGCTGTCAGCACAGAGCCCAATGCAGGGCTTGAACTCATGACCTATGAGATCATGACATGAACCGAAGTCGGACACTTAACCAACTAAGCCACCCAGGCGCCCCATGGCACAAGTAATTTTAAAGTTGATTAAGTCCAATTTATCTATTTTTTTTCTTTGTTGCTAGTGCTTTTGGTGTCATAGTAAAATCACCATTACCTACTCCACAGTCATGACGATTTACTCTGATGTTCTCTTCTAAGAGTTTTATAGTTTTAGCTTTTATGTGTAGGTCTTCAATCCAGTTTCAGTTAACTGTGTATGTGGTATGAGGTATGAATACAATGCTATTCTCTATGTAGATATTCAGTTGTCCTAGCACCATTTGTTAAAAGGACGTTCCTTTAGGGGCGCCTGTGTGGCTTAGTCGGTTAAGCATCTGACTTTCGCTTAGGTCATGATCTCGCGGTTCTTGGGTTCGAGCCCCGCGTCGGGCTCTGTGCTGACTGCCAGCTCAGAGCCTAGAGCTTGTTTTAGTCTGTGACTCCCTCTCTCTCTGACCCTCCCCTGCTCACGCTCTCTCTCTCTCTCCTAGAAATAAATAAAACATTGAAAAAAAATTAAAAAAAAAAAGGACGTTCCTTTCACCACTGAATTTTCTTGACATGCATATCAAAAACAAATTTACCGTAGTATATGAGCTTAATTTTGGACTCTCAATTCCACTTCATTCATATGTCTATTCTTATGCCAGTACCACACAGTCTTGGCTATTCTGCTTTTGTAGGAAGTTTTGAAGTCAGGAAATTTAAGTTCTGTCACTTTGTTCATTTTCAAGGCTGTTTTGGCTGTTCTGGGCCTCCTGTGTTTCTAAATGACTTTTAGGATCATCTTGTCAATTTATGCAAAAATGGCAGCTAGAATTTTGATAGAGATTGCATTGAACATGTAGATAAATCTGTGCAGTATTGTCATCTTACTGATGCTAACTCTTTCAATCAATTAATATAGACTGTCTATGGAGGAGAGAATTTTTAACTCCTTACCCCATATTTTCAGTAATGTTCTTTAAGAATATGAAATTACAAGAACTCTGAGATGAAAGGAAGGCCCCTCTAAAAAGCCATTTATGATTCAGGAGTTAATAAATTGTTCAGAACTATGTATATATCCTTTCTCAGGATATATCCTGAATCAAACCTGGGCTTGACTTACTTGCCCTTTTTGCCTCTGGTGCTAGAGCCTCAAAGAAGATACCCTAGGTAGGGGCGCCTGGGTGGCTTAGTCGGTTAAGCGTCCGACTTTCGCTTGGGTCATGATCTCGCGGTTCGTGGGTTCGAGCCCCGCGTCAGGCTCTGTGCTGACTGCCAGCTCAGAGCCTGGAGCCTGTTTCAGTCTGTGACTCCCTCTCTCTCTGACCCTCCCCTGCTCACGCTCTCTCTCTCTCTCTGTCCTAGAAATAAATAAGACATTTAAAAAAAAAAATAAGATATCCTAGGTGCCATGCAGGTGAAGTTCCACTCCAGGCTATCCCTTGGCTTGGCTCCACTCTAGTTCCCTTCCAGCTCAGATTCCACTCTGCAGGTCTTG
This sequence comes from Crocuta crocuta, assembly GCF_008692635.1. NCBI lineage: Eukaryota > Metazoa > Chordata > Mammalia > Carnivora > Hyaenidae > Crocuta > Crocuta crocuta. Next base: position 6,678,210 of record NW_027551570.1, on the reverse strand, counting down.
GCACCAAAACACTGGGGCAGCAGCAAGTGATGTAAGGCAAGCATGTCTTACTCATTTATTCTTATTGTCTTTCCCCACTGTTGGGATTAAATTCTAAGAGAATGGAGATTTTTTTAAATATTTTTTTTTCTAGGAGAGAGAGAGAGAGACAGCGTGAGCAGGGGAGGGTCAGAGAGAGAGGGAGTCACAGACTCTGAAATAGGCTCCAGGCTCTGAGCTGGCAGTCAGCACAGAGCCCGACGCGGGGCTCGAACCCACAAACCGCGAGATCATGACCTAAGCGAAAGTCGGACGCTTAACCGGCTAAGCCACCCAGGCGCCCCGAGAATGGAGATTTTTGTCTGTTTTCTTCATCATTGTATCTCCAGCTGCTGGCACATAGTAGGCACTTAATAAAGCCTATAAATAAATATTGTAACTTTGCATATACACCATTTCACAAGTACGTGCATATATCTATAGATTAATTTTGTAGAGGTAGTATTACTAGGTCAAAAGTATGCTTTAAGATTTTATGAATATTGCCAAACTGCTATCTATTGAGTATTTCAAATAATATTCCAATGCCTACCCCCCAAACAACATGTTCCATAATTTTCAATTTATTGACTTTTTTCCGAACTAAGATATAATTGACAAATTACACTGAGTAAGTTTAAGGTATACAACTGGTAATTTGATACATGTATGCATTACAAAATGATTACAACATTAAGGTTAGTTAACAAATACATCACCTCACATACTTACCCTTGTATGCGTGTGTGTGTGTGTGTGTGTTGATAACATTAAAGATCTACATTCTTGACAAGTTTAAAGTATGTAGTACAGTATTGTTAACTGTAGTAACCATACTGTACTATAGTTAATGGAACTATAAATATAATCATCCCCCCAATTTATTCATCTTATACCTGGAAGTATGTATCCTTTGACTGACTACCTTCACACATTCCTGCCCCTGTCTCCCCAGAAAACTATACTCTAATCTGCTTCTATAAATTTGGTTATTTTAGATTCCACATATAAGTGGGATTGTTCAACATTTGCATTCTCCATCTGACTTATTTCATTTATTGTAATGCCCTCAAATAAGAGGATTTCCTTCTTTTATGGCTAAATAATATTCCTGTGTGTGTGTGCATGTGCACGTGTGTGTGTCACATTTCTTTGTCCATTTATGTGTCAATGACAGGTTGTTTACATGTCTTGGATACTGTAAACAATGCTTCAATGAACATCAAGATGCAGATACCTCTTGAAACAGTGATTTAATTTCCTTTGAATATATACCTAGAGTGGAATTACTGGACCATATAGTAATTCTTTTTTAATTTTTTGAGGAACCTCCATATTCTTTTCCATAGTGGCTGCACCAATTTATATTCACACAGTGCATAGAAGTTCTTTCTCTACATTCTCATCAATATTTGTTATCTTTTGTCTTTTGGGTAATAGCCATTCTAACAAATATGAAGTGTGGTTTCTATTTGTATTTCCCAGATAATTAGTGATGCCAAGCATTTATTCATGCACCTGTTGGCCATTTGCATATCTTCTTTGGAAAAAAATGTCATTTGAAGTCCTTTGTCCATTTTTTAACTGGATTATTTGCGAGTTTGTTTTCTAGGAGGCGATCGGGTTGTGTGAGTACCTTGTATTTTTTGGATATTAACTCCTTATCGGATAGGTTTGCAAATATTGTCTCCCATTCCATGGGTTGCCGTTTCATTTTGTTGACCATTTCTTTTGCTGTACAGAAAAGTTTTCTTAGTTTGATGTATCCCTGCTTGTTTATTTTTGCTTCCATTGCCTGAGCTTGTGATGAAATATTTTTAAAAAATCATTGCCAAGAACAGTGTCAAGGAGGTTTTTCCCCTTTGCTCTCTTCTGAAAGTTTTATGATTTGGGGTCTTATATTTTTAAGGCCTTAATCCATTTGGAGTTAATTTTTGTGAGTGGTATATGATAGGGGTCCAGTTTCATTCTTTTGTACATGGATGTTCTATTTTCCAATACCATTTTTGTCTTTTTTACCACTGAATATTCTTGGCTCCCGTGTCATAAGTTAATTGACCATATATGAATGAGTTTACTTCTAGGGTTTGTTCCAATGATCTATGTTTCTATTTTTATGTCAGTACCATACTGTTTTGATTATTATAGCTTTCTAGCATAGTTTGAAATCAGGAAATATAACACCTTCAGCTTTGTTCTTTCTTGGGATTGTTTTGATAATTTGGGGTCTTTTGCTATTCCATATGAATTTTAGGATTTTTTAAATATTTCTGTGAAAAATGACATCAGACTCTTGATAGAGATTGCATTAACTCTGTAGATGGCTTTGGGTAGTACAGATATCTTAACAATATTAACACTTCCAATCCATGAACGCAGATATCTTTCCATTTATTTGTGTTTCTCTCACCAATGTCTCGTAGTTTTCAGTGTACAGATCTTTGACTTCCTTGGTTACATTTATTCCTAAATAATTTATACCTTTTGATACTATTTAAGTGGGATTGTTTTTGTTTTTCTTTTCTTTTCCTGATAGTATCTTGTTAGTGTATACAAATGCAATTGCTTTTTGTATGTTTATTTTATATACTGCACTTTACTGAATTTCTTCATTAGTTCTAAGAGTTTGTTGGTAGAGTCTTTAGGATTTTCTGTATATAAGATCATATCATTTGCAAACAAAGAAAATTTTATTTCTTTTCTGATTTGGATGACTATATTTCTTTTTCTTGTCTGATTTCCCTGGCAATAGGACTTCTAGTACTATGTCTATCGGTTCACAAACTGGCCCCGTATACAGAGGGCAAGGAGAAACCAAAGAGGTAGAGCACTCCAGGCTGGTGGTAGGTTTAATAAGTAAAGTAAATTATTCATGAGACTCTTCTTGGGTGGCTACAAGATAAGTAGATCTCCATAGCTACCCACCAGAATCTTAAAAGTTTCTATAGAGGCCTTAACTGGGTTCAGTTACATATATTGTCTAGATGGTCTCAACAATACCTTACTCTCTCGAGGCGATGTCCTGGGACACTTCCTACTATGCAAATGGTAGGTAGAGAATACATACCAAGGACGGGGTAGGGGTGAGGAGATTTCAACTGTCGGGATCCAGCTTTAGAGTCAACTAGCAGTCACGTCCTCTTGATTACCTATACTCCAACAATGTTGAAAAGGATAATAATAGTGGGGCCCCTTGTCTTGTTCCTGATTTTAGAGGAAAAAGCTTCAACCTTTCACCATTGAGCATGGTACTTTATACTTGTCATAGACGGCCTTTATTATGTTGATGTATGTTCATTCTACCCAGTTTGTCAAGAGGTTATTTATTTATTCATTCATTTTTAAAATATTTATTTATTTTTGAGAGAGAGAGAGACAGAGTACAAGGCAGGAGAGGGGCAGAGAGGGAGGGAGATATAGAATCCAAAGCAGGCTCCAGGCTCTGAGCTGTCAGTACAGAGCCTGACACAGGGCTCAAACTCACAAACCACAAGATCATTACCTGAGCTGAAGTCAGACAGTTAACCGACTGAATCTCCCAAGTGCCTCAACAGGTTTGTTGTTTAATCAATAAAGGATGTTGAATTTTGTCAAATGCCTTTTCTATAGCTATTGAAATGATCATAAGATTTTTATCTTTCACTCTACTAACATGAGGTATCACATTTATTGCTTTGCATATGTTAACCTATCCTTATAGCCCAGGAATGAATCACACTTGATCATGGCATATGATTCTTCTAATGTGCTGTTGAATTTAATTTGCTAGTATTTTGTTAAGAATTTTGCACTTGCTGGAGGCTCCTGGGTGGCTCAGCTAGTTTAGCAACCGACTTCGGCTCAGGTTATGATCTCACAGTTGGTGGGTTCATGCCCCAAGTCAGGCTCTGTGCTGACAACTCAGAGCCTGGAACCTGCTTTGGACTCCGTGCCCCCCTCTTTCTCTGCCCCTCCCCGGCTTGCACTCTGTCTCTCTCTCAAAAATAAAATAAAAATATTTTAAGTTTAAAAAAAGGAATTTGCACTTGTGAAGAGCAACAGGTGCTGTATCTATGTAAGTATTGAATCACTAAATTGTACACCTCAAATTAATATTACACTGTATGTTAATTAACTGGAGTTTAAATAAAAACTTTTTTAAAAGGAACAAATTTTGCATATATATTCATCTGATATATTGGCCTGTAGTTTTCTTTTCTTGTGAGGTCTTTACCTGGCTTTGGTATCAGGGGAATGCCAGCCTCATAAAATGAGTTAGAGAGTGTTCTCTCCTCTTCAACTTTTCAGAAAAGTTTGAGAATTCTTCTCTAACTATTTGGTACAATTCACCAGTGAAGCCATCTGGTCCTACACTTTTCTGTATTTGATTATTGATTCAGTATCCTTACCGTTTGGTCTATTTGCTATTTCTTCCTGGTTCAGTCTTGGCAGGTTTTTTTGTTTCTAGAAATTTACCCATTTCTTCTAGATTGTCCAATTGTTGGCATAGTAACTCATAGTAGTCTCTTGTGTCCTTTATATTCCTGTGGTATTACTCGTAATATCTCCTCTTTCATTTATAATTTCACTTATAATTTCATTATTTGAGTTTTCTCTCTTCTTCTCTTGGTGAGTGTAACTCCAACTCTTGTCAATTGTCTCTCTCCAAAGAATCAACTCCTATCTTTGTTAATCTCTTCTATTATTTTCCTATTCTCTATTTCATTTATTTCTGCTCTAATCTTTACTATTTTAACTTCAAATTTTCTGCTAACTTTGGGCTAGGTTTTTCTTCTTTTTCTAGTTCCTGAGATGTAAAGGTAGATTCTTTAACTGAGATCTGTCTTTTTTTCTTAACATACACACTGATAGTACTAAAAATTTCCCCTTAGAATTGCTTTGCAACATCCCAGAAGTTTGAGTACGTTGTATTTCCATTTCTGTAGAGCCACGGACTGGGCTCGTAATCACCTTTGGTCCAGTAAGTTCACAGGCTGTGTTCCCTGGCAGGGCCGGAGGGGGGTGGGGGTTGGATTCCACGATGGAGCAGTGCTGTGGGCCAGGCTCTGCAACTGCTCTCCGTCCGGTGGAATCTCAGGCTGTGGTCTGTGACTGGATGGTGTCACTGGCAGGCCTCCGTGTTTAGGTGTGGCCACAGTCTGGGCTTTGTTAAAATCAAGGACAGATGGAGCCTAGCCTTGAAGTTTCCCTGAGCAAATATAACCAGTTTAGTAACACAGGCAAAGCTCAGTTTAGCTTGTTTTGGGAGGCCAACTTGACTTGGATCATTTCTTTGCTTGATAAGCAAACTTCAACTGTTTCTTAAAACTGGTATTGAGGTAACCACTGAAAACTGTAACACTGTAACCAATCGCCATGAAGAATAAACAGTGGCTGCTTTCTCACTACATAAGCTGCCTTCTGACAATATACCCCTGGGACGCATTCCATGTTCTGGTTTGAGTGCTCCCTGCTTGTAAACTTTTTCCAAATGCTCTCATTGTGGTGTGTACACAATACATTTTTACTAATTACCACTTCAGTGATTCACTGGTTTTACAATGGCTATTTTGAACTTCTGTCATTTCATGGAGTTAGAAGGGGGATCCACGGAAGACCAGCACCAAATCCAATTCCAGTGAGCAACCAAGTGTTGGTACCCACAGGCCCAGTGAGCTCACGGCTTTCTCCCCAACCCTGGAGCTTGAGGTAAGTCTCTCCTGAATCTGAGCTCCACTATGCATTCTGAGCTCTCTCCAACTGTGCTGTGCACACTTGTCTTCTGTTTCTGTTTGCTTTCTGGTTTCTGTTTTTGTTTGTTGATGGGTAAATCACCTATCCTTTTCAAAATCAGGGGAAACAACGTGATTCTAGAAGTTTTAGAACAGCTGTTGGAAAACAGAGCCCCTTGGGATTTAGGAAATCCAAACGGAATATAAGATTCCACCCTGGTCCTTGGACCAGGATCTTGTGCCTTTCTGGCAAAATGGATGAACTTATTAATAATTTAGAATCACAATGGCCATTCTGGGGAATCTTTGTTCTAGATAGGTCCATCTTAAGGGGCACCCTTAAAAGAGAGGATTCCAAAGTTCACAGAGACAATGGAATTCATTCTTTGGTATGCAGAGGCTTCTAAAAGACAAAATGACTTCAAAGACAGTTCTGAAAGGGTTCCTGCAGCATACAAATAAAAACTCTTTAGTAAAAAACCATCTGAGAGCCAACCTTACTTAACTTGGTCCATCTACCAGAAACACCATTTGGATTCAACTATTTAAAAAAATTTTTTTTAATGTTTATTTATTTTTGAGAGAGAAACAGAGCACGAGCAAGGGAGGAGCAGAGAGAGGCGGAAGCACAGAATACGAAGCAGGCTCCAGGCTCTGAGCTGTCTGCAGAGAGCCAGATGCGGGGCTTGAACTCACAAACAGCGAGATTATGACGTGAGCCCAAGTTGGATACTTAACCGACTGAGTCACCCAGGCACCCCTGGATTTGACTATACTTTTGAGTGCTGTACCTGAGACACGGCTAAACTTTTTTTTTTATGGCTGAAGTTTTTAAAATAAAAGTTATACGATCTCCATGTCTATCTCTATGTTATGTGTGTCTAGAGTAGATATGGGATATTTTTTCTATCTCCAAAGGTATTGCCAAAATTAATTTGTAAAGAGATCTACTTAATTGGCTCAAAGAAAATTAAGCATGCATATAAATTAAGTATACTCTCAGTATACCCAAATGTTTTTCAAATTCACATGATCTGGGATAATCTTTGGTAAATAAAAGCTAATTTAAATTTGTTGTTTTAATAAATGAGACATTTCTTCAAAATTTGTCAAAAAGCAAAAGAACTTAAGGTGATGGTAATTTTGAGATCGAATCCAAGCGTAACTGTTAAAAGCAAGCAATTTAAATACATATAAATAATATCAAAGTTCACACTAAGTTAAACTAAATAGTGGATATTCACTGAATATCTAAATCATTTCCAAATAAGAAAAACACTAAATTTTAAACATAAGTTTACCTACCTTTGGCTTTTTAATTTTTACAGAGAGACAAAATAATTGGGGGTCTATTAATAAACATGTTTTACACCACACTGAAGAAAATATATTATGAGAAAGAATATATTTCTAACAATTTTTAAATGTGCTTATAAATTGGCTAATCTACTGCAGAATGCTGACATACAATTTACAGTTGTGTGCTCCCTCATTTTCACTAGAAAGCAATGCGAACTGTCAAGCAGCTGAAAACGTTGGAAGAAGAGCTGAGAATACAAAATGAACCAAAGAGAAACTGCTAGAACACTTAGAGTACTAGGCGTCAATGAACTATGAGAGTGTGCATTGGTGCTGCGAGAAGGCGGGCAAAGGGCAAGTTCCGCTCTGGAAGGTGAGCGGCCGGGGAACACCCGGAAGAGCTTTCTTCTCTGGTGGGAAGGTTTACTGTAACTTCCTGTCTTCCGGCTGTGGTCACAGACCATTAGGATGTTATGATTAAAATTTATTTACATAGAAGATATACATATTATCCATATCTATCCATACAGATAAGGGGATAAGCTATATGTTCATTTTATCTATAATTTTTAGATAATTTATTTATATTCTATATGTAAATAAAAGAATAATTTCAGGGGCACCTGGGTGGCTCAGCCAGTTAAGCGTCCGACTTTGGCTCAGGTCATGATCTCCCGGTTTGTGAGTTTGAACCCCACCTGGGGCTCTGTGCTGACAGCTCAGAGACTAGAGCCTGCTTCGGATTCTATGTCTCCTTCTCTCTACCCCTCCCCAGCCCACACTCTGTCTCTCTCTCTCTCTCAAAAATAAATAAAACATAATAAAATAAATAAATAAATAAAACATTTAAAAAATTAAAAAATAAATAAAAATAAAAAAGAATAATATCATAAAATGCAAAATAGAGTACATACATGGCATATCCTGGAAATAGAAAATATGTGCCAGTTTATTAAACTTTTATTTCAGTTACATATATAAAACCATATATATGTGCAAGTATGTGCTGGGCCCTAACATACACTGCAATTCTCGCTGTGGAATGATCCAACGTGGTAAAAGCCCCTGCTCTTATGAGACAATAAACTGAGTAAAGTAAGGGTCTATGCAGCCAGCTGAGGCCAATACAAGAACAACCACCATTCCTGTCCTGCTGCACACAGTGGGGACTCCTCAAGGCTGGGCAGTGATCACCGTGCGATAGCTTCAGACTTTGTTACCTTCTCTTTTCCGGTGTGTTGCCACTTAGCAAATTTTGTTTAAAAGGACTCTCCCCATTTCTTGTAACTACTTGCAAGGCTGGGGATTCTGCTCCTGGTTTTCCAGATATTTATAGCTCCTGCATCAGTTTAGAAGTTGTTGACTCGTTCTTTAAATCTGTATTTTGCCTGTTCAACATAGAGCAGCAACCTTCTTCAGCAGTAACGTGCTGCCTCTGCCTGCTCTGTCATTCCCAATGTAGCAAAGCAGTGGCAGGATGAGCCAACAGAAACGAGTGACTCTCATAACTTCCAAAAGGACTATGGTTTATTTTAACTGCATTATATAGGAGTTAATACTCTTTTAACATAGCATACAGGCAATGATGCTATCCTAGGAGGGCATATCTGCAATTATTCTAATCACTGCCTTGCGTTCTTTTCTAGATAAGCTTCATAAGCTTTGAAATTGAGAACATAATATTTGAACTAATAAAGTTGAAATCATCAGCAGAAGAAAAGAGGTTTGGAGGTTTCTGGCTGGCTCAGTCGGTGGAGCATGCAACTCTTGATCTTGGGGTCATGAGTTCAAGCCCCACAGTGGGAATAGAGCTTACTTAAATAAATAAAATTAAAAAATTTTTAAATAAGAGGTTTGGGGGAGTTTTGGGTTTATTTTTGTTTTTTATAAAACTATTAGAAATCATAAGGATGAAAAAATGACTTTATATGAAAAATAGAATGCATGTTTTCGATAAAACAAGGTTATAAGGAACAGAGATGCATTTTTGGTAAGAGGAATGAAAGAAGGTAACTTTATCCTAAAGGAAAATGATTGCTGCAGAATAAGAAGGAAAAAGACCAAAACCTCTATAGATAGAGAAAGCTGTAGTAGGTTTGTGGGAAAGGAATCTTGAGAAAGGAATTTTATGTGTGGTCAAGCTAAGATTAGAATGGATTTATTAAAGTTAAAAAAGAAAAAAAAGAATATTAAAAGTATACTGGTGCAAAATTAGAATTTGGTTTTCTTTCTGTTAAAATGACAGAGTTGTCTTAGATTTTGGTCTTTAAACAGATTTTTCTTTACTATAAATGTATTCTGCATAAAAACAAAGATTATATGTTTCATCTTTATCAAGTTTTTGAACTTTCTAAGAAAACCAAATCTGCTCTAATAAAAGAGCTAAGTTGTTTATTTTTTTTTAATGTTTTATTTATTTCTAGGAGAGAGACAGAGACAGCGTGAGCAGGGGAGGGTCAGAGAGAGAGGGAGTCACAGACTGAAACAGGCTCCAGGCTCTGAGCTGGCAGTCAGCACAGAGCCCGACGCGGGGCTCGAACCCACAAACCGCGAGATCATGACCTAAGCAAAAGTCGGACGCTTAACCGACTAAGCCACCCAGGTGCCCCATGTTGTTTATTTTTTTAAAACAACTATGTAACTTTTGCATCTGTTAAATTTCATGAAAGCATTGTCAAATAAGAAGTGATACTGGGGGGCGCCTGGGGGGCTCAGTTGGTTGAGCATCCGACTTTGGCATGGGTCATGGTCTCACAGTTCCTGGATTTGAGCCCCGTGTCGGGCTCTGTGCTGACAGCTAGGAGCCTGGAGCCTGCCTCAGATTCTGTGTTTCCCTCTCTCTTTGTCCCTTCTGCCTCACACTCTGTCTCTGTCTCTCAAAAATAAACATTAAAAAAGAAGAAGAAGTGGTACTAAACTTTCTTTAGGAAATATTTTCATGGAAGTTATTCCTATAAATGTTCTAGAAATTATATGGAGTTCCTGGGAATCTGATTTGTGTCAGTATAGGGTTATGAGCCATAATTCCAGCTACTGTCTTAAAATGTAGTATATCACAGATAACCAAATTTCTCTGTCAATTACATTATAATGAACTCTTTCTTTTAATGTTTTATTTATTTCTGAGAGAGAGAGAGAGACAGCATGAGCAGGGGAGGGTCAGAGAGAGAGGGAGACACAGAAACTGAAACAGGTACTAGGCTCTGAGCTGGCTGTCAGCCCAGAGTCCACCACGGGCTCGAACCCACAAACTGTGAGGTCATGACCTGAGCCTAAGTCGGAAGCTCAACTGACTGAGCCACCCAGGCGCCCCTACATTATAATGAACTCTTATCTGACCTTTAACGATGGCCATTTTTAAGTCTTTTGTCATTTATAGTTACAGTTTTAACCTGAGACTTTTATAAATATGTTTCATCTTCAGAGAAATTCATGGGCAAGTACTCTAGAATGCAAGTTTCTGATAACTGTGAGATCCACTAAACTGGGTAAGAATTTCTAAAACTTTGATGGAAAACNCTCTGTCAATTACATTATAATGAACTCTTTCTTTTAATGTTTTATTTATTTCTGAGAGAGAGAGAGAGACAGCATGAGCAGGGGAGGGTCAGAGAGAGAGGGAGACACAGAAACTGAAACAGGTACTAGGCTCTGAGCTGGCTGTCAGCCCAGAGTCCACCACGGGCTCGAACCCACAAACTGTGAGGTCATGACCTGAGCCTAAGTCGGAAGCTCAACTGACTGAGCCACCCAGGCGCCCCTACATTATAATGAACTCTTATCTGACCTTTAACGATGGCCATTTTTAAGTCTTTTGTCATTTATAGTTACGGTTTTAACCTGAGACTTTTATAAATATGTTTCACCTTCAGAGAAATTCATGGGCAAGTACTCTAGAATGCAAGATTCTGATAACTGTGAGATCCACTAAACTGGGTAAGAATTTCTAAAACTTTGATGGAAAACACATGAATATTTAAAACTGCTAATGTAAGATCAAGATCAGTAAGAATTAATTACAGAAGACTAAAAGAACTAATGAGGATGATTATAATTTTTATGACTTCATTTAAAGCAGAGCTAGTTCTTTAATGTTTTGTTTTCCAGATTTAAAAGAGCCTATATGGTGGGGCGCTTGGGTGGCTCAGTCAGTTAAGTGTCCGACTCTTGATTTTGGCTTGTGTCATGATCTAATGATAATGGGATCTAGCCATACTGAGTGTAGCACCTGCTTGGGATTCTATCCCTCCCTCACCCTCTGCTCGTCCCTTGCTTTGTGCCCTCTCTCTCTCAAAAAGAAAAAATAATTAAAAATAAAAACTAATTTTTTGTAATAAATAAAATATAAAAGAGCCTATATGGTCAATCACTATTCTTACTGTATTTACATCTATAATCAAGCCAAGTTTATTAAAACTAGACTTAATGTATAAACAAATTCATCTTACTATTGCTATCTTTGATAGAAATGGAAATGATGATGCAGGAAAAAATTATATTTCAGTAACATACCTTCATAGATACAAGATTCTAACACTGTTCATTGCCTTTGAAAATTACTTTCTACCTGTAAACTGAATTGGGTTCTGTATTCTAATTTCCTCCAACAGGTGGCTCAAGTTCTCCAAACTAACATTTGCCATTTTCTCCCACTATTTTGACTTGCAGTCGCTGCAAAACTAAAGCCGCACTTTTTCCAAAGCCATGCCGGTTAAAACTGAACAGCTTGATATACACTTCAGAGACCTCTCCACAACAACTCAGTGTGTGATCAGTTCTCAGCCCTGTTGCTATGCAGCAACTCGGAAAGGTCACCAGGCACATTCATTCATACTGCAAACCAGGAAAATCGGTCTGATTTCCACTGCTTGCTTTCCTCCATCTGAAGATGCTCAGAACCCGGCATCTAGAAATCTTCTCACTGGCTGCTCGCCAAACGCAGAAAACTGGATTAATAATTTGCTCAAACTATTAACCTTTGTTTTCCTTTCATTTCCACAGAAATGTCTCTCATTAAAATATCTGATTGATCGCATCATACAGAGGCCTAATGTTTAGGTGAAAGTCCACCTGCAATAGTGCCTCCTGAAATACAACATCAGGTTCACCCTGTCCTACCTGATCACGAGGATGTGTGTTTGCTAACACATCCTGTTGTGCCTATGTACATAACTTTCGGGAAAATTGTACATTGACTTAGGGAGGTAAAGCCTGAATCTGATTAAAACCCATTTGACTTATGTAATTGCTTAAATCTTGGCTCCTGGGAATCTGCACTCTGGGGAATTTTTCTATCCTTGGCTGTTCTCTTTAAAATCACCATATTAACCTCTCAAGTGCATTGTATATTCTCAAAGATTCTAAATGTTTGTTGGCTTCCACTTATATGCCAAAGGGTATCTATCCGTCAGGATCAGACAACTGGATGAAATCACAAAAACCACGTGAATGTTGAAGAGGTGATTACAGAGCCCTCCAGCCTGATGACCCAACTAATGGAAACAGCGAATGTGTGATTCTTCGTCCTGACTAACCAGTTACTGGGAGTCCCTCCTTTCTCACTACATAAGCTGCCTTCTAACAAAACACCCCTGAGACTCATTCCATGTTCTGGTTTGAGGGCCCCCGGTTCGCAAACTCTGTGCCCAATAATTTTTACTGATTACTCCTTCAGTGATTCATTGGTTTTAGCGTGGCTATTTTAAACCTTTGACAGCTTTGAGGTTGGGTGGAGTCACTGTCCAGGAACCTTGGCAGATTGAAGCCACAGCATCTGCACCTCAGTCGGGCAAAGTCACTGCCTGGGCAGCACGAGAGGCTGGGATCCGAGGTTGCACAGGGTCACCATTCAGTCTCTCAGGTCATGTGAGCATAGCTCACAATTTGGCAGGGCTGCTGACTTGGTCCCCCACCTGACCAGGGCTGCAGGGAGGGATCCACAGCTGCCAAGGCTCTCCGACCAGGCTTCCTGTCAGGCAGGATGGGAGGCTCTGCTCCGCAGTTGTATGGGGCTGTGAATTTGCTTCCTTGCCTGGCTGAGGTTATAGAATGGGCTCCATGGCCCATTGGTTAGGGACTCAGATCAGGTAGAATGGCCAGCCAAGCTCCCTGGCCACACAGGGCCATGGGCTTGACTTAGTAGATGGGCACAGCTTCTGGTTAGCATCTCACCCAGGTGCTACTGCATGTAGACCCGTGATCCACGAAGATCTGAGTGCTGGTTGCGCTAAGCTGTGTTCCCCCTCTCCATCTCTGTCTATCCCTCAGGGGTCAAGTCCAGCAAATTCCCCCAGTGATCCCTGTGCCAGCCTGGGGGGGTGGGGGGCAACATCGTCAAAGTGAAACTGCTCCTCCTACTTTCTAATGCTGTCTTTCTCAATCTCTGTGGTCCAAGGGGTGCTTCAGCCTCACCCTTGGGTTCTGGAATTTTCACAATGGTGTCTTGCCTGTGGATAGTTGCCAGTTGGTCTGCTTGAGAGGGGGACTGAATTTGGGAACAACCTACGTCACCATCTTGATGGCATCACCTCCAGAGGCCCCCAGAATATGGCCAAGAAGGGCTCGAGCTGATTTGCAGGCCATTTCAGGGCCCAAAGGTAGGGGTGACCCTGCCCAGGTGCCGAATTATGGTTGTTGGGGGTCGGGGGATATGAGTGAAGGGTGTCTTATTAGAGCATCTAGCTGACGTTTTTCACTTCACTTTCTTATTTGCTTTTTCTATTCTGCTTCCTGGAGTAGCAGTTGCTCTGATTTGTCTATCTTTCCTAGTTCTTGTGCTCTTGACAAAAATATGATTTGTGGCATGCCTGAGTGGCTCAGTCAGTGAAGCGTCCAACTTTGGCTCAGGTAATGATTTCAGGGTTCGTGAGTTCGAGCCCCATGTCAGGCCCTGTGCTGACAGCTCAGAGCCTGGACCCTGCTTTGGATTCTGTGTCTCCCTCTCTCTCTGCTCCTCCCCTGCTTGTGCCCTCTCTATCTCTCAAATAAAATAAAATAAAATAAAACATTTAAAAATGTTTTAATAGAAAAAGAAATATGATTTGTGTGTAAGCTCATTTTTCATTCCCTTGCCTAGTAATGGGTTCCTGAGGATGGGGTGAAAGCTGGCCTCCCCCCATAAAGGGTGGGATAGAAGAAAACAGCCTCTCGGATCAGGAAGAGTGCAGGGCTGTAGCCTGGGCCCACCACCCCCAACCTCATCTTTTACCCATGTGCTTCTACCCCAGGCCCTGTGCTTATACTTGAGCAGCTACCCTTTATTTACTGTCTATGGCTCTAAGTTCTTTGACAGCTCAACTCCCCAATCTCTCCTATTTGGATTCAGTAGAGGAAGCCAGCAGCCATACTAATTTGCTAACCTGTCCAAACTGGCAGAGCAAAAGTAAGGAAAGATGAGGATAAAGACGTTCCAAGACAGCAGAGTGGGGATCCCAGCACCACAGGAGAGGGTTTGCTCACACCTCCACGGCTCCTCTTAACTCTAAATGCCTTCGATCCTGTGGTGTTATGATGGAAGGTCATGAAGCTGAAGTGGCATGAACAAGCGATCCCCTGGGGAAAGTCCGTCAGCCATACTAGAGGATTTATACCCCAAACCAGCCTTGGGGCACAGAGAAACTCCAAGCTCACATAGCTGCCTCATAGCGGACCAACTTGTATGTTCCCACACTTTCAATGCTCAGACTCTCAGAGACTGATTGGGAATCCAAAGCTAGCCTTGTCTCTGAGGGGGAAATATCCCCAGCTCACTTCAGGGGGAATCAGTAGCTGAACGGAACATCTGAAAAGAAGGTTCCACACGCAAACTAGGTGGCCTTGTCATTTCTCACAGAGATTTTCAGCACTCATCGGACAGACACAAAGAGATGGGAGTGAAACTCCTCAGCCATTGCCAGGAGACAAAATAGGACAGTAATAATGGAATAATGATTAATCATCTCCCTTCTTTTGATTACTTTCCACAAGTCTGATTCTGAATGGAAAACTGTACTTTCTATGAGGCAGTCTGTGTTATAATAGAAGGCAAATCTAAATGTGATTTGGTGAAGCAAGAAAACAAAGAATCTTAACATGGTGAAAGATAAAGGCACAATGTAAGGATCCAACCTTCTGACAGGTGTAGACACTAAAAGAAAACGGCAATTATGCAGTAAGTTATGGTAACACATCAAAGGCTCTCATGTAAGTCTTGAGCCCACTGGATTGGAAATAAATGTGTAAATAGTTTATTGGAGGTTTACACTGCTAAATCCTAAGGCAGACACAGTACAAATAGCATTCTAAAACCACCAGGCTTAATTTCTCTCTTTTTCTCCGTTTGCAGCCAAAGGAGCAAGGACTACTGACAGACGGTAAGAAAGCAAGCTCAGACCATCTTGCATTCTGTGCCCACCCTGTTTCCCTTCTCGCCTGCGGCCGCCCCCCACTCCCCCTGGTCAATCAGCCCTCACTCAGGGCATCTGCACTACAAACAGCCCAAGAACAGACTTTGGCCAGGACATGGGGCTCCAGCGGAGGGAGGAGATACAACTTAGGAACCACAACCTCCAGCTGGTAAGGGGCTCACATTGCACGTGTGCCTCCCACTCACTTCCAGCTTAGGATCAGAGGCCCAGTAAGGCTGCATAGCACGTCCAAGGAGACACAGCTGGTCCATGGAAGACCTGAGGCTTAAAACCTGGGTCTCTGCCTCCCTGGCGCTTTGGGCCATTTCTGAGAGCATCTGGAAGGCACATGGGTTTCCCTCACGGAAGGGACAGAGGCCAGATAATTACCTAGCCTTACTTTACTGTGCTGGCTTCCCACCATGTGGGTTCCATGTGGCTCTGCCTCCCTTGGTTTTCATGCTCGTCTTATTTCTTCCACGGCACCGCTCCTCGGACAGGATGTCCTTTCTCACCCACACCCCCAAATCTCTCAACACACAGAGCCTCAATGTTGCAGCTCAGACTTCCAAGACCATCCTCTGGCTTGGCACTGGTCACATCTCACCCTGTTCTGTAGTTACTGGCTTATGCGCTTGCTGAAGGCAGCATTGGGCCTTTCACCCCTCACCACCGAAGGTCCCATTTGCCTAGGTCAGTGCCGGCTCTATGACGAGTTCTCAAGGACTGTAGATTTGAGTTAATTACTTACAAGGTCCTAGAAGGTCCAGTGATCCAGCCATTTCTACTCAACAAACCTCACACAGCCCAGCTCCAGGCTTTTCTAGAAGCAAATGACCCTGATTGGAGTTTCCTGAGACTGATAAAGTAATGCCCTGCACATGGGAAGCAAACGCCACCAGCCTGAGCAGCCATGCAGCAAAGCTATACCGGACCCATTCTAGACAAGTCCCTGGGAGGCTGCCCTAGAAGCAGAGGCCACTCTGTGGACAGTTCTAGTTCCACTTTTATAAAAGCAAAGGCCTTCCAAATCCCCTGGGGTCATCTCATTAAGGAAGCAGATGGTAGGGGAGGGAAAAGATTTGGCATCAGCACCAGGACTATTTGTTTTTCAATCTAGGCTAAGCAAAGCAGGTGAGAAGTGAGGGCCCAGAGTTCCAGATTAGCTAGGAACAGCTTCAGTTCAATGCCATAAACATTTACTGAGCTACCAGGATGCATGAAGGTCAGTGTAGGAAACATGGGAAAAAGAAGGTTAAGACCTAGTCCTTGCCTAAAATAAGAACTTGACTCAGCAGGGCACCTGGGTGGCTCAATCGGTTGAGCATCTGAGTTTGGCTCAGGTCACGATCTCACAACTCATGAGTTCGAGCCCTACATCAGGCTCTGTACTGACAGCTCAGAGCCTGGAGCCTGCTTTGGTTTCTGTGTCTCCCTCTCTCTCTGCCCCTCCTCCTCCTCTCACACTCTGACTATCTCTCTCGAAAATAAGTTAAACATTAAAAAAAAGAGGCACTGGGTTTCATATATATTGTTATTTGACAATAAAATAATTTAAAAAAAGAAAAATAAAAAAGAAACTGACTCAGCAAAGTCTTCCTTCCTCTGCAGTCTTACTGGACTTTATTTTATCCTTTCCATATATTTATATCCACACATACAGGTATATGTATATATATGTATATACATGTGCATATATATCCACACACACTTCTGATAGCTTATTCGCTCAACAAACATTTATTGAGTGGTAACTATGTTCTCTGCACTGTTGTAGGCCATGTGGATTCAGTAGTGGATAAAAGAGACAAAACTCTTCACTCTGCTGAAATTTTCCTTCTGGTTGCTTACATGTCTGCTTCCTC
The DNA here is from genome assembly GCF_008692635.1 of Crocuta crocuta. Taxonomy (NCBI): domain Eukaryota; kingdom Metazoa; phylum Chordata; class Mammalia; order Carnivora; family Hyaenidae; genus Crocuta; species Crocuta crocuta. Next base: position 6,660,933 of record NW_027551570.1, on the reverse strand, counting down.
CTCCAGACTGTAAACTTCTTTGGAGCAGGGACCACAACATGTTTGATACATCTTTATATCCCTAGTGCTTGGCACAGAGTGAGTGATCAGGAAGTAAGGAGAGTAGGAAGTTAAGGAAGGTCTGAAGGCAAATACTTGTGCAAATACTTAAAGGCAAAATGAGGCATTATTTCTTTTTTTTTTTTAATTTTTTTAAAAATATTTTTATTTATTTCTAGGAGAGAGAGAGAGAGAGAGAGACAGCGTGAGCAGGGGAGGGTCAGAGAGAGAGGGAGACACAGACTCTGAAACAGGCTCCAGGCTCTGGGCTGGCAGTCAGCACAGAGCCCGACGCGGGGCTCGAACCCACGAACCGCGAGATCATGAACTAAGTGAAAGGCAGACGCTTAACCGACTAAGCCACCCAGGCGCCCCGAGGCATTATTTCAAATGAGGACGTGAACAAACTGCAGGGAAACAGCAGAATTGATGGAACCTTCAAGGAAGAGGTGGCATTTGGATTAGACTTGAAGGATCCCCTACGATATCAAAAGACAAAGATGAGGGGAGGAGGCCGTTCTGGTGTCTCTGGCGCCCTGAGAGCAAAGACTGGAGAGCAGCGAGCAGCAGGTGTCCTGGGGGCTTCCAGCCCTTGCTCTGGCTGTGGTGCACGATGTGGAATGAGAAGAGGTAGAAGACAAGACTAAAGGAGAAGGTAGGGGTTGAGATGATAAGATGGCAGAGGGCTTTCGATGCCCTAAGAAGGATTTTAGCAGTGGCTTCATTCTATTAGCAATTATAAGCTGATGATGGTTCTGGCTGAAGAAAGAGAGGCAAGGAGAAGCCCCGGGGATACTATGGGAGGACTGATATTTGCATCAGCGGGACTTTGACTAGAGAGCCCCTTGGTGCTCTTTCCAAACCAAGGGGTTACATTATGCCCAAAGGGCAAGAGCAGAGATCAGGGATCTAAGATAGAGAGGAGCCCACAGCTAAGGTGACACACAATGTCAGAACAAGGAAACATTTTCTCAGGGTTTTCTTATTTGGACAATGACTGGTATCACATTCTAAGGACATGTTCAAAAGAGCAGATTAGATTAGGACTGAAGGCAGAAATGCTTATGCCACTGTCTTCTTTTTTTTTTTAACGTTTTATTTATTTCTGAGACAGAGAGACAGCGTGAGCATGGGAGGGTCAGAGAGAAAGGAAGACACAGAATCTGAAGCAGACTCCAGGCTCTGAGCTAGCTGTCAGCACAGAGCCCGACGCAGGGCTCGAACCCACGAACCACGAGATCATGACCTGAGCCGAAGTCGGACGCTTAACCGACTGAGCCACCCAGGCACCCCATATGCCACTGTCTTCTAAAACCAAAACAAATAAGACACATCAGAAACATGGGCTGCAGTTTAATTAACAAATCTACCAGCTGTCACTGGCCCAGCCATCCAACACTGCCATTTACAGATACTTAATGGAACTGTTAATTTCCATTTTTGGACACAAAGAATAAAATAGATAAAATAGTTCCTCTGAGAGTATACAGTTCACTTAGGGAGCCAGAATAGTTGCATGAAAACATAAAATATAAAAAGCACCAAATGGTAAGCTCCAAAGTATAGTAAGGGTTAGAATTTATTGGTTTTTAAAATGTCACTGCAAACTCCATCAAAAAAAAAAAAAAAGAAAGAAAGAAAGAAAAAGAAAAAGCAAGAAAAGAAACATTTCGGCACCTACTTCAGTGCCTAGCACACATTAAGCACACAGTAAATATTTATTGGAAGAATAAATGAACATAATATTTCAGAATAAGTTATAAAGAACTAAGTGAGAACTAACTTAAAAAAAATAACACTTTATGAAAAACATCAACAAAAGCACACAAAAACACTTGGTACACTCTACCAACTTCTACAAGTTTGGTCAGGATTTGTGAAGAAAAATTCATAATCAGAATTTGTAGTTCAAATTGTAAGCTCCTTTCTGAGATGTGGTTCCTTAATATACACACAAGAGGGCGGCACTTCAGCTATGAAAGGCTCTCATTTTGTGAATTAGAACCCAATTCTTCTGGGAACACGGGCTCTGCTGAAGACAGAAAAGAAGCCGGTCCATCCTTCCAAGGTCTGGACCTCTCAGATGAGGCAGCCACCCTTCCTACAGAGAAGCAGCAGAAACCACATGAGTACGTACCTCCAGAAGACTCTGCTGCCAGAGGCCCCAGGCATCAGAGATTTTCATTTTTCAGGTATTATAATTACCTTTCAACCATCTAATCAAAAGCCTTCTGACAGGACCAGATTCTCTTCTGAGGAAACATCCCCAGAGAGAAGAATGTCTTCCTTATGCTTCTATTACTTCTATCTGCTAAAACTTCATCAGGCCTGTTACAGCCACATAGGAATAAATGACATTGAACCAAAGACGCCCTTCAAATCATGAAACTCCCAAATCAGTAACATCTCCATCTATGTTCTCAATGCCTGGCTTCCACTGGGGTTGTAGTTTGCTTTCCTGTGGTAGTTTGATCCCCCCAGGGTCTGAGTTCATGCCTCATTACTGGTGCTGCTGCTGAGAAAACAGAACTTGGCTCTGCCCATGGTTCTCATTACACCCTTCTTAAAAGAAAACAACCTCTGGGGTGGCGGTTTTCAGCCATGGCTGCACACTGGCTAGCTTCTAAAAATTGTTGACACCCGGTCCCACTCCCAGAATTTGACTCAATTGGTTGAGGGTGTGGCCAGAACCCTGGGATTTGTTTAAAGCATCCCAGGGGATTCTGATGTGCAGTCAAGGCTGAGAACCATGGGCTGGGCCATCCATCCTAAAGGGTCTAAGCAAGCTCTCTGTAGAAAGTAGAGGGGTACAGGGGCACCTGGGTGGCTTAGTCGGTTAAGCGTCCGACTTTCGCTTAGGTCATGATCTCGCGGTTCGTGGGTTCGAGCCCCGCGTCGGGCTCTGTCCTGACTGCCAGCTCGGAGCCTAGAGCCTGTTTCAGTCTGTGACTCCCTCTCTCTCTGACCCTCCCCTGCTCGCGCTGTCTCTCTCTCTCTCTCCTAGAAATAAATAAAACATAAAAAAAAATTTAAAAAAAAACAAAAGGAAGTAGAGGGGTACAGCCGCAAAGACAATAAAGTTGGTAATTCAGTGGCCTTATCTGTAAGTTGTGATCAATAATGTCTGTAGCATTGTGTTGTTGAGACATTCATATGAGATCATGTATATAAAGTATATTGTAGTAGACATCTGTCGATTTGGTCTGCCCAACATTCACAAGTGCTTCTGAGAAACCTCTTTCCCTACTTTCAATCCATGTAGTTGCTGGACTCATGATCTCGCCCCTACTCCAGGAAAGAACACCCGACTCAAGCCACCACGGCTCCAGTCACTGTGGTTAATCCAAAGAGGAGCACCTGAGCATCAGAGCCAATAAGCATCAACCAATATGTAGGCTTTTGCTGGATCTATTGGGAGGGAGAAGCTCTCCTATTAAAAGGAGCTAGGGGCACCTGGGTGACTTAGTCGGTTAAGCATCCGACTTTCGCTTGGGTCATGATCTCGCGGTTCATAGGTTCGAGCCCCGTGTCGGGCTCCGTGCTGACTGCCAGCTCAGAGCCTGGAGCCCGTTTCAGAGTCTGTCTCTCCCTCTTTCTCTGACCCTCCTCTGCTCACGCTGTCTCTCTCTCTCTCTCTCTCTCCTAGAAATAAAAAATATAAAAAAATTAAAAAATTTAAAAAAATTAAAAAAAAATAAAAGGAGCTAAACTGGGAATATAAGCCTATGGTTGCTGGGGTCATCTTACCATCATGAAGGAGAACCCCAAGATCATGAGAGACATGTTTGCAATGACCTCAACTGAACATCTTGATTAGCCTGACATGTCCTTGGACATCTTTAGATATTTTAACCAATAAATTCCATTTTTGCTTGAGCTAGTTTGATAGATCACAAGCAAAAAAAATCTTGACCGACATCACTTGCCAACCTTTGAACACATTTAGATACTAGACCCACTGGGAAATTCAAGATTGGAGCCTGAAGATGCNGTAAAAAAAAAAAAAAAGATTGGAGCTTGAAGGATGGTTCCTTCTTGCTGCAACTTTCAAGAACCAGTCTCTGGAGAGCTCTCAAATACGCTATTCCTCTAGAACTAACCTAATGCCCTGGGGCTCACTCTGTCTCTTCATCTGTCCCAAATCTGCATAGCCCTTGTCTTCTGCACAAAGTCAAATCACAGCTCTCCTCCAAGACCTACCTGGCCTGCCCCGATTACTGTAGCCGCATCTACCTTCTATGCTCTCATTTGCCCTGAACACTCGGTCTACACCATCAGTTTTTAATAGCTCATGTGTATATTTTATTGTCTGTATTGCTTCTTTCTGTACACATATTTGGTTAACCCATCTTTAGTGTAAGTTTTGAGGGTAGGGATCATGTTTTAGTCTACTTTCAGGTTCTCCAAATACAATGCAAAGCAAGTCAATGCTTGCTGAATTTAATTAAAAGAATACAGTTAGATTAGGGAGTAATGCAGAGTGTGTAGTGTGACCTCACTTTTCTTTAATTTTCAAATATATTTATTGTTAGGTTATGGGATTGAGGACATTTTTAGTTGATTCTTAAATTAAAAAAAAATTTCCTGACTAAGCAAACATAAAAATTGAGTTAAAAAAAGTCCACAGAGGGGCACCTGGGTGGCTCAGTCGGTTAAGCTTCCAACTTTGGCTCAGGTCATGATCACATGGTTCATGGATTTGAGCCCCGCTGTCAGCACAGAGCCTAGAGCCCGATTCAGATTCTGTATCTCCCTCTCTCTCTGACCCTCCCCTGCTCACACTGTCTCTCTGTCTCTCTGTCTGTCTCTCAGAAATAAATAAAACATTAAAGAGAATTTTTTTAAATCCACAGATATGGGGACACCTGGGTGGCTCAGTCCATTAAATGTCCGACTTCAGCTCAGGTCATCAACTCGCGGTTTATGAATTTGAGCCCAGTGCTGGGCTCTGTGCTGACAGCTCAGAGCCTGGAGCCTGCCTCAGATTCTGTTTCTTCCTCTCTCTCTCTGCCCTTCCCCTGCTCACGCTCTGTCTCTCAAAAATAAATTAGAAATAAGAGTTTTTAAAAAATCCACAGATATGTAATGCAGTTACCTAGAATAGTACCAATGAATGACTGTTGTTCTGGTATAATGATTCAGAGCACTCAGTTTCTCTCTTAAACATATCCAAGACTTCCAACTTCCTGTTTAGCATGTAAGGAGCTTGAAAGTCATTACTCTGTCCTAGTACAAGTAAAAAGATGGACAAACTGAAAATCAGCAATTCTTCTTAGATCCACCAGAGAAGTGAAGTGACAGGGCAAACCACTGCGTCCACTAACGGGACAGAGAATGACAACTTATCAGAGCAGAAACCCATGTGCAGAAATCTCTCTGGAGGCCTCTGTGGGAACGAGCGCCAGGGTACAGGAGCCTAAACCATAATTGACAAATTGTTGGAGGCTCAGTGTGGACAAATCTGAGAGTTAAAAACTCCAGGGGAAAACCTAGTGTTACGGTGGCACCCACACTTTTCTAAGTTTTACCTCTAGTAGCTCCACCAAGTTTTCACAATCAGGATCTGAGGAAAACTCCTTGTGCTTCCAGCAGGGGGAGGGCAAAAGTAGCCATTTTGAAATATTCCAGAAAGTTCTGTTCTTAACAAGACCTGCCCTCCTATTTTACCAAACTCTAACCCACTGGGGTTTTACCAGAACCCAATCAACCTGGAAGAAGGCCTCCCATAGCCTTCCTGTCCCACCAGAGACGGTGAAAAAAAACTAAGCACCTGTGAAGTTCACAGGCCAGGAACACAGTGCGCTAAAAGACTGAGACCTAATCATAGGACTATGGATCGCTTCCCTTCCAACCATATTTCACCACCACAGCACTAAAACTTTATTTATTGCAGTCTCTCTTGCCCGCTACGTCACAACCAGCTTTCAACAAAAAAAATTTTAAGACACGCTAAAAGGCAAAAACAATTTAAAGAGACAGATCAAGCAGCATAACCTAGACTTAGATCCAGTAGAAGTAGTGGCATTATCAGACCAGGAATTTCAAATAACTGATTAATATGCAAAGGGCTCTAACGGAAAAAAAAATAGATAGCATGCAAGAACAGATGGGAAATGTAAGCAGGACAGAGAAATTCTAAGGATCAAGAAGAAATGTAAGAGATCAAAATCACAGTTGCAAAAATGAAAAATGTCTTTAAATAGGCTCGTTAGGAGACTGGACACGGCTGAGGAAAGAATCTCTGGGCTTACAGACATTTCAATAGAAGCTTTAAAAACTGAAAAGCGAAGAAAAAAGCCTGAAAAAATGGAACAGAATATTCAAGAAGTGTGAGATGACTAAAAAGCACAACATACTTATAGTGGAAATACCGGAAGGGGAAGAGAGAGAGAAAGGAACAGAAGAAATATTTGAAACAATAATAACTAAGAATTTCCTTCAAGTTAGTGGAGACACCAGACCACAGATCCAGGAAGCACAGAGGATAACAATACCAAAACAAAACAAAAACAAACAATAGCAACAACAAAAACTATACCCGGCATATCATATTCAAATAACAGAAAATCAAAGCAAAGTCTTGAAAGAAGTCAGAGGAAAAAAAACCTTCTCCATAGAGGAGCAAAGAATTACAACTGACTTCTCAGCAATGAGGTGTGCAGGAAGAGAGTGGAGTGGAATTTTCGATGTGCTGAGAGAAAAAAAACTACCAACATGGAATTCTGCGTCCTAGAATATCCTCCTTCAAGAGAGAAGGAGAAATAAACATGTTCTCAGACAAACAAAAACGGGTAGAATTTATCACCAATAGGCCTGTCTTGCAAGAAATGTTAAAAGAAGTTCTTTAGGGAAGGAGATAATATAGGTCAGAAATTTGGATCTACATAAAGATTCAAGTTTTAATGGTAACCAGGATGTCTCTTAACCAGGTAGAGTTAGATGCACAGACACAAAAACGGTTGTCATGAAGGAAGAAGTTACTATTTTGCCCACAGCCCCCTGGAAACAGAAGGCACTGGCACACCACAGGGGTCTCGGAGGGAAGAACTAAGGCAAGAGGGGCAGGCAGAGAGAGAGAGAGAGAGAGAGAGAGAGAACTGGGGGTGGGAGTCCTTATTGTGGTTTTCCTGGGAAGAAATGAATGAGGCAAAGTAAACAAGCAGGGTGGGTTGAGCATTGGATAGTTTGTATCATCTCAGTGGGTGTGCTGTCAGGGCGGTCCCTAGGTGTCTAGCGGGATCCTGGAAAGATTAGGAAAAAGGTCAGGAGTTCAAGAGCCCAAGAAAAGAAGTCAGGTGGGTGTAGGGACTCAGGTTTGGTTGGTTTGCGTATCAAAGGAGGGCTTTAGGGCATATCCTTTACTACCTCTAGGAATCAGTCAATCCTGGGGACTGGCAGTCCCTCCCTCCTCAGCAAGACTCCAGATGCCAGAGCCTCAAGGATACAGAAAATAAAGGGATGCCTGGGGGTTAAGCGTCTGACTTGGACTCAGGTCATGATCTCACTAGCCCTAAGATGGGCTCTGTGCTGACAGCTCAGAGTCTGGAGACCCCTTTGGATTCTGTGACTCCTTTTTTCTCTGCCCCTGCCCTGCTTGTGTTCTCTCTCTCTCTCTCTCTTTCTCAGATAAAAATAAACGAATAAGCATAAAAAAGAATTTAGACAATAATAAAATATAGTTAATACAAGAGCATTAGAGAAGGAATAAAGTTACAAACCTTTATTCTTCTTATTCTTAATCAACCTAATAGGAGTTTGTTCAAAATAAAAACAATAATGCACTTGATGATTATAGTTTATACGTAAGTGAAATGAATGACAACAATGATACAAGGGACAGGAGGGATGAAGGAGGGATACTCTGTAATTATAAGGTATGCAGTACCCAGGGGTGATACCGTATTATCTGGAAGTGGATTTGGAAGCAACCGAGATGTCTTTCACCAAGTGGGATGGATAAATAAACAGTGGGATATCCGGACATTATAATATTATTCAGCGCTAAAAAGAAATGAGTTATCAAGCCATGAAAAGACACAGAGGAAGCTTCAATGCACATTCCTAGGTGAATGAAGCCAAGATGAAAGGCTACATACTCTATGATACCAAGTATATAAACATCTGGAAAAGGCAAAACTATGGAGACAATAAAAAGATGAGTGGTTACCAGGAGTTGGGGGAAAGAGGGATGAATAGGCAAAGCACAGGGCAGTGAAACTACTCTGTATGACACTACACTGGTGGATACAGGTCATCAGAAATGAAGTGAACCGTAATGTAAACTCAGGACTCTGGTGAATAAAACAGTAATAAAACCAACTTGATCTGCTTTTATCCCAATGAGCTGGAAATTCTAATCAATGTCAATAACAATCCACTACTTCCTAGTTGCACGGACTACTTCTACTCCTCCACCAAGGTATACCAGCTGATACATATTCCCATATTCCCACTCTCCACAGATAAAACTCATACTAACCTCATATTATTCTTCCAGAAGCTTTCCTATGCATCCATGAACCACAATGCACGTGAACTAAATGTAGACTTGAGTCTTAAAATTAATATAGGGTCAAAACTGAGTCCCCATCATAGTATAATTTGAGGGATCCAAAGATAAATCTGAAATTTTATGCCAAACTTCTAAACAATTATTATTTTCTTTTTTTTTTATTTTGTAAAATTTTTATTTATTTTTGAGACACAGAGAGACAGAGCACGAGTGGGGGAAGGACAGAGAGAGAGGGAGGCACAGAATCTGAAGCAGGCTCCAGGCTCTGAGCTGTCAGCACAGAGCCCACCATGGGGTTCAAAATCGCCAGCCATAAGATCATGACCTGAGCCGAAGTCAGACGCTTAATTGAATGAGCCACCCAAGTGCCCCAACAATTATTATTTTCTTAAAACATTAGAAGCAAAATTACAAACTGGCAGTGCAGTTCATGAATAATATTCTCAGCACTGTCATTTGCTGGCTTTTTCCTGATGTTACATTCATGTCGCACGAAGAAGATACTCGTTTGCAAATGACGTTAGGAAAGACCACGTGTTTGGAGATATTTTTTCCTTAAAACCGTCCCTTTCCCCATTCTTTTCATATTTTTTATGATGTATGGAATGAAGATAATATAATATAAATCCTGACTATCTGGTGATTTTCCTTCTCTCAAAATTTTGAACCCATAAAAACATTCCCTTTTAACAAATGGTCAAGGAATGTGAAGAATTCAAAAACGGAACATTTTGTCTTGAAAGGTTCATAGTCTTGGTGAAGTAACAAGAGTAAAATCCTGGTCCTAAGAATAATTCAGTTTAATATCATCAGTATTAACACACAAAACCAAGAGTCAGCACACTTCCCCTGTAAAGAACCAGATAGTAAATGTTTGGGGCTTTGATTGAGTATAACTACTTGCCCTTGCAGAAGTGGCCAAAGACAATATGGGTAATCAAGTGAACACGGCTTAGAGACCTGCGTTAGGATAGCTGTAGGTTCTATGAACTTCTGCCTTATAAGCCTCCTATTGTAATAAAATTAATTAAAATTATTTTTGATATAACTTTTGATACTTAAAAATGCTATCTTGAGGGGCACCTGGCGGCTCAGTCAGTTAAGTGGCCAAAACTCTGCATTTCAGCTCAGGTCACAATCTTAGAGTTCATCAGATTGAGCCCCAGGTCAGGCTCTGTGGGACAGTGCAGAGTCTGCTCGGGATTCTCTCTCTCCCTCTGTCTTTGCCCCTCTCTCTTGCTCTCTCTCTCAAAATGAACATTTTTTTTTAAATCCTAAAAAAAGAAAAATCTCTGCTCATTTTCCTTCAGGAGAGTTGGAGTTGGTTTTGCATTAATCTGATATACTCTTAATATTTATGAATATACACAGTCTGGATTTTTTTTTTTTAATCTTTCATTGCTTTGTAGATGGAATCTTTTCTTTCCCTCACCTCACTAAATGATTACTTGTACTGGCTACTTTACTGACTTTCCTGCTAACTCAGATTATCCTAGTGCACCTCTATTTTAAATATAAATAACAGTACCTTGACCCCTTCTTTTTAAATGTATATACAGTAGTTTATATTATTCTTTTGAACTATTACATTTACTGGAACTTTGACAATAAATGATGGTGTTATTAACGTTCCTAACTTAATGGCAATATTTCAAGTTTTTCACCATTAAGTGTTCTATGCTGGCAGTTAGTTTATAACATATATTTCTAATCATAGAAATAAGAAAATGCCCCTTTTTTCTTATTTTCACTGAAGACTTAAGAAAATCAAGAATGGCTGCTAAATTTTACCAAATACCTTTTCAGCCTCTAGGCCAATTATGTTATGGAACTTTATTAGGGAATAGTTTATTACAGCTCTTCCTATTTAATTAATTTCCCTTTTTCAGAACGAACTCCACTTAGTCATTCTATATTTTCTGTACTAGTGGCTTTTACTTACGAACAGTTGGTTCAGGTCTTTTGCATCACTGTTCACAAGTGAGGAACGCACACTTCCCTACCTTTTGTCGGGCTATCTTTGTGTGGTTTTGTATCAGCCACGCTGGGTTCACAAAAATGACCTGGAAACCTTTCTTCTTTCTCTTTATCCCTAAACATTTTAAGTGGCAGAGGAATTACCTATCATTGCAAGTTTCGAAAGGTATTTACACATGGCACTCGCGGGTCAGAGCGCTAGCTTTTGGCAGTTTCAATCTCTTCCCGTGTTATACGCGCCCCTTTGCTACTTTGGATTTTGTTAATTAGCGTTCCTGCTTCCTTCTGCAGCTTCGCACTTCACCCCTGCTGCGTATTGTTTATGATAAAATCAGATAAAAATCAGAGCCTCTCATTTTTCTCTAGCATCTAAGGATTATGTCTAATTTCTCATTCCTAATATTATGCATTTTGTTCTCTTGCTCTTTTTCTACATTATGATAACTAGTAGATTATTCATTTTATTGTAATTTTCTCTCCAAAAGTTTTTTTTTTAACATTTTTTCATCAATGTGGTTGTTTTTCTCTCTCAGTTTTCATTTCTCTGTCTTTTCTTCCACTCATTTTGTGTCTTCTAATTTTTGAACAGAATGATTAATCCATTTATCTCTATTCTTATTTAGAAATGAAAGTTTTTTGAGCAGTGCATTTTCCTAGGTACAGCTATAACTCTACAACACGGGCTTTGATAGGCAAGCATTTTCATGACTATAGACCAGATATTCTTCAATTCTGGTTTAAAATTTTTTTAGTGGACAGGAATTTTAAATTTGTTTTGTTTGTTTTATTAAAGATGTTTTATTTTTTAGCGTTAGTGTAATTCCTGCTTTTATTACCTACTTTGGGTTTTAATGCATTGCATTCAGAGAATGTGGTCTGCAATAATTTATCTTCATTGGAACAGATTGAGGTTTCCTTTGTGACTTGAAATAAACTCACTTTTTTTTCTTTCTTTCTTTCTTTTAAGTAGGCTTCACACTTAGTGCAGAGCCCAATGCGGGACTTGAATTCAAATCCCTGAGATCAAGATCTGAGCTGAGATCAAGTGTGATGTTAAGCTCACCGAGTCACCCCGGCATCCCTAAGCTGACTCTTTAAAATGTTTTATAGAGGCTTGGAAATAAAATATTTTCTCCTGATGATAGAGAATTCATTATTAATCTATTAAGTCATCCTTACGTATTTTTGTCTATCTGATCTCTTGAAGACTAATGTAGGTGGATCAACATTTCCCCTACACTGTACTTTCATTTCTTGTAGTTTGAGCTTTATCTATTTCTCTACTATGCTAGCTATTTCATAAGGTTTGTGACAGCCAAATCTTCACTGCAGACCATTTTTGTTATTTACTATTATTATGTGACCTTTGATTATAGCGTGTGCTACCACTAGATGGTACACTCCATCACAGAAGGACATCTACTTTGGCTCACCGTCATATACCCAGTCTTTACTGGTGTCTGGTAAATAGTTAGCACTCAATAAATATTGGATCTTTTTTTTTTTTTTTTGCTGTTGTTTGTTTTTAAGGAAGGAGGTTTAAAAAAGCATGCATTTTGCCTTATTTAATATATTTATTATTGATATCAACATTGTATAACATCATAACCCCTGCTTTCTCTTGGAGAGCATATCATTAATGTCAGTTATCAAATCTTTTTAATTTTAGATGTAACTCTGGTAGAGAGCATTTGGCTGAATATAGTTTTCTGATCCAATCTGTGAATCTCTTTCTTTGAGAGGGGGGTTTAGAGGTGCCTGGGTGACTTGTTAAGCATCCAACTTTTGATTTTGTTTAAGGTCATGATCCCTCAGTTGTGAGATTGGGCTCACATTGGGCTCTGGGCTGAGTGTGGGGCCTGCTTGAGATTCTCACTCTCCCTCTGTCCCTCTCCAGGGAGTGTGAACGTGAACATTTTCTCTCCCTCTCTCTCTCTCAAAAAAAAAATGGGGGGAGAGGGTAGCTAGGTGGCTCAGCCTGTTAACCCTCCCACTTCAGCTCAGGTCATGATCTCACATTTCTTGAGTTCAAGCTCTGCATCAGGCTCTGCACTGACAATGTGGAGTCTGTTTTGGATCCTCTGTCTCCCTCTCTCTCTGCCTTTCCCTAGCTTGTGTGCTCTCTCTCTCTCTCAAAAATAAATAAACATTTAAAAAAATTTTTTAAAGGGGGAAATTTAAACTCGCTTTATATTATATTATAAAATATATGTTTGGACTTGTATCATCTCTGTTTTTATAGGTAATCCCTTATTTTTCCCTATCGTTTCTTTTGTTTAACTTTTTTGCCCTTATTGCCGGTTTTCTTTTTTTTTTTAATTTCTCCTCTATTGATCATCAATTTGGGAGAAAATATATCTGATTTTTACAAAGAGCAAACTAATTAAAATATTTAGTCAATAAAATGTTTTCACTTATAGTTCTAAACTTATTAACTTTAGAAGTGAACTTTATGCCCCCAACCTACAAAAGATAGGAAAATTAGCCTGCTTACATTACCTGACTCTTCTTTCATTTTTTTGATTGAATTTTATAGAAGCAAAAGGAATCTCCTGATCTGTTATCATGAAATTATCTTTTAAGGGGCTTCTGGGTGGCTCAATCAGTTAAGCTTCTGACTTCAGCTCAGGGCATGAACTCACGGCCTGTGGGTTCGACCCCACATCAGGCTCTGTGTTGACAGCTCAGAGCCTGAAGCCTGCTTCGGATTCTATGTCTCATTATCTCTTTGCCCCTCTCCCATTTACACTCTCTCTCTCTCTCTCAAAAATAAACATTTAAAAAAGATTTTAAAAAGAAATTATCTTTTAAATATTAGGGTTTTCATATTATAGCTTTTTATTTTTAAAAATGTAATTATTGCTCTGTGGTCACAATACCACAGGTATTTCAATTTTATTTCTAAGTTTAAATAGGATTAATGTGACCTATAAGTCCATATCCATGCTTGGGTTCTTTATTTTGATTTGTCCTTTTTCCACCTAAGCAAGCAGATCAGCATTCTCCAACAGAAACAGAACGCAAGAAATGCACAAGAATTTCCTGGGCATCTTGTTGAAATGCATTCTCTGATTCAGTAGTTTGGGAGTGGCTTTTCAGAGACCAAGTCTTGAATTACAGTATGCCCCCAAAACATGGCTTGAAGTTTTAGAATTTGAGCAAGGCAGGAAAATCTAGAGCAGGACCACAGGGCACTGGAAACTGACGAGAGTGACAAAAATACTGGCAACTGCCCATGCCCCACCAGCTAGTCCTTCCTCATAAGATAGGCATGCATCTCATTTGTATCCTAGGTCCCAGCTTTGCCCAGCACCCATCACCTCCTCCTCTGCACCTGCTCAGAGAGGACCTGGATCTGAGATCCTAGGAGATTGACAGGGGCATCTGTAAAGCAAACTGCAGTGCCATGAAAAGTATACATCTCAAGTAAATTCCTGTCCTCCACTGTCAGAGCTACAGGGTTCTAGAGAAACGTTCCTGGGTTACCAATTCTTCTCTTTTAGAAGGTGATCTGAACTTGAAGAAGGGAAATAACAACATAAAATATGACAAAAATAAGACCTATGTTGCAAACCTCACACTCCATTATAAAAGCATACTGATTATATGCTCTTTGAATTCTTATGAGCAAGCTCTGTGTAGCCATGATTTGGAATGAGGAATATTTACAATGGCAAGCTTTATTTTCACAGGCATATGACATTCCTAGCAGTAACTTGTAATTTTAACAAACATTTCCAAAATTGTTTTCCAAACAGAAGTTAGCCTTTAAAATCTGTGAGGATGCTTCTCAGATGTTTTAACTTAAAACATGCAAACATAATTAACTATGATCATTTTATTAAGTATTTTCTCTACATTAATATATTAATAAAAATTCAATATTGTAACCATACGCCAAGTAGGAAACTCTAGGGAGGTATTTTGGAATAACGCTGCCAAGCACCACATCAAAGTCATACATCCTACATCCACCCATTGAAAAGAAGGGAAAACTGAGAAATAGCCACAGAGACTTGCTCCAGAGTGTCAGAATGACTCAGTAGTAAATTTAGACTTAATATTTAAGTTAAGCCACCAAAGGAAAACAAAATATACAACTAACAGCACACCATTCATAAAACCTTCATCATTAAATATTTCATGAGTAAGGATCTCAGCAGCGAGGAAGAGCCCGGCTGCCTTATCTGCAAGAATGCTCAGAACCTTGGAGATCAGGGAATAGTATAATTTAGGTCGCTATGCCATCCATAATTGTTTCCAAGCAGCTTTCTCATAGTAACTGATTTCTTCTCAGAGTTTGTATGAGGTAGCCAGCTCTGGCACTGGACTCATCAGAGAAGACGATAAATTGTCCTTCTCACTGATTCATAAGAAATCTCAGGACCCCAGGGTGCCTGGATGGCTCAGTCTGTTAAGCATCCAACCCTTGATTTCGCTCAGGTCATGAGCTCACTGACTGAGACTGAGCTCCACGTCAATTTCTATCAATTTCTGCGCTCAGTGCAGAGCCTTCTTGGGATTCTCTCCTCTCTCTGCCACTCCTCCCCATCTTGTGCATGCTGTCTCTCAAAATAAATAAAAGAGAAATCTCGGGATCCCTATATATTCTACTTATAAAATGTATCAAGTAAACTTCAATAGGAACATCAAAAAATATATCTTGCTGATGTGAGTTTTTCTTAAGGATTTTTGTTCAGAACTCATAAAGCAAATACATCTCTTTAGAATATCTAATCTGGTATTCTGGGTTAAAAACAATTCACAAATGGGGCACCTGGGTGGCTTAGTCGGTTAAGTGTCCGACTTTCGCTTGGGTCATGATCTCGTGGTTTGTGGGTTCGAGCCCCGCGTCGGGCTCTGTGCTGACTGCCAGCTCAGAGCCTGGAGCCTGTTTCAGTCTGTGACTCCCTCTCTCTCTGACCCTCCCCTGCTCACGTTGTCTCTCTCTCTCTCCTAGAAATAAATAAAACATTTAAAAAAAAAAGAACAATTCACAAAAATTAACTTCAGAAGGAGTACTTAAATACCAAAATCCAAAATAAATGTGGAGAGAAGCAGTATACCAAATTACAAAGATCTTGGTTAAAGGAAAAATATACCACCAGGTTGAAGATTTTAAAAGTACGAAACTCCCTCCTTCAGTTTAAAAGAACCTTGCTTGGCGCTTTGCACCTAGTAGAAACTTAGCAACTTTTCTTAAAGCCCTGAGCACTCTTTTGAGGAAATCAAAGATCACAGTTCACAGTTTGACATGGAATAGCAATTCCCACAAACCAAGAGTGTTTCAAAGTTCTTGTTATACCCGAATATATCCCAGTACCTACTGCCTCATGGTTTATCCTCCATGCACCCCTTTCTGTTCACTTGGGGTTTCCTGCATGGAGTGAGTGGCCCAAATCTTAGACTAAATGACCTCCAAGTCAGGGGTTGGCCAAACATTAGCTGCATCAGACTCTCTGGGAGGGTTTGTTAAAAGACACATTCCTGAGCCCGCCCTAGAGATTCTGGTTCAGCAATTCTGACTTGGAGCCCATGAATCTGCATCTCTAACAAGGCCCCAGGGGATGAGGATGCTGCTGGTCCCTGGCCCACACTACGAATTGCTCTGCTCTAAGGTTCTTTCCGATGCTAAAAATCTAGCCTTCAAGAACCTCGGCTCCAACCATTTATGTGATTCCTTCCAGTTTGGGATTTCAGGTGCAAAATCACCGGCAGGGGACAACGCCACTCACACCGACTTACCTGCCCTCTGCGTTATCCTCCCGCCCACCTCGGGCCGCAAGCCCCGCCCCCGCGCACCGCACACTCACCGAACTTCCCAGGGTCTGGAGTCACTCAGAACTCTAGTGACAAACCCCCAGCTCGCAGAGGGCCGTGGGGCGCCCGCTGCGGGCTGGAGGGAGCTCGTGGGAAGCCTGGTCGGTCCGCGCTGCTCCGCAGCAGGTGGTACCGAGCGAGCGCTGCCCGCCCGGGAGGCCCTTTAAAGCCGCCACTGACCCTTGACCTTGGCCTGGCTTCCCTGCGAGCTGGGACTTTTACCCGCTCTCCGATTTTCTTGTGAGTGTCCAGAGAAGCTCCAGCTGCCTGTTGGCTTAGCAGCGATTCCGGAGAAGCCGCGGGCTGCCAAAAGAACTTAAGAAGTTCCTAAGAAACCGGGGGCAGCTTTATCTGCCGGCCGCTGAGCTGAGGTCACTGCTGTTGCTTGGGCTGAGGGCTCACTATTTGGCTCCAACGGTTTACTCACCGATGCTGAGATTTTTATATGCTCAGGTGTTTCCAGCCTGTGCGCGTGAATTCAGTCTGTCGGCGCCCAGCTTCAGCCTTGCCAGTGTGTTCCAGCTGTTGATGAAGAGACACGCTGAAATTAATCACAGAGATGAGAGTTTCTGAAGGCACAGGGCGGCTTGATTCAGGGACTGCTTCCTAAGTCCATTAGAAACTTTCCAAGTATTTCTCTGGAAGGATGGAGAGAAGGGAGTTGAATGAAGGCTCTCAGGACTTTTCCCCTTTATTATCATTTTTTTTAAACAAAGAGAACACAAATATGAGTAAATTAATAACTTATTTTTTTTTTAATTATCAAAGGGGGGAATAGTTTTCCTCAGAAGATGGTGCATTTGCTCTAAGCCAAGGTTGTCCTGGACTTCTGGAATCCACTTAGTACAGTCAGGATTACAGGGCGTTCTGCACAGAACATCCTAAAATCCTGGACTTGAACACAGTTCTGTTCAAGTTGGGGAGGGGGTCTCAGCCAGGGCCACCGGGGTCTGAGCTCCACAACCAGCTCGCTTGCCTCCTCTCTGCCCAGGTGTGTGTGCTGGGGGATGGGGTGGTGCTGTGAGGAGTCACGTTCCTGGCGTCACCCACCAGGCCTGTTCTGACTGTCAGACATGACCGGCCGCAACAGTCCTGCAGGGACTATGATGAGAACAGACATAACCCAACAAAAGCAGAATGGTTGGAGGAAATGGGAGACTGTGCTCTTTGTAAACTGCCACGTAGCCTTGTTTCTAGAACATAATCAGAAAAGGCACTCCAAGTTCCATAGAATGGTTTCCCTGCTTGAGATACACTCCCCACCCACCCCAAGGCCTACCCTTGAGTGTCAGTGAGTCTCGGATTCTGTTCAGGCTGTACCAGGGAATATGACCTTGGCCATCAGAGGGAAACCCAGAGAGTGACACTGAGGGCTGCAAGCTCCAAAAGCTGGCATCTTGGGGACAAATGACACTTGCAGTTCACATTCCTGCCTGGCCCCAGTGGATGCACTGCTGGAGCTGTGTCCATACACCTCCAGGGGACAAATATTTACTCATTGAGCCTCCCTCCTCATCCCAGAGTAAAATCCCACGGGAGGAAAGGAGGCCATTTCACTTCAGGAGAAGGGTGGGGCCCTGTCTTCACAATGAGTGAAGAAGTATTCAAATAGCATTAGAGTCAAAAGGAAGTTGACTTTTTTGAGTAAGGTTTTTGGAAAGTATTGTTGTAGGAATGTTTTTACTCACAATTCCAGTTTAGTGTCCGCAACCACAACATGATGATACAAAAGGGGCTTTGGGGATCTGCAACCCGTTCCACAGAATTCAACACGTCCCTTTCCTTTCTTTTGCTTGTAAAATTTAAACAAGCTTTTCCCCCAGAGAAATTATAATGCAAAATATGTCTTCTGTTAAGAATTACATTTATCCTACTAAGGATGCGTTAATCTCATTTAATTTGTTTCGCAAAGTAGGAGTTGTAAGCTGAACATTTGAAGGAATTCAGGCACTAAAATCACCAAGTTTCCATTTCTTAACACAGAAAATAGCCTACTTGGACTTACATTAGTCCTACTTAGAAAATTGTCCTACTTGGACATTTATCTGACTTTGGCTTCACTGGCCGTTTTCTCTAGAAAAGTTATTGAATAAAAGAAAAGCAACCCAAAATTTCAAAATTGTGGAAAGAATATTAAATGTTTCGGAGAATGTGGTTTCTAAGTGTGGTGTCTGTCCTATCAGATGGGGTTGACAAACGTGGGCGGAAAATGGCACAGGCGGTGAGTGAATTCGCCAGAGGCCGAAGAAAGGAGATAGAAGTTTACTGGACACACCACAAGGGAATGGCATACAGGACAGCAAAGGACATGCTCTCTGCAAGGAAGCCATGGGTGGGGGCTGTTTTTAAAGGGGAAGATGAGGAGGTATGGGGACCTATGGAATTTACTCTTTTTTGGCTATTCCTGGCTGTAAGTAGACAGTTGCCTAGTTAGACCTATGCATACTTTGAGGTTGGTCTGTTTGTATTAGACAGTTGGTCACATTCCATTGCTCAAGGCTGTTGCCTAAAAGCAGCCTCTACAGAGAATTTGCCATGAGTTATATTTGCTTTTCATTAACCCAACCTCTACAGTCTGGAATGTCTGCAACCGTCTTAGATAACGAGATAACATCACAACTAGTAATATCAAATTGCATTCTAGTCTGCATTTCTTAGTTCCCGCTGAGAAATACGTGGCATTTCCAAACATGTGAAACCCATATGACCAGAAATAGGCAAGATGATTTTTGATGGGAGATCATTTAAATGAACATGATTGACTTTCTCCTTGATACAATCATTATTATTAAAAGATAGGGAAAAGACACACTCCTTTCACCAAGCAATGCAATGTCACTCTGCCACACCTGTATAGGTAGACAGAAAAATTAATTTAAAAAATGCAATACTGATAACTAAGCCAATATGTTTTCTTGAGTGTGTTCTTCTTGTGCTGTTTCCCAAGTAACTTCAATTCAAAATACCCAATAGGCTATTGTGGCACATCTTGGGGTGGCCTGCCCTGCTCTTACAGTGAGAAGCCTAAAACCTCGAAGTACAAGTTACCTTGACCCTATCCAGCAAGGATAAGAGCTATGAAGCTTTCTATGGGGTGCCTGGGTGGCTTAGTCGGTTAAGCATCCGACTTTCGCTTAGGTCATGATCTCGCGGTTCGTGGGTTCGAGCCCCGCGTCGGGCAGGCTCTGTGCTGACTGCCAGCTCAGAGCCTGGAGCCTGTTTCAGTCTGTGACTCCCTCTCTCTCTGACCCTCCCCTGCTCACGCTGTCTCTCTCTCTCTCCTAGAAATTTAAAAAAAAAAGAGCTATGAAGCTTTCTAAACAGCCCAAAGCCACTTTCAGTTTTGTTTCTCCACCTTGATTTTAAAAGTTACACAAATACAGTAAAATATCTTTGTGAAAATCCTGTTGAACAAGAACAATTTTATTATGTATTTCCAAGCTCTTGCGAAAAACATGTGCTATCCCTGTTAATGCAACGTCACATGAACTATAACATGAATTTTGATAGTGACATGACTTAAAAGGGTGGAGATAATTGTGTTTACCACCCAACAATGCCATAAAACTTCAACGAAATGCTGCATTTGTGTGTCTTAACATCATGGTTGAGAGCTTAATCTTCAGAACAAAGTAAACCTAGGTTTAAAACCCAGCTGTTTGTTATTGGCTGTGTGATTTGGGGCAAGTTACTTAAACTCTTTCTGTTAGACTTCCCATCCACTAGACACAGATAATATTTCTTCTATGGATTGTTGTGAAGTCTAGATATGTCACCTATGTCTAATATGACAGCGTACTGCATATACTAGATACTCAGTAAAAGCTGCCTCCTTCACCGGTGCTCGTTTGAAGTCTAGTCCTCAAAGTCATTCTGTACAGCTTTTTTTCCCCCTATGTGGTAGAAATGGCACATTTCACAAAGGACATGAAATGCAATAATTAATTATTTCACACCTACTAATAGAGGTCTTGATAAGCAAAGGATTCCTCCATGAGAAAGAACATGAATATTTTAGATATAGCAGAATTCTAGGCTGACATTTTCCTTGCCCTTGCCTAGAGGGTGCGGGACACAAAGTTAGCAAAAGAAAAACTGTAACGATCAAGGACAGACAGGGCCCTGCAGAAAGTGGAAGTGCACATACATCCCAAACTCAGTGGAGTGAAGCAGGGTGATTGTTGGAAAGACCACCAAACACCGAATAGAAGCAAGGCAAGATTTTATTCACGGCTGGGCCTAACCTGATCTCCTGATCTTAAGGAGAAAAATGCAGAGAATGGCCCCGAACAAAGGTAGCAGTGAACTTATATGGATTTCAGCAAGGCAGAATACGTCATTATTTAGTTAACCAATTACAATTTACAGCATTTCATGGTAGCTAATTATATTGTGACACACAGACATTAGTTTTGGCAGAAACCTATCATTTTAAAGTTCTTTGTCTTAAGAGAGTTTGAAATGATCAATCATAGTTAGACACCTAAGATACCGTGGGGCAGTGACTACGTGACAGACTACCTGACGCCGAATGGTAAGGAGGTGTTCTGTAACCTTTGCATACAGGGTGTGGTTAACCAGAACAGGGAGGCACAAACTTGTTAAGCGGATTTACAGAAGCAGAAATAGCATGTTAGTATTTAACTGTGCTTGAGGTCAACCTACAACATGGAGTTGCAGATGACCCCAAATAAGAAAAGGCACAACCACCGTAGATGCTTTCTCATTACTTGTAATGCAAACACTGGGTAGCAGGCAAGCCCCGTCACTCACTGGAGGCTATGCCCACCTATCTTCAGCTACCTTGGAGGAGAAAGCAGTGTTTGCTTCTTGTATATATGTATATAAAAACATACATATATTTATATATATATGTATACACACACACACAATGCACATCCATACGTATATACACATATATACATAACACACAAATGTATACGTTATTTTATATGTATTACTTTTGCCCCAGAGGAATAATAGTAGAAGAAAGGAGGAGGATTGAAACGTAGAAAATACAGCCTTATGATTATGGATTTCTGCTCTTGATTCAATGTGGGCACGAAGGAGAATTTTTCTTTAAGAGTTTCACAGTCTGTCAGGATTTCAAAGGCCAATGAAATTATGAGCCCCAGGTATTTGGCATAAAAGTGTGCTTCATCAAGGAAGGTGCTAAGACAAACCCCAACAACATATTGATGTGGCTGCAATTTGTCTTTGAGGTTCCATAACCAGAACTTTGTATCCTTTAAGGTTTTGTTCTTCTTTGATACCTTGTCCCCAATATTCACCCTCATGCTATGGAAGCTCAGAGATGTGGACGTCCAGTAAAGAGTAAGAGGGACCTCCAGGAGGATTAAGTGTGCCTCTTCAGCAGTACGACAGTCTCTCTTTACAAGTGTCCCCGAGGTATGATGCGTGCAAAAAAGAACAAAAGAATGGGTAGCAAGCTGAGCTGCAGCTGAGCATGGAGCTGCCCGCCAACGTCAAGTTTCCAGATTGGAGTCTGAGCTTCCGGCTGCTTAACAATCCTGTCATAACAGAAATCTGCTTTTAAATTCACTTCTTGAAAAAACTCAATGGCTCCCTGTGAAATTGTGATTTACAATAAGAAGTATATATTTGGTATTCATCCCCCATTCCTGGCACAGAACTCCTAAAATCCTGGGAGTTCCCTGCGATAAGAACTGTAAAGGCGGCCTTGTTATGTTAATGAGATGCCTTTTGGAAAGCCCTTAGGTGAGCCGTGGATGGGGTCTGGTTGCCATGGGAATCAACCCTGTGATTAGATGATTGGAACTTTCAGTCCCCATTCTAATTTCCAGGGAACGGAGAAGAGCTGGAGATTGAAACAATCACCAGCAGTCCCCGATTTGATCAAATGTGCCAGGACAGGATGCCTGGGTAGCTCAGTTGGTTAAGTGTCTGACTCTTGATCTTGGCACAGGTCACCATTCTCACAATCTCACAGTTGGTGAGATGGAGCTCCAGCTCTAACCGTGCTCTGCACTGACTGCAGGGATTTTCTCTCCCTTTCTCTCTGCCCCGCCCCTCTCGCTTGTGCTCACTTTCACTGTCTTTCTCTCTCTCTCAAAATAAATAAACATTTACAAGAAAAATCAAATGTGTTATGTAATGAAGCCTGCATAAAAACCCAAAGGACAGGGTTCAGAGAGCTCCTGGGTTGGCGAACCCGTGGAGACTGGGGAGAGTGGCACCCATGGAGAGGGCGTGGAAACTCCTTGCCCCATACTTCACTCTTTGCATCTCTTCCATATGGCTTGGCTGTTCCTGAGTTACATCCTTTTATAATAAACCAGTCACCTAGTGAGTAAAACATTTCTTTGAGTTCCCTGAGCTGTTCTAGCAAATTAATTGAACCCGAGGAGGGGGTCATGGGACCCTCTAATTTGTAGCTGGCTGGACTTGGTAAGAACTTGGACTTGCTGTTGACATCTGAGGGGGACAGGGAACAGTCTCTCGTAGGCCTGTGCCTTCAAGTTGTGGCATCTGACATTAGCTCTGGTAGATAGTGTCAGATGGAGTTGAATTCTCAAACACCATGTTGTTGTCTGAGAATTGCTTGGTGTCGTGTGGGAAGCCCCCCAAGTTGGAATTGGGCCCAGGAATCCATAAGACTCCCAAGCACCCACAGGATGAAGTTAAATTAGAGTAACGTGTAAAAGTTCTTTAGTAGCCTAGATGCAGTCCCCTTTTCTAACTTACACCAAAATCTAGGTTACATTGCTGTTGCCTACAAACATGCCATTTCATACCTTCATACTTCTGCAAATGCTGTTCCCATCTGCCTGCCCAGGAAATGGCTAGTGATCCTTAAAGACTTACTCAGATGTTACCTCCTCTATGAAGTTCCTTCCCCATAATCACCTCCACTCAGTGTCAGTTCCAGTCTCTGCAACAATATACACAGATTGATCTACATATGGGTATGCACAAACACACAAATCATAGCATGATGATTACAACAGTTAACTTTCACGTCTGTACTGGACATCTATTGTTTTGGATCTCCTTTCCTGGGAAACATTTATTCTCCGTATATGATTCAAAGAGAGCTGCCATTGTTTCAGGGCCCCACCTCCCTAGCTATAGTTCCTGGTCTGGGGATCTTGGGTTCGGAGAGTTTCCATTTCTCAGCAGATAATGTGAGTCTGAGGCTGATGGAAGCCACGTTCCACTTTAGGTGAAAGAAGACTGTCTAAAAGTTAGAGGCCAGAGGGAGAAATTCCTGGCATATTAGAGCTCTAGACTTCAGTTATCTTTAAGACTTTATCCTTTCCACAAGATGTGCACATTGACCAGGAAATACAGCTTTTCTTGGCCTAATCTAGTTAGTTGTATTTCACTCAATTAAAGAAGCCTGGCTAATGTAATAACTATTCACCTACTGAAATATGTAATCTCTCTCTTTTAATTACTGAAACTATCTCTTAATCCTCTTGAAGTAATATATCATTAAAAAACAAGCAATAAGGACTGGTGAGGAATGGTAGATTCCTCGGTGTCAGGCTTCAGAGGCTGGCCTTCTAAGAATTCTTTCAGAGTATCACCCACCACTCAGGACCCTGTTTCTGAAAGATAAGCTCCCATACTCACTGCTGCTACTTCGAGCATCATGATTCCCCGTTGTTTCTGCTTGGCTCAAGATAGAGAAGAACCCTAGGCATTTACCCCTAAAACACCTAACTAATCATCCTGTCATTTGTCCGTGAGACTTTTGCTGCTTATGGCTTTTACTCTTTTTCTCTCTCAGCATGGCCGCTCTTGATCTTCTTCTCTCTTTCACAGTAATGTTTTACCACAAGTGATGGGTGGTAGTTTTCCTCCTTAACCTGGGAATACCTAATTTCCATCTTTAGGAAATTTCTCACAGCCTCTGGTCCTTCAAAAGTTTCCATTTCTATTTGCAAGTGTATGTATTTACTGATTGGTTTGTTTATTTTTCTATCATTTCCAGGGCTTTTGCATGAATGATTGAGCAGCACAAGCTCATCCCACCATCTTGAAATGGCTTCCATTATATGAGTCCCATAACTGCTACTTACACCCTTGAAAATATCCTGAGTTTTTATTTTTATTGCTGCCTCAGAAATACACACTGCTCCAGACGGCAAAAATCTAAAGAAGCCAATGTAGACCTAAGGAAAATCAAGCATAAGACTTAAAAGAAACGCCAAATGCTCTGGATCCTTTTCTGTTCATTTTACTTTTCTTCCTTTTCTGCTCATTTACTTGGGAAACTTATTCCCTTTCTGATTGAGTAACTCAAATCTATGTTTACATATCTGGATTCTTAATTATTGCTGAACCACTAAATGCAAGCATGCCAAGCACGGCATGATGATTCTGTAAACATGTCTTTGAAGAATAATGAGATGTTTCAAACCCTCATGTTAATTCCACTGTATATATTCAATCACCAAGTCATACATGGGCAGGTTGTCCTGAGGTCATGCTCACTATAATTATCCCAGCTGCCTGCATCTGAAATTTCTGAGTGGTGCTGCATTAGTTCCCAAAAAACAAAACAACACAACCGATTGAGGCAAGAAACAGTCAGAAGGGACCATGTGTACAAGTGGATGAATCTTGGTGCTCTGGTTATCACATAAGTCTATACGATGTCTTCAGCCCAATGATTAGGACTTTGTTGTTACTGTAGTGGTTAGAAAAGTCTTTGTAGGAGGATTCCAAATGTTTCCCACATTTCTGTGTGAAAAATATGCTACAAATGAAATTTACTCTCATGCCATCTGAAATTCCTATAACTATAATCTATATCCCCACCCCCCACCACCAAGAAACTTGGGAGAGAATTTATAAATAGGAACAAAATGTTAATAGTTAAGGTCAGGGTTCAGATTTTATACTTCCAAACAGGTAAAGTCCTCTTGAGTTTAATTTTCAACAGCTCAAGGAAACACTTCTGAAACCCTGTTTCAGTACTGACCAGAGAGCAGAATTCATTGCTGAGCAGATACATCTTACTTTGACCACCACCCCTACAAAACAGGAGGGGTTACTTAAAGAAAGTGATGCCTAACCCTGCTCATATAGCAACCATGCAGTGAGAAACTCCAGGGCATTATGACTGTGCCCATAACATCTCTTCATGGGAAGCCACATATTAGAAAATATTCATTCATGTTTATGGGAGGTTCAATAATGAGGTAACTTACTGGCTTTCTTGTCACATTGTGCTCCCACTGTTCTGGAATCTTGTGATTTCTAATCAGTAAGATAATAGAGTAAGTTAATTCATGAGTCAAGAGAAATCAGGATTGTACCTAAACCTAACTGAATAATTGTACCTAACTGAATACATAGGATATTTTATAAAGACTCAAAAAAGCTCCATTGTTTGTGAATTTCCCTAAATTAGTGTCAGAAACTTCAATGACTATGATTCCGGAAAATATGAATATCCCTTCCCAGAACTTCTTGTTAACTGTGAGAATAAATATCTTTTTTAAAAATTAGCCAGCTAGATCAGAGTTTTTTATGATTTTCTGCTGAAAACATCATAACTGAAACAATTATTTTGCTTCTTGCTTTACCTAAACCATTGCATTCTCCTGAATTGTTGTGTGGTATTGGGTTCTGTTGACCTCACCATGGAAAGTTTCCTCCTTTGTCTTTTGGAGACCATATCCTCCAGGTGTTATTCCCACATTTTGTGACATTTCTTTCATTCTGTTTCCTTCTTTAGCATCCGACCTGTGGCCCTGTCAAACCGTCTAATCCCTGATCTTCTGCTTTCCCTGCATGCTCTTGTATTCTCATGGCCTGATCTCTCAACTCTGAGCATGAGAACTCCATAAACCACAACCCAGGACTCTTCTCAGTGTTAGTACTACATCTCGCACTGTCTGCTGGATAGTTCCGTCTGGATGGTGCATGACATTGGCATATCCACAAGGAGGCTTACAATCTTTTTCCAAAGTCCAGCAATGCCATCAGGAGCTACCAGTATTCTCCCAGACTCAAACCTTAAAGTATTTTTGATTGATCCCTATAAAGATAAACAGCCATCAAGCATGAAGAGCTCACTCAGACTGTCACCTCATTTTGACTGCTCTCCTGCCCCCACCTGCGTAGTTACTACTAGAGTTGCAATCATTATTCAAGATCTGCCTTCTCTCTACTGTTCATTGACCCAGAGATGGAAACTGACCCAAGCTATGGTCTACACTGTGGTTCATCCATAGGAAACAGAAACTTGGATAACTTCCTTTCTGAGTGCTTAGATTGAAATTTGGGAGCCGGGAGCTGTCAGTGACCAGATTTTCTACATATGGGTGGGAGAAGTTGAGGAATCCTGACTACACAGAAAAAGGAACAATAAGAATTAGCAAACAGAGAGAGAGGAGCAGAAATAAGAAGTGGAGAAAATATGTGATGGAGTTCAAAATTTGATCCCAGTGGTTTCTGAGACCGAGCTCCAGTCCTGAACTTGGAATCTACAAAATATCTCCAAATCCCAGTAGTGAAAGGTCTCTTATCCTGTTAGGCCAAAGTGGCTTTTAGTTACCCACAATAAAAAAGACATACTTTCTAGACCTTCTCAATTTTTCTTTAAAATAATGGTTATTTTGTTTCTATCCTTTAAACATCCACTTTGGGTTTTCATCCTTGAAATCTCTACAACAGTTGGCTCTTAACTGGGTTCCCTGCACCCAATATATTTCCTGCTCAAAATGTCCTATGGTCCAATTCAAGGTTAACTTTGTAAAATACTGCTTTACATATGCCATCTTCTTTCTCAATAACCTTCCATTGATCCCTATTGCCTATGTGATTCAATACAACTCAGTGTTTACTGGTGCTTTGCATAAGTAGCTATGCAAAGTCTTTGACAATATAGCCCATACTACTTTCAAACTTCTTCCACTTTTTATAAATTTGAATCATCTCGTTCAGTTAGCCTTGTCTTCTCATTTTTCCCCTGAACATGCTATGAAGAACTTGATAACTGTACCTTTATTTACCTTGTTTGCCTGCCTGAAATCCTTTTCTTATGAATTCTGTTTCATTCTACTTTTTTATGAATATTTTTCTCTAATGTATAATTCAGACCATATCTCTCTAGGAAGACCTTCTCTGGAGTGGTAGAGTGCAATATTTGTTCATGATTTTTAATTCCTTCAACAACTTTGCCAGGTTCACTGTGAAAGAAATATATTTTCCCACTCTATTTATTTTGGGCTTTGCCTTGTGACATATATATTGGCCAATGGAATATAAACAAACATGATGGTGCTTGTTCTAAGTTAAACTTTCAAGAGGTATGGAGTTTAGCCAGCCCTCATGGAGATTCAAATCTTTGCCATGAGAAGAGTGTAATTAAGGTACCCAAATGAAAATCCATTGAGCAAGTATGACTCTAAATCAAAGCCTGAAATCCAGCCCAATTTAGGTGAGTCTAACCAAGATCCACCAGTTTGAGTTTGAGTTAAAATTCATTAACAACAAGCAACCATTTACTGTTTTGAGTGACTGAGATTGTGGGGGATGCTTGTTATGCAGCACTAAAACAGAAAATTATCTAACAGAGAAGTTGGGTAAATTCCTTCTTTGAACTCCTAAAATATTGATTGTCTTTATTACTGGTTTCATATTTAGAAAATGTCTTATTTTTGGCATCTTTTGATGTTTGTAATAGTAACCAAATTTATCAAGTATGTTTTTTGTGTGAGGCACGTCAGATAAATTAAATATTTTATATCATTTAATTTGTCCAAAAATTATAGAAAATCGGTATGAGTATTCCCATAAACTGATGTAGATTAAACGATTGAATGACTTTCACCAAACCACACAAGTGGTTAATGAAAGAAGCAGGATTCAAATCCAGGACTGTATAGATCCAAAATCCATGTTCTATATGTCTTTTCCACTTGGAAGTTTTTGCCAGTTTGCCAAGAAGAGTAAAACCATTAGATGTAGCTCCTCAATTTCATCTAACCAAGAAAGACCATTAAAAGTGCAGTGAATTTGCAATCTTGTTAAATAAATGAGTTTATGTTTACCATTTATAGAAGGAAACTGGAACTCATAGGGACAGGACTTCTCTGTTAGCAAGTCCACCTCTACTTCTATACTATCTGCAATGAGGCGCCTGTAAGCCAGTCATATTCTACCTCACTCGATTCTTGATTCTTTCAACGAGAAAGTGATGTCCATTCATCCATGTGTTTTAGACCCCCATTTCTGCCAACAGTGTATGCCCAATAGGAACTAGCAAAGAGCCTGGTCCTTTGAAATTGCTCAGTACTTGTGTGTTCAGTCATGGGAAGAAAAGGACAGAATTCTGCTCCCTGATGAGTTGGGGGATCCCCAAGGAGTCACAATGAGTGACATGCCTAGCATAGAAAGTGAGATTTTAATATTTCCAATCTTTTATTATCTTTCTCATCCATTGACAGAGTGGGACTGTGTTTTTGTTTCTGTTTCATAAAACACATATTTTATGAGATAAGGGAGTTAAGTTCATTCATATTTGAGCAAACATTTCATGAACACCCTTTTTTTCCCCCCAAAGACTGGAGAAAGATGTTCTCTAATGGAAGAATCGTCAAATTATATCATTAGAAAGGGATATGTACTGCCCATGATGCCCCATCCTTCCTGGAAATTGTTTAAGGCCACCACATTATTGACAATGACCTTGCTGCTGATGGATCCCCTAGAGCACAGCAATTCTCCACAAGGAGACTCTAGCATGGCTTCACTTGAGGAAAAATAATTACTTTCAGCCTTTACCTCAATTAGTCAAGCAGACTTAGACCTCTTTCTGGAATAGTGTTTTTGTTCAAAATGCTAATACCACAAGCCACAGAGTACTAACTCATGTAAGCACCAAAGAACAATCTCTTTCATTAAGAAAATTTTTAATATAAAAACCTTTACATTTTGCAATGGGACCAGGAACCATTTTCTTTCTGGTCTGTAGCACACAGAAGATCTCATTCTCATGGTCTCTGCCTTCCATCAACAGAAAAACTGCAGGTGTAGAGTATATTTTAGCACAGAATTAAATTATTCATAAAATGTAAAACAGACAAAATGTAATTTATGAACCTTTCTCTCTCTCTCTCCCAGTGCCCACTAATCCCTACTGTAGTAACACAGCTAGTAGTAGGCTAAATAACTGGAAGGGGGAAGGGATGGAGAATGCAGAAATGGATAAGTAAGTCTCATCAACACATGCCTTAAAAATTAAAAAAAAAAAAGATTTAATCAAATCCATTCATTGTGTTTTGATAAAACCTCTAATATAAATTGGAATATGAGTAAATTTCTAAGCATAATAGAGTGTTTATCAAGAGCAAATAACAAATCTCTCAAAAAATGATGAAAAATTAGAACTTGTAGTCAGAAAAAAGTACAAGAGTGTCTTCCTCCCACAAAGTGAACACGTAAGTGATTTGTGAATATTTTCTCTCAAGCTATTTCTTGTCTTTCATTCTCTAACAGCACCTTTCAAAGAACAGAGGTTCTTCATTTTAACAAAACCTAATTGAGCAAATTCTCTTGGTGATTGTTTATGGTATTCTAAGAAATCTTTACCTAACCTGAAGTCACTAAGATTCTCTCCTATTTTCTTTTAGAAGTATTATAATTTTTAGATTTTACACTTAGGTCTATGATCTATTTTGCACTAATTATTGTATATTATGTAAAGTATGGATTAATAAATTTACTTTTCCATATGGATATCCAAACATTACAGCACAATTTGTTGAAAAGACTATTCTTTCTCATAAGAATTACCTTAAATGAAAGTGGACCACTTTCTTACACCACACACAGAAATAAACTCAAAATGAATGAAAGACCTAAATGTGAGACAGGAAACCATCAAGACCCTAGAGGAGAAAACAGGCAACAATCTCTGACCCCTGCTTCATAATTTTGTGCTCAACACATCTCTGAAGGCAAGGGAAATAAAAGCAAAAATGTACTATTGGGACCTCATCAAGATAAAAAGTTTTTGCACTACAAAGTAACAATCAACAAAACTAAAAGGCAACCAACAGCATGGGAGAAGATATTTACAAATGACATATCAGATAAAGGGGTAGTATCCAAAATCTGTAAAGAACTTATCAAACTCAATACCAGAAAAACAAATAATCCAGTGAAAAAATGGAGAGAAGGCATGAATAGACACTTTTCCAAAGTCGTCCAGATGGCCAACAGACACATGAAAAGATACTCAACATCACTCATCGTCAGGGAAATAAATACAAATCAAAACCACATTGAGATACCACCTCACACCAGTCAGAGTGGCTAAAATTAACAACTCAGGAAACAATAGATGTTGGAGAGGATATGGAGAAATGGGAACCCTCTTGCACTGTTGGTGGGAATGCAAGCTGATGCAGCCACTCTGGAAAACAGTGTGGAGGTTCCTCAAAAAATTAAAAATAGAACTACTCTATGACCCAGCAATAGCACTAGTAAGGATTTATCCAAAGGATACAGGAGTGTTGATTCATAGGGGCACATGTACCCCAATGTTTATAGCAGTACTTTCAACAATAGCCACATATGGAAGGAGCCCAAATGTCCATCAACTGATGAATGGACAAAGATGTGGTTGATATATAGATTGGAATACTACTTGGCAGTGAGAAAGAATGAAATTCTGCCATTTGCATCAATGTGGATGGAAATGGAGGGTATTAGGCTTAGTGAAATCAGTCATTCAGAGAAAGACAGATACACGTTTACACTCATATGTGGAACTTAAGAAACTTAACAAGACCACGGGGGAAGGAAAGGGGAAAAAATAGTTCCAATCAGAGAGGAAGTCAAACCAGAAGAGACTCTTAAATACAGAGAACAATCTGAGGGTTGATCCGGGAACAGGAGGGGAGAGGGGAAAATAGGTGATGGGCATTGAGGAGAGCACTTGTTGGGATGAGCACTGGGTGTTGTATGTAAGCGATGGATCACAGGAATTTATCCTTGAAACCAAGAGCACACTGTATACACTGTATGTTACCTAACTTGACAATAAACTACATGTATTAAATAATAAATAAATAAATAAATAAATAAATAAATAAATAAATAAATAAATAATAAAAATGCTCATTGGAAAAAAAGAGAATTATCTTTTCACTTTTGTCAGAATCACCTAACTATATATATGTTGGTCTATTCCTGGATTCTTTATTCTGTTTCATTGATTGATTTGTCTGTCTTTATGCCAATACCACACTGTCTTGACGATTGCTACTTTGTAAGAAGTCTAAAATCAGAAAGTGTGAGTCTGTCAGCTTTGCTCTTTACAAACTTGTTTTTGGCTATTCTAGATCCTTTGCATTTCCATACAAATAGAATCAGTTTTTCAATTTTCATTCAAAAAGTTACTGGAGTTTTTATTGGAATTCTGTTAAATCTATAAATCAATTTAGAGAGACTTGACATCTTACAAAAGAATGAATCTTTTGATCTATTAACACAGTTGTCTCAACATTTATTTAGTATTTAATTTCTCTTAGCGCACCTGTAACCCTCAGCATACAGGTCTTGCATTATCTTTTGTGAACTATGTCTAAGTAGTTCATATATTTGAACCTACTGTAAATTGCATTTTTTAATCCAATTTCCACTTTCTACTTGAGGTATGGTTTATTTATTGAGGTATAATTAACATGAAATAAAATTTATAAAATTTACATGTACATTTCAATTAGTCTTAAACATAAGTAGTTGTGTAATCATCAACAAGAAAGAATATTACCGTCACCACCAAAAGTTTTGTCATGTCCCTTGGCAATCCCCTATGCTTACCTCAGGATTCTGGCAACCACAATTTTTTTCATTATACTTCCTAGAAGATGTAAATGGAGTCAGATAGTATGAGCCTTCTATATCTGATTTATTTTACTGACTTTTAGAGTTCACTAATATTGTTTGTGTATAAGTATTTTGTTCCATTATACATAAATAATATTCCATGTAAATATGCCATGATTATTTATTCATTTCCATGTTGATGAACATTTGAGTTGTTCCCAGTTTTGCATTATGATAATAAAGCTGAAGTGAACATCCATGTACTAGTCTTTGTATAGACATATTTTTTCATTTCTTTTGGGTAAACACCTAACACTGGATGCTGGGGCTCCAGTTATTTTATCAGAGAGAAGGTAATATGAAAATTGTTAATGAGGCCACTGAAAAGACAAAAACTGACTACAATGAGACTTCCCTTTCTGGCACATACAAGGATATTAGAAGTCTCTGCTTTATCCTAACAAATAAAACTTAAAAGATGGAAAAAGTAACATTCTCTTCCAAGATCTGTACAAAAGGTGAGGATACATGGCAAACTGCTGTCCCCAAGATTAGAGAAACAGATACGTGGATACACAGAGTCATGGCTTTCCAAAGCAGAGACGTTGGAAATGGGTGCCAGGGTAGGAAAACCTAATATGTCACTGATGGATTGCTGGAGTCTCAGTATGAACAAATCTGAGAGTTAGAAACTCCAGAAAGACCTGTCATAGATGGGTCCCCACAATATTGTGGGTTACCTCCAGGAACTTGAAATGTTCTCACAGTAAATATTGAAGAAAAACCCACTCAGCTCCTGGCGTGCGGCGGGGGAAAGAAATCATCTTATAATAGGCCAGAGCACTCTGTTTTTCTTAACAAGTCCTGCTTTCAAGAGAAAGTAGTTAGCCAGAGCCTAACCTGCTGGGGTGTTATCAGAGGCTAACTGACCTTGGAGAAATACCCAATTCCAGCCCACTCTAGCAATCCTGACCCACCTAAGAGAAGAGAAAAAACTGAGAAACACTTGTGCAGTTCACAGTCCAGAGGCATAAGTTCACTTAAAAAATTGAGACCAATCATAAGACTATAGAAGTCTTCCCCTTCCCCCACACCTCATCACCACATTTCAAAAGGCCTATTTATAGCAGCTCCTTTTGCCCACAGTATCATGTCTTACTATCAAGAAAAAGTTACCAAGCATACCAAAAGGCAAAAAACACAATCTGATGAGTCAGAGTAAGCATCAGAACCAGACATGTCAGAAATGTTAGAATTATCAGACGAGGAACTTAAAATAACTATAATTAATTAGCTAAGGAAATATTCCAATATATGATAGTGTGTTAATCACTTAACTCTAGTATAAATGGTATATGATAGAAATATTAAAAATAACTATAGCTACAATAATTTGTTACTGGATATACAATATAAAAAATGTAGATTGTGACATCAGAAACTAAATGAGGTGGAGAGAACCACAAAAGGGGAGAGTTTTTGTATGCAATCATAGTTAAGTTGTTATCAGTGTAAAATAAACTGTAATATCTGTAAGACATTTTATGTAAGCCTCATGGCAACCACAAAGCAAAAACCCACAATAGATAAAAGATAAAGAGAGGAGATTCAAAGCATGCCACTACCAAGAATCACCAAAGAAAGCAAGAGAAGAAGAAAGGGACAAAAAAAAAAAAAAAAAAAAAAAAAAAAAAAACTACAAAGAACCAGAAAATGGTTAGATGGTAAGTCCTTACTTATCAATAGTTGTTTTAAATATAAACAGATTAGGAGTGGCTGGGTGGCTCAGTTGGTTGAGGACCAGACTCCTGATTTCAGCTCAGGACATGATCCCCAGGTCATGGGATCAAATGCTGAGCATAGAACCTGCTTGAGGCTTTTTCTCTCTCCCCCTCTGCCCTCTCCCTTAGTCATGCATGTTCTATAAATAAATAAAGTGTAAGGGATTAAATTCTCCAACTAGAAGACACAGCATAGCTGAAGAGATTTAAAAAAATTAAAAAGCCCAAACCTATATGCTACATACAAGAGATTCACCTCAACTTTAAGATTCATATAGGTTCAAAGTGAAAAGGTGCAAAAAGACATTATACACAAAGGGAAATCAAAAGAGAACAGAGTTAACTATAGTTATATCAGTCAAAATAGACTATAAGCAAAAACTGTAACAAGGGACAAAGAAGGTAGTATAAAATAATAAAAGAGTTAATTCATCAAGAGGATATAACAATTGTAAATATACATGCACCCAACATTAGAGCACCTAAATATATTAAGCAGATATCAACAGAAAGATCTGAAAGGAAAAAATAGACAACAATACAACATTAGTAGAGGACTTCAATACTCCACTTAGATAACCCATTTAATAGTGGATAGGTCATTTAGACAGACAATCAAGAAGGAAACATGAGACTTGAACTGCATGTTAGACCAAACGGACTTAACACATATGTAGACCATTCCACCCAACAGCAGCAAATACACATGAAAGACTTGCCAGAATAGATCATATGTTATTTCACAAAACAAATCTTAGCAAACTTTAAAAGATTGACATTATACTAAGTTATCTTTTCTTACCCAAAGGTATGAAACTAGAAATCAGCAACAGGAGAAAAATTGGAAAATTCACAAATACATAGAAATTAAACCGCAAAGTCTCGAACAAGTAACAGGTTAAAGAAGAATTCAAAAGGAAAATTAAAAATATCTTGAAACAAACAAAAAGGAAATACAATACACCAAAACATCTGAGATGCAGCAAAAGCAGTTCTAAAAGGGAATTTTATAGCAATAAATACTACATAGGAAAAAAGATGTATGTGTGTATATATGTGTGTGTGTGTGTGTGTGTATACATATTATATATATTTTAAAAACCTTAATGTTATATCCCAAGGAAAAAGAAGAATAAACTAAAGCCAAAGTTAGCAGAAGGAAGAAGATAACAGAGATTAGAACAGAAATAAATAAAGAGTGGGAAAAAATAGAAAAGATCAACATAACTAAGCACTGGATTTTTAAGAAGATAAACAAAATTAACAGATCTTTAGCCGGACTTTCCCCCCAAAAAAGAGGATTCATAAATAAAAATTTTAAATGAAAGAAGAGATGTTATCACAGAAATACAAAGGATTATGAGAGATTACTATGAACCTAGGAGAACTAATATGAACTTTGAATTATAAACCAACAAATTGGACAGCCTAGATGAAAAGGATTAATTTCTGGAGAGATACAACCAGATAAGACCGAATCATTAAGAAACAGAAAATTTGAACAGACTGATAATAAATAAAGAAATTGAATAAAAAACTTCACAACTCAGAAAAGCTCAAAACTGGCTGTCTTCATGAGGGAATTTCACCAAACGTTTAAAGAAGAATTAATGACAATCCTTCTCAAAGTCTTTCAAAAAGTGGAAAAGAGAAAACTCCAGAACTCATTTTAAAAGACCAAAATTACCCTCATATGAAATCCAGATGAGAACATTACAAGAAAACTATAGGCCAATGTCTCTGATAAATACTGATGCAAAAATTCTCAACCAAATGCTAGTAAAACATATTCAACAGTACTTTAAACGGCTCATGCAACATCAACAAGTGGGATTTGTTCCTGGGATGCAAGGATATTTCAACATATGCAAACTAATGTGATATAATATGTTAATAAAATGAAATAGAAAAGTCATATGATCATCTAAATATATGCTGAAAAGACATTTGACAAAACTCAACATCCTTTTATTATAAAAAGAACTTGCAACCAAGTGGGTTGAGTGGGGAATGTACCTTGGTATAATAAAGGCCACATATGACAAGACCACAGCTAACATCACACTTAATGGTGAAAAGTTGAAATCTCTAGGATCAGGAACAAGACAAGGGTGCCCACTATTACCATCTTATTCATCACAGAACTAATAGGACTGAAAGTCCTTACCATAGTAATTAGGTAAGAAAAAGGAAATAAAAGAAGGTGCCGAGAGTATAGAGGATTTTGCTGATGATTGAGCTCTAGAAGATGCGGTGAGAAGTTTAAGGTCTTTGGAGACAGGCAGAAGAAGGGACAGAAGGATTAGGGGGTCACAGAGCTTTATTGGGGTTAGAGTTCAGCTCATCTTGGAAGACCTAAAAGTCATGCTTCCTGTAGTGGCTAACATGGAAAGGACTATTGCACATGCCAGAAAAGCCTAAACGACTCTGAGTCAAGGGGGATGGTGAGGCCTTGAGCTGCGGGGGAGGGTCTTGCTAGAGCACCAGGAGCTCTGTGGTCTTGTTGTGACTCTTGCCAATGGCAGTACTGGGGGCCTCCTAGGGAAGGGACCACTCAGAACGCCTGTACACGTCTAATATCCCCTCCTCTAAAAGATATACAGGGTCACCTGGGGGGTTCGGGTGGTGAAGTGTCTGACTTTGGCTCAGGTTATGATCTCACTGTCTGAGTTTGAGCTCTAAGTTGGGGTCTGTGCTGACTGCTCAGAGTTTGGAGCCTGCTTTGGATTCTGTGTCTCCCTCTCTCTCTGCCCCTCCCCTGCTCACACTCTGTCTCTCTCTCTAAAATAAACAAACATTAACAAATTTCCTTTTAGTGTATGGAATTTTGTTCAGTATAAAATAAGTGACATGAAGTCATTTTGCAAATCTAGAGCGTTATGGATAAAATAACCAAGCTTTTTTATTCTTTGCTTCAGAAGTCAGCCAACAGGTGGTGGATTCACTCCAGTGGACCTGCTTCTAATGCTGAGGCCAATCCACTCCTGTCTCTGAAAACAACACAACCTACAAACACCGAAACACTATGTGAGATCAGTGGGTTGCACTATTCAATGATATCTTGCCTGACCAGCAGGTCTTTCCTTTATAAAGCAAGCAGTGAATTCAGCTTTTGGGTTTCAGATATTGAAAGATATTCTGTACCTTCAACTCCTCCTAGATGTATGATAAGTGTTGCTTTCTTCTGCCTCACAGCCTAGGGCTGTCTTTTTCAGTGTAGAAAAGACTCTCTCTTTCCCCAATTCTTGCCTTCTAGCAGAATTCCCAAATCAAATGCCATAAGGAGGAAAGGACTGTGTCAAACTGAGTTCACTCTACTTACAACCATTCACATTAAAGCATTTTAAAGACTTTGTGTGTCCCAAAGATATTTCTCAGTGGATAGGGTTGGGATCTCTGCTTTATATCCGCTCTTCTCTTCCCTAACTGTCCCTCAAAGGCATATAGCATAATCTCTTCAGTGAATTTAGGCTCCAACAAAGTCGTGAAGAGCCTTTGAGTTCAAGCAGCTTCAGGTTTTAGCCTTGCCAAAATCATTAAAGTAAAAAATAAATTAAAATCCCAGGAACCAGGCATGCCTGGGTGGCTCAGTTGGTTAAGTGTCTGACTCTTGATTTCCGCTCAGGTCATGATCTCAGAGTTGTGAGATAGAGCCCCACATTGAGCACACTTAGCATGGAGCCTGCTTCTCTCTCCCCCTTCCTCTGCACCACCCTCCTGCCACTTGCACTCTCTTGCACATGCACAGGCTCTCTCTTTCAAAAAGTAAATTAAAATATAATAAGATAAAATAAATAAAATCTAGGGAATTTTCTGGGCCTTAGACACTTGATTGAAGTGGTAGAAAGAACAGGTATAGGAACAAGCACAAATTAATATTTTAACATATCACATAGCAATTGAATCCTATTAATTTGGACCTTATTAATTCAGAGTTAATAATCTAGACATTTGTCATGAATGGAAAAATATTTTAAGGAACAAAATCAGGTTAACAAATCTTATTTGTATATAGTTTATTTTCTGATTACAAATGACTCTTATCTATTCATTAAGGTTTGTNTTTAAGGAACAAAATCAGGTTAACAAATCTTATTTGTATATAGTTTATTTTCTGATTACAAATGATTCTTATCTATTCATTAAGGTTTGTCTAACTAAGTGAGCTTTATTAGAGCATGTATGGTAAATTTTGTTTCATTTTCATTTTGGAGATTCATCAAAAATGGTCCATTTGGGGACCATATATACACACCACTTACAACTACCTAAGCCTCAATCCTCTTATCTGCCTATGAAGATTGTAATTCTTACCTGACAGAGCTCTGTGAGGATAAAATACAAATATGGTAAAAGTTGAAAATACACTAAAACAAAAATTTAGGTAATATTTAACATTTTAAAATGTACTGGGCGGCTCTCATGTCTAGAGTACTATGCAATAGCCTGGAGATACAAGGAGATACATGAAAATACTGATCCTTGAGGGATCAGTCCGGGCCTACAACTCTGAGTTGGGTGTTATGTTCAGGGGCCCATATAGACAGTACACGGTAAAAGAGATTAACAAGTACAAACTTGCAGTTATAAAATAAATAAGTGATGAAGACGTAATATACAGGGAATATGGTCAACAATATTGTAGTAACTTCGTATCGTAAGAGATGGTAACTAGACTTAGTGTGGGAATCATTTCATAATGTCTAAAGATATCAAATCACTATGACACACACTTGAAACGTTTAATAGGGTATTGTGTGTCAGTCATACTTCAATTTAAACAAAAAAGTGAGTTCCTGATCCTGTGTGTTCATGACTGCTCCAGAATCTTGTCTTTTCCTGCCTCCTGGTTCACTTCCTGGCCAGTTCCTTCTGACTCTAGGTTCACTGTAGTTTCTCGCTCCACTTACCGCTGAGGTCTGAAACTGAAAATGATCCTTTGGGACTCTGGGACTATCTCTTCATCCCTCCTCAGGCAGCCCTACTTCAGGTTACATGTGTTCCCATTGATCTGAATAGTGACTCCAACTGAGGAAGTCTTGCTCCTGCTAAGAATGCTCTCTGTCTCATGAAAGAAATCAGGCACATAGCACACTAAGCATGATATGAAGTAATACCAACTAAGAACCCAATGAGGGATCCACAGGCAATAAGTGCAGTAAAAGTTCAGGGAGAGTGATCCCTGAGACTTGGACAAATCAGGGAGGTAGGACTTGAACCGTTAGTTGTTGGAAGGGTATAGACTGGACAAGCAGAGGGAAGGTGTGAGGCACTCTGGGAAAGAAGTAAATCATCACAGGGCAGAAGAGAAGGTCTGAGAGATGAAACCATCAGCTAAAGAGCAGATTCTTCAGTGGGTTGATACAATATTGTTACTGTTTTATTTTCATCCTTTATGAATACCACCACCAACACAATTCCACAATTCCAACACAACACAACCCATTCCCAGGCACCCCCCTCCCCGTCACTGCAGTGAACACATGCGTACATACCCAGAGACACCCTCATACTCACGTTTTAGAAATGTACTTTATCTTTTAATCCTCACTTTGGAAAAGAACCAAAATCGTTTGGATCACTTGTAATGTTTCGTTTTCTTTTAAGGGCTTAATGATGAAAACTAGTTAGCCTGAGCTCTGTTGTTATACTCACTGTCCAAATATTTTGAAACCCCATAAATATAGCATCTTCCACGTTTGCACACTCCAGATCCAAACTTTCTCAGCTCTTAAGGAAAATACAGGTTACTATATTATGTCAGGGTAATTATTCTAACATCTTACCACCACGGTGTTCTTCTGGTCATTTCTGTGGCCCAGGACACGTAATCTTTATATTCATTACTTTATTTATCAATTAAGTAAACATTTATTTAGTTCCTCCAATATGCCAGGCACAGGTCACACAATAAAAAGGAAAACCTGACAGTATCTCTGCTGTGTAGTGTTTGGTGTTGGAGAAGAGATGGATGTTGCGTTGATGATCTACCATTATTTCTTGCCACATAACAAATTACCTCCAAACCCAGTGGCTTGAAACTATGGTGATAAATTTATTATCTCAGACAATTTCTGTGAGTCTGCAACTTGGAAATGGTTTCACAGGGTGGTTCTGGCTAAGGTTTCTCAAGAGTAAAGATGTTGACCTGTTGAAAGCTCAACTGAAGATGGAAGACTCCAAAATGGCTCACTCACATAGCTATTGGCAGAAGGCTGACTAAGCGATCTCATGGAATGGTAGCTGGCTTCCCTTAGAATGAATAATCCAAGATAGCAAGTCAGAAATAAAAATGTCTTCCATGCTTTAACCTGAGAAGTCATACATGGTAATTTCCACAGAATGCTAGGTCCCATATGTCAGCCTCGGTCAATATGGGGAAGGACTACACAGGACATAAATACCCAGAGGTGGGAATCATAGGGTAGAGGGGCATCTTGGAGGCTAGCTGCCAGACATTACTAAAATGGTAACTCAAATAAGTGCAAAATTATAACTACACTAACGAGGTCTTTATAGTCCATGTCAAAGATACATATTAGTCTTTATTCTCAGATTATTGAGATTCCATTAAAATGTTCTAGGTAGAGATACAAAGCTTACATTTTGAAAAGATGGCTCCATGAGTCCTGCCTTGGGAAATGCGGCAGACTGGGCATTCTGCAAAGCCCCTCCTTCGTTGTCATGAAATGATGAGCTACTAGGTAAATTATAATTAATATACAATTTCCAAATTAGTAGAGTGGAATAAATGGAAAAAAAATTTTTTTAATGTTTTATTTATTTCTAGGAGAGAGAGAGAGACAGCATGAGCAGGGGAGGGTCAGAGAGAGAGGGAGGCACAGACTGAAACAGGCTCCAGGCTCTGAGCTGGCAGTCAGCACAGAGCCCGATGCGGGGCCCTAACCCACGAATCGTGAGATCATGACCTAAGCGAAAGTCGGACGCTTAACCGACTAAGCCACCCAGGCGCCCCAGAAAAAAATTTTAAATGTATTATTATACCATAGGAAAGGTATAATACTACCTTTATAATATATGCAGAATAAAATATATTTATTATGTTAATTCTGGTTATCTCTGAAACCATACAATTTGGTTAAGAGGATGGACTCTGGAATCAGATAGCTTAGGCTAAAATTTTACCCCCAGTGCTTATAAGCTGTGTGATCTCAAACAAGTCTTGTGTCTTCCCTGTTCCTCAACTTTCTCACCTGTAAATTAGGCATTATAATAGCATATATTTTATAGAGTATTCAATGAGTTAATGAATGTAAAATTCTTAGAACAAAAAAGGGATATAGAATCAATACTTGCAATGTTACTAAGATTTATTTTAAAAAAGAATAACTTCTTGGGGCGCCTGGGTGGCTTAGTCGGTTAAGCGTCTGACTTTCACTTAAGTCATGATCTCACGGTTCGTGGGTTCGAGCCCCGCGTCGGGCTCTGTGCTGACAGCCAGCTCAGAGCCTGGAGCCTATTTCAGAGTCTGTATCTCCCTCTCTCTCTGACCCTCCCCTGTTCACGCTGTCTCTCTTTCTCTCCTAGAAATAAATAAAAATTAAAAAACAAAAACTTTTTGTTTGTTTATACACAATGTATCTATGGAAGATTCACAACTCACTAATAAGCATGGTCACCTGTGAGAAAGAGAGGGAGACAGACTTACCACTATAAACCTTTTATTCCTTTTAATTTTTGATCCATGTACATGTAATACTATCTACTGAAAATTAATTTGTAAAATATACAGGTAATATATTTTCAATGGATTATACATTTTAAAAGATCACTTACGTATTAGAATTGGCTAACTGCTGCGATGAATAGACCCAAATTTCACAGAAATATATACATTGTTCAATTATCCCCAGGTACCATACCATTCCTTTTTGCTATTCCTCAGCCTTACTTATACCTCTGAAAATAGTCTGTTTATTAACTTTCTTCAAGTTACCCAATTTGAGTCAGTCATTTAAGGCTAAGGAAAATGGAAACCATCAATCTGAGGGGTGATTGATGTGCCCAATTAGATGTGTCCTTTTTACTATTTCTTTGACATAGGTCTCATGCTGACTGTCCATCCTCTGGGGTCTCTGGTGGTTAAAAGGAAACACACCAAACTTTTTGGCTTAGCTATGATTTGCAGCTTTTCCCAGCTGTCTTCCCCTTAAAAACTCCCATAGCATTGAGCAATCACACAGAAAATTTTAAGATTAAGATTGAAGAAGATCGGGATTTTTTTCTTTTAATGTCTGACATTCTTCCATAATGATCAAGGCGGAAATAAGACATTTTGTATGACATGTTTATATATGATGTATACTTTGCCTGTGTGATACACTGTATACTGTTATAGACCCAAAATTAAAGAGTTGAAAGAAATATGTGTATGACTCTTCAAAAATCTAAAGACAGTTGACATTATGAAAGAGTAGAGAACAGTTCCAAGTTTAATTGGGAAAGACATATCTCTGCAGTAGCTAGACTCATGGTACATCATTTAATTTCATCTAAGGTTAAATACTCTAGTGGGAAATCTTAGAAATGCCATTGGCGTGTGGTTAAGTATGAGCTGTCCAAACAATTCCATAGGTCAAGGCTATGGGCTAAGCTTTGGTAAGTCTGCAAATACTATTCATCACAATACAGTTGAACTAGGTAAGCAATTTAGTAAACAAAGGCATTGGAGGTGGGGGGAGAATAGCACAAAATGTACTTGGAGGGCTACATCAAATATCATGTAGGCATGTGGTGGAGTTTGGATTTTACCAAACTCATTGGGAAATCTTTGAAGGGTTTTAGGCAGGAAAGTGACATGAGTTTATTTACATTGTAAGTAGGACACTTTCCCTGCTTTGTGATAACTAAATGAAGAGAATGGCTGCACAGAAACCACACTGGCGACTACCACAGTGGTCCAGGTAAGAGGTATGGTGACTTGGACTAGATTGGTGGCAGTGACATAGAGGGAAGTGGACAGAATCTAGCTGTAATTTGAAAATAAAATTATTTTGGTTTGGTAATAGATCTGATGTGAGATATAAAGAGAAGAGAAGTGTTTAGAGCTGGTCTGTTAATTTCTGGCTTGAGCTCCCGGGTGGATGATAGCTTTTAACGAGATGGGTGGGCTAAGAAAAGTGTCCTCATCACAGCCCTAATAGCTGAGAAAAATGGGTGCTTCTAACTGGAGGATGCTTCTGTTTTTTTTAAAACCAAACAAAATCATCTTCTTTGATATGAAAGCTTTCACATACTTGGAAACCAATGTTAAGTAGCAGATGTGAACATGTGAGATCAAAACAGCTGAGTGGAAGTTGAATGGCTTTCTATAAAAAAGTGAGAAACTGAAGAGCGATAGCTCTGAGCTGGGGGCGGGGGGAGAGTGACAGGCCTTCAGCCTTGGTGCAAACAGTAGCTGAAGATCGCCTCATAACCCCCCTGGCCAGTGGAGCCTGAACTACTCTAGCTGTGTCCTGCCAAGCTGAGGAGTGGGCAAAGAGGCCAAGATGCAAGTTTAAATAATCCACGGCTGGGGTATGGGGCCACGCTATCCTCTTGGTCAAATGCAGATGGATCTTGAAAAAGAGGCTTCATCTTAAGAAGAAGATAAGAGAGGGGCCCCTGGGTGGCTTAGTCGGTTAAGCGTCCGACTTTCGCTTAGGTCATGATCTCGCGGTTCGTGGGTTCGAGCCCCGCGTCAGGCTCTGTGCTGACTGCCAGCTCAGAGCCTGGAGCCTGTTTCAGTCTGTGCCTCCCTCTCTCTCTGACCCTCCCCTGCTCACGCTGTCTCTCTCTCTCTCTCTCTCTCCTAGAAATAAATCATTTAAAATATATATATAAAAAATTTAAAAAAAAAAAGAAAAAGATAAGAGAACTTTTCCACCCTCATTTGATCTTGAATACCTTTGTGAAATCATACCGATATTTAGTAGTACCACTGTTGGGAAATTCTTCTCAAATCAACGTAATCTCTGAATTATGTTTTAATTAAACCATTGTCTCTCTCCTGGCCGTAAGAATGCTAGAAAACAGTCAGCAGTCATCACCTTTGTGGAAATAATCTTAACAATCGTACCCAGAAGTCAGGTGTCCCCAGATGGAGTCTCTGTTTTTGCTCTT
Organism: Crocuta crocuta; assembly: GCF_008692635.1. Lineage (NCBI taxonomy): Eukaryota > Metazoa > Chordata > Mammalia > Carnivora > Hyaenidae > Crocuta > Crocuta crocuta. The sequence goes on along the minus strand of NW_027551570.1, from coordinate 6,616,848 downwards.
TATTATGCTTGACCATCCCAGACTCAACACCAGGAGTATCTCTAAAGAGAATTGACTCATACTAAAAGCATTGATGAGCCATGAAGATCTTGTTGAAGACTTTTACGTGGGCAGTTGCTGTACTGCCCTTAACCAATATGGGCCCTAATCACACACCACAAAGCAAACTCATAGAAATTCTCATTAGACATGTTATCCTAAGCCCCTTCTTCCCCTGCCATCTCCCCTGGGAGTTCTCCTTGGCCGCTGCCTTGTAGGGTGTTCCATTTCTCTGTGCTCCCCCCCTCCAACCACAACACTTCCCCCATTTTATTGGACTTTTCTTTCTGAAGTGTAAACCACAACCTACCACAGACATTAAATAGTAAGCCCTCAAAGAGTGGAAGACTTTATCCTATTTTTCTCTCACAATTTTATTCACTATTGAAGTTTTTAGGTTTCGCCTGGCTTAGCTAAATTAAGCACACATGACATCTTTCCAACTTTGCAACCATAGGTACTGTTTTTAAAATAGTGATTCCTCTAGTATGTAGTGCACCTATCTGGGCTTCTCGAGGAGGCAGATCCCAATAGAGTAAGTTGAGGCCAATGTGCAGAGGACCACAACAACTCAAAGGATGAGAGCCAGAAGAGATTGGAGATGCTCATTAGTTGATGATCAAAGCCAGAGATGGGGCTGAATAAGAGAGACAACGAGGACACAAATGAATGTGCAGGACTCCAGGTCCCAGACATGTCACCCCTTTGTCCTGTGCCTTATTAGCTTTACTGTAGAGAAGATACAAACATGAAAGAGCTAAAATACCATCCAGGGCCGCCTGGATGTAGTCGGTTAAGCGTCCGACTTTCGCTTAGGTCATGATCTCGCGGTTCGTGGGTTCGAGCCCCGCGTCGGGCTCTGTGCTGACTGCCAGCTCAGAGCCTGGAGCCTGTTTCGGAGTCTGTATCTCCCTCTCTCTCTGACCCTCCCCTGCTCACGCTGTCTCTCTCTCTCCTTCCTAGAAATAAAAATATTTTTAAAAAATAAATAAAATACCATCCAGCCTTTCTCAACCTGAACCACAGAATACTAAATATATATATTTGAGTGGCTATTTCCCTAAATCTCCCAAGAATGATACATAATTAGTACAATTCTAGATGCAAAGGAAAGAAGTTAATTCATAGTATACAAAGGATGCGTGAGGCCAGTGGTTCGCAACAATAGTGAGCACAACCTGCCCCCCACCAAGGGCTTGTTAAAACACAGGCTGCTGGAGCCCACCCCCAGAGCTTCTGATTCAGAAGGTATAGGCTGGAGCCTGAAAACATGCATTTCTAATGAGCTCCCAGGCATCAGTATGCTTCTAGTCTGGGATCATATTTGGTGAATCGCCACCTTATTAGGAAATAATTCCCTTGGAGAGTTCTGGTTGCCAAAGGTCTAACTGGATGAAATCGTATGTAGTTTCTCTTCCAGGTATATCAGTGCTCTGACTCATGATTTTAGTGCCATCCCTCCTACAGTGAAGGTTCTCTGACATGTAGAAGCCATTACGAAATATTAGCAGTACATAGACCTTGCCGTTGGAATTGATTTTTAATTCTTTTCTCCAAAGCGCATTTATCAAACTTAACATCATAATAGCAGAATACATGGTTCATAACTGAAAATAAAGAGGCTTTGAAATATAACCAAACTTGGGATATTACACTACACAGGTATACTTATGATTCAATCAATTTTAATTAACCTCCGGTAATGTCCTTGGGACACATCAGATGCCACAGCACAAATGCAGAGGACACATTTGCTACCCCAATCCAGCAGGAAAAAGAGATGAGGGGTATGCAAATACCTCCAACAGTGAAGTAGCGTTTTAATGGCACTAACCAAAATGCTATATGAGTTTTTAAGGTAAAAAACAAATTAAAAAAAAAAATTTTAAGTTTCTCTTGTATATAAAAAAAGAAAGAGACTTCCCACCTCCCTTTCCTTAGAACATTTACCTTAGAAAATTTGTATTTGTAAATCTTTTTACTGCCTTTTTGAGATATATGTACATCTAAAAAAACTAAATAAGCCTCATGACAGTCTTACAACCCAGAAATGTTGTTCTCAAGGATTTGGGAGCTGTCTCTTTAAAGTGTAATCAAAGAATATAGGACTTCTATCTCCCAGTTTCCAGGGTACAGTAGTTTCCTAAGTTTGTCAGGGCACCTGGCTTCAAGCTGCAGAATTTGGCATGCAAACGATGTCCTATTATTTTCCCTTTGGATAAAGGCAGTTAGCAAACACAGATAGCCAGCCACCCAATGATCAGATGAATTCAGGAGGAACTGTGTGTGACAAAAGGAGCTGTCAATTCCTCTTTCTTGAGAACTAGTTATTACCTTCAGAACATGTGCACAATGGGTCATACCTGTTTGTCTAACAAAAGGGTGAGATTTCTTTCTTTGCAACTATTTGGCAGATTGTCTGTGATCCACATCACAGTCTGGTTCAATAATTAAACTGGTTTTTTCCTTTCCTATATTTTGTGGAGAGTAATTCCTGCATTGGCAAGAGATTTTTATTCTTAATTGTATTTCCTCTAAAATAACATGCTAAGGAAACCACGTTTCTAACAAGGTAAATGTCAGATGGGAGAAAGACTCCTAAGGGAGAGGCCTGAAAGATGGGGCAGGATGTGGATTGAAGAGAAGACGGAAGGGGCATTTCGGACAGAACACAGGACCCAAGCAAGGGCTCCAGTGGTACAATGCAAAGATGCTCAAGGAACGGTGGCGAAATCAACTTAGCTAGAGTGAAGGACTGCTCAGTTGAGAAGCAGAATTAGAAGAGAGGGTCCTGAATACCATGCATCTGTTTTGTCTCAGAGCTTGTAATCAAAGCATACATGATTAACAGGGTGCCGGGAGCCGCACTGGCCTCTATGGATGGCAGTCACAGCAAGGAAATGGCAGTGTTTGCACAGCTACCGCCGTGAGAAATGACAACTGGTATCTCCTGCTACTACTGGCTCATGTTGTGCTGGTATTGACCAGGCCTTACAATATTCCATATCAGACCCATATTCTGAACACAGATACCTCATAAGGAAAAGCATATTCCTGCCTTTGCAAGAGAGATTTTAGACGAAAGCTCTATGGATGATTGTCAAAAGGCTCTTCCTGAGGGCCTTGCAGATCCAAGACTTAGGGGATTAAGAACACAAGAATTACAACTGAGCCTGGCCCCGAGACAAAGAGCCTAATTTAGAGTTAAGGTACAGATAAGGGCAGAACTTACACCTTCTCCTAATTGGTGATGTATGGCAGTCCCTTCCCCAAGGCCTACTTTCTGCAAACACCCTCCCTTACAGGTGGCTGGGATGAGGATAGATAAGAGTAGCTAAAGCATTACCCACAAACAAAAGGCTGACACTTTTAGGGCCTCCATGGTGTTCACACATTCAGCATCAAATAGGTTTCCACAAACAACTTATTAACCAACTCAAAAACATACATTTGAGAGTCAGACAGAATGACTCTTAGCCCATCTATACACTTAACCTATGACCTAACCTTAGCGTTATTAACTTAGAACAAATATGTATCCTGTCTTTTACTAAGAATACCCTAATTCTCTAGTTATAAGATTTACTTAACCTCACTATAATTGCAATAGTTCTGCAAGAATATTTCTGTAAAACCTGCTTCTGTACACTTTCCAAAGCATCTTATCACAAAGAGTTATCCATTGTAAAAATTCCTTTTTCTGATGTCATGTTATCATTTAACCTATAAATAAAGACACCAAAACCGACAGGACAGAGATGCCTGCCTGGTGATCAGAAAGAATCACGGGCCTCTCTCACTCTCTCTCTCGCCGACACCGTCCATCCTTCAGGGACCCCTGGACCTGCTGGAGCCGGCTCGGCCTCCAGCAACAGGGCTCCCCCAAAGCAGCCAAGTATCTAAGGAAGGTAAATGACTCAATACAAACTTCACCAAAATCAAAGAAGACTAGTTTTCAGTGGGAATGGCCCACCCTTGGAATTTCATTGAGAAAGCTTAAGAATCATTAAAAAAAAATTTTTTTAACGTTCATTTATTTTTGAGAGACAGAGAGAGACAGAGCATGAGTAGTGGAGGGGCAGAGAGAGAGGGAGACACAGAAGCCAAAGCAGGTTCCAGGCTCCGAGTTGTCAGCACAGAGGCTGATGCAGGGCTCTAACCCATGGACTGTGAGATCATGACCTGAGCGGAGATAGAACACTCAACGGACTGAGCCACCCAGGCACCCTGAAAGCTTAAGAATCTTGAAGGTTCCATTTATCAACGATTTAATCCCAATAATTTAGTCAACAAATTTTTACATAATAGCCACTTTGTGCTAGGTGCTGAGCTAAGCACTGAAGATTTGAAAATAAATTAAAGAAAAATGGTTTCTAGATTCAGAGAGCTTACAGACTATTAAGTAGGTACGAATGTAATATTTACATGTATTAATCTCTTTGCTGTGTTAGGCATTGTGCTGGGCACTTAACCCAATTACCAAAGCAAGCATTATTATACGCACTTCATAGGTACAGAAACAGCCTCAGAGAGTATAAATGAACTGCTCAAGGTTATGTAGTCTGAAATGCAAGGTAAGATGACAAATGCAGCCCACCACACTCTGTCTTGCCTCAAGTTGTGAAAGCACACATTCCTGCCTTGTTCTGTTCCTATCCTCAGCAGGAAATAATTCAGCCCTTCTTTATTATGCATGATGTCGGCCTTAGGTTTTTTTGTAGATGTCCTTTATCAATTTGAGGAATTTCCTTACTATTTCTAGTTTACTGAAAGTTTATACCATTCAAGAATGTTGAGTTTTGTCAAATGCTTCTTAATAATCTATTAAAATGATCATATGACTTTTCTAGTGTATTCTGTTAATATAGTGAGTTACACTGATTCATTGCAAATGTTAAATCAACCTTACAATCCTAGGATGAACTCTAATTAGTCATGATGTATCTTCTTTCTTGCATATTGTTGGGTTCCATTTGCTTTTTTTTTTACTAAAGCATAATGAACATATGTGATTAGGTATACCATATAATGATTATATATTTGTATATATTGCAGAGTGATTACCACAATAAGCCACAGTAAGCACAGGCATAGTTGCAAAACTGTTTTTCTTCTGATGAGAACTTCTAAGATCTCCTCTCATACCCACTTACAAATCTGCCATACAGTTTATTAACTAAGTCACCACTCTGTAGATTACACCCCCATGACTTAGTTATTTTATTACTGGAGTTTGTACCTTTTGACCCCCTTCACCTCTTTACTACTAGTTTGTTAATGATTTTTAAAAAATGTTTATGTTTTATTTATTTCTGAGAGAGAGAGAGAAAGAGAGAAAGCAGGGGAGGGTCAGAGAGGAACAGAGGATCTGAAGCAGGCTCTGCACGGAGACTGCAGAGATCATGACCTGGGCTGAAGTTGGCCACTCAACCAACTGAGCCACACAGGCGCCCCTCTCTCCTCCCCCACCCCATCAGTCTCACTAAAAGTTTGTTAATTTTGTTGACCTTTTCAAAGAAACAGCTTTTAGATATGTTAATATTCTCTATTGTCTGTTCTCTTTCAATGACATATTCTCTTTATAATTTCCTTCCTTCTGCTTAATTTTGTTCTTAATCTGCTCTTCTTTTCTTACTTTCTTAATGTGGGAGCTTAGTCCTTGATTTTAATATTTCTTCTTTTCTAATATAAGCATATAAATCTATAGATTCCTTCTAAAGACTGCTTTCTCTCTCTCTGCCTCTGATAAGCTTTGGTATGTTGTATTCATTGTCATTCAGTTCAAAATATTTTCTTTTCTTTTTTAAATGTTTATTTATTTTTTAGAGAGAGACCACAAGCAGGGAAGGAGCAGAGAGAGACGGACAAAAAATTGGAAGCAGGCTCCTGGCTCTGAGCTGTCAGCACAGAGCCTGACGTGGGGCTCAAACTCATGACAGCAAGATCATGACCTGAGATCGTGATTAGACACTTAACTGACTGAGCCACCCAAGCTCCCCATCAAAATATTTTCTAACTTCCTTTGTGATTTTGTCTTTGGCCCATGAATCATTTAGAAACATGCTATTTCATATCTAGGTATTCATGGTTTTTCTGGATCTCTTTTGATAATTAATTTCCATTTAATTCTATTGTGGTCAGAGAATACACTTTGTATGATTTAAGTCCTGTTCAATTGATTAGGACTTGTTTTGTGGCCCAGCATGTGATCTATCTCAGTGAATACACCATGTGCACTTATAAATAATGCATATTCTGCAGTTGTTGGATGTAGCATTCTATAAATATCAATTACATCAAAGTGGTCAACAGTGTTGGTTAGATATTCTGTGGCTTTACTGAATGTTCTTTGTTTAGTTGTTCTGTCAACTGCTGGAAGAGAGGTGTTATATGTACAATACTATAATTGCAGAATTTTCTATTTCTACCTTTTATTCTGTCAGTGCTGGCTACATGTATTTTGAGATTCTGTCATTAAAGTCTAACATATTTATAATTCTTACGTCTTTCTGATGAACTATGCCTTTTATCATTAAGAAATATTCGTTTTATTGCTGATAACATTCTTGCCTTGAAGTCTATTCTATGTTATATTTAAAATAATGATTTCATTCTTCTTATGATACAGTTCGCATGGCATGTCTTTTTTCCACTTACTTTTAAACTTTATGTGCCTTTATTTCAAAGTGTGTCTCTTCAGGAAGAATATAATGTCTTGCTTTTTATACACTCTGTTTATATTTGTCTTTTAATTGGAGTGATTATACCATTAACATTTAATATAATCATCAATTTGTTTGGACTTAGTCTACCACTATATTATCAGTTTTTCTAAATTTTTTAAATATTTATTTATTTTTGAGATAGAGAGAGTACAAGCAGGATTGGGGAAGAGAGAGAGAGAGAGGGAGACACAGAATCCAAAGCAGGCTCCAGGCTCTGAGCTGTCAACACAGAGCCCAACATGGGGCTCGAACCCACAAGCTGCGAGATCATGACGTGAGCCAAAGTCAGAAGCACAACCAACTGAGCCACCCAGGCACCCCTATCAGTTTTTCTTAGTCTAATATTTCTTTATCTTTTTAGACTGTTCCCACTTTCTTGGCTTTTCTTTGATTCTTTGAATGTATTTAGCATTTCATTCTAACCTATCAATTGGCTTTGGCTGAATTTCTTTTCCTAAGCAGTTGCTCAAGGGATTACAAGATATATACCTAGCTTGAGCTCTGAGACTCTTTACTATCTGGCCCACAGGATCTACTTTTTCGGCTGCTGTCCAGAAAGACAAGGTTTCTAGCAGAGATTCAGCTGCTAGTGCTCCTGTGATCAATCTTGCCTTTCCGTGAGAGGGAGTCTGCCCTTTAAGTAAAGCTTTAAAAGAGGAAACAAAACAAAACAAAACAGGGGCACCTGGGTGGCTCAGTGGGTTAAGTGTCCGACTTCGTGATCTCATGGTTTGTGAATTTGAGCCCGGAGTTGGGCTCTGTGCTGACAGCTCACAGCCTGGAGCCTGCTTCACATTCTGTGTCTCCATCTCTCTCTCTGCCCCTTCCCTGCTCACTCTCTGTCTCTCAAAAGTAAATACATGTTTAGAAAACATTTTAAAACGAAACAAAAAATAAATACAAATACAATACTATGTGGCCACTTCATGTTTTAACTCCTCTCCAAAACCTGCATCTTTTTGTTTACTTTTTGGATTTCTAGGGGTCGTTTTTGTATTTTGTCCAGATTGTTTCATTGTAACCAGTGAAAGGAACAGGTTATAGGGAGGTTAGGGCACCAGAGCAGAAACAGAGCTCTTTCTTTAGCTTTGGATTCATTCAATTAACTGGAATAAGTGAAAATTTTTCTTAAGAAAGGAAGAATAATTATTACTTTTCTGCTTATGTCAGGATGTCTCTGACTTTGGAACACTCAAAACGTTTGACAAACTATAGAATTTTTAGGTCATTTTACTTTCCCCATAAAACGTGGTAGGTATTACTCCATTGTCTTGTTGCTTAAATATAGAGGAATTATCAGAAACCTGCCTAATGTTTTCATTTTTGCACATAATCCTCCTTTTCAACCCAGATGCTTACAAAATTTTCTTCTTCCTTTTTCTGATATTAACATTTTTGCTAGGATATTCCATGTGTTGAGTATTTTATTAATTTTACCAAGAACAAAACAGAGCATTTCCAAATTTTGAATTTAACATTTTAGTTCACTCTGGGTGGTTTTTCCTGTCAGTCAATGCCATATCCTTTTTTTTCTCATTTAATTTATTAAAACGAAATGTCTACTATCTCTTTCCTATCCACCATCTTCCTGATCATTTTCTTCTCTTCAGATTCTCCCTCAGCATTCTGAAAGTGTTCCACATTTGTTTTCTAAAACACGACACAGTTTTCAGCCTTTGATTTGCACTGCTACAAAAATACTCTAACATATATTGAATTTTCATGTATTATTTTTACATAAGCCAGAACATCTTGTATTTCTACCTCACTTTAACATATTCCCCAACCTTTGTGTTGCAGAGTTGTTGGGTTTTTTTTTTTTTCATCTTTTAGGAAGGTAACCAACTGCCTTCTGAAATGTTCTTTTCGTGTGAAAAAAAATAATTTTCAGATATTTGCCCTTCTCAGAATCTTCAGGAAAGCATTTATTGTCCCTATGTTGCATTCTTTGTATAGTATCCATAGAGTTTTTCTGTTTACTTACTTTTTTTTTATTTTTTTAAGAGTTTATTTATTTATTTTGAGAAAGAGAGAAAGAGACAGCAAGGGACAGAGAGAGAGAGAGAGAGAGAGAGAGAGAATCCCAAGCAGGCTCTGTACTGTCAGCACAGAGTCCAATGTGGGGCTTGAACTCACAAACCATGAGACCATGGCCAGAGCCAAAGTCAAGAATTGGTTGCTTAGCTGACTGAGCCACCCAGGTGTCCCTCTGTTTACTTACTTTAAATAGAGGGACCATTGCTTAGAATTTGGCAACAGTGTAGAATGTCCTTAGCACTTTCCACCGTCCTTTCCAGTGCTGGCAGCCCTTCATCTCAGACCTAGATGAGAATGTCAGGAAAATCTGACAGCCACTAATTGAATTGAATTAGTAGAGTCTAACAATATTTATTTAGTGTGAGTCTGCTGGCCTGAGACTGGTGGTTCACTTGATCCAACAGCTGGAGAGCTCTAATGCTAAGGCAGATGTTTACATCTCATGTTTCAGTGAACTGCATTACATGGAGCATTAAATCCTATGTGAGCACTGCTTTCCAGAACTCTGCCTGTCTCTGCAACTGTTTGGTGAATTTCTTCAATGACAAAGAATCCTAGGACACAATGAGCCTCTGCCCATCTTCTACTCCTGTCATATTTGTTGCTGGGAATATGAATCTCTCTTCATATAGTAATTATTAATTATTAATAATTAATCTATTAATTTCTATTAATATAGAAAGAAAGTTGTTATGGGGGAAAAGGGAGGGACAGGAGTCTGGCTTTGGAGTAAAATTCACTGTTTTCCAGTGAACCCCTGCATCCCAGATTTAGGAACGCATCATCACTCAAAGCCCTCCTCAATCTCTGAGGGGCTCTGGGCTGCCTGTTTGCATAAGGTGGACAAGAAGGTGAAAGATCTAAGACAGTGCTCCTTGACTATCCTAAAATGCTGTTTCTGAAGAAATTCCACTCCAATTCTGACATCTCCTATCTTCATTTTCTAGTGTGCTTGCCAGTTTTTATCTTTTTCTGCTTTTTTAAAGCTATTTTAATAAGAAGTTGGGAGGAGAAATATCAGGTCTGACTGGCTGGTCTGTCACCATAGCAACTCAGAGCCCTCTGCAATTGCCTTGCGAACACCCTGCTTATCCGGTATGATTATGTCGATGACTGTCTGTGTCATTGGTAAAAATAAAGCTGTCAATGTGACAATTTTCCTGAGTCAAAGAATATTCCACCCCAAGGCTGCATAAAAGCTCTGACCCTCTGAGGGAGCTGATACTCAAGGGCAGAAGCGCTCGCTGTAGGCACACCGGCACTCACAAAGAGCTCCTGCCCCCAGGATTTGTGCTCTTCTCCTTTATACCTTCACTGACTCTCCCTGGAAAGAGACAGGAAAACTAATCAGTTCCTTTGGACTTGGATATGCTCGAGACAGAACACTGAAAAATTAGATGGTAAAGGCAAGCAGCTAAGTTTACATTTTACCACTTTCATTTATTCTTCCTTAGCTCCTCACCAACACTGCTTTAGTTCATATGTTTATCTTGAGCTCCTGTTTAGACTCCTACACAGACCGCTTCATTTTCCTATCTTCACTGTTTTCTCCTCCAATATTTTATCATAAAAATGTCCAAACATACAGCAAAGTCGAAGGAATTTTACAGGGAACTTTTACACTACACCCTTGCCTAGACTTTACCGTTAACATTTTACTCTATTTGTTTTAACACACTTACCCATCCTTTTACCCATCCATCCACTTATTCATCTTTTTTTTTGAACACATTTCAAAGTTGCAGACATCAGTACACTTGCCCCTAAATACTTCAGCCAATGTACCACTGAAATTTAATATTTTTTATGCTTTTGTCCTTTTTATGTAAAATTTGCATACAATGAAATACACAAACTTAGTGTGCATTTGCTGAGCTCTGATTGTTGTACACACCTGTGTGACTCAGACACCCAGTGTCTGCCCACTCTTGGGAATCACCACCCTCCAATTCCTCCCCTGCAATTCTCAAGTGGCAGCTCTGTGATGAAGCAGTCTCAACTAGATAGGAGTCAAGGGTATGGGGCTCCAGGAGAGATGTAGAAAGAGAGAAAACTGATAGAGTAACTCATGTGTTTGAATCCGTTGAGAAAAACAGTCCACCTCTCACAGCACTTGGCAATAAAATAGGGATGCACATATACGTGACTATCAAACAAAACAAAAAACTGGAAGTGACTGTTACTCACCCCCAAAACAATAATTATATAAAATGCATGATATGGTTCTGCTAGTAATAACATTTATGTAATTGTAGTAATATAAATCCTGAATGCTGGTCTCGCTTAAAGATATAATTATTTGGAGGATGAGGAAAAGGGATATGGAGATGTGATTAAGAAAGCCTGTAGTAGAAACTCAATGCAGAGTATCTAAAAATAAAACATCAAGGAAGACTTGAGTAAGAACATTATACAAAAAAGAAAGAGCTGAATATGATTGTCTTTGGAAGGTTTGAATTGAGGTGGTAAGAGACAAGAAAATTCTGTCCTTTGTAGTTACCTTAGTAGCACCAAGTGACTTTTTAATCCATGTGTCTGTAAAATCTTCTTAGAAATTAAAGTTAAATTTTAATCAGCAGAAGAAATTAATACTGTGTGGCAGATTTCCTATTCCATTAAAATGATGTGCTAGGCATATGGGAGTGGGGGAGCACCTCTTACTAAAAAGCAACCAGAAATGTTGGTGAAATATACTAATCTTTTAATTCTGTACCTGAGCTTGAAGAAAGAGGAATCTCTCAGGCAAAGCCAAAAAGAAACTGAAAATCAGGAGATACCTCTGCTCTGGCATCATTCGCCAATTACAGAAACCTAGGAGCTTAAAATGTAGTGACCCTCAGGGGTGGGAGACAAGATGTTGAGCTTGTGCAAGGAGTTGGAATATGACTCCTGTATGAACCAAGACTCTCAAAGAGCTACTCTCTTGGTAAAAGAGGGTATTGGAAAAGAACTACTCTTTCCAGAAAAGAAAGATATTTCAAGGAACTTATCTGCCATGACTTGGGCCCTAAGTAGGAAGAAGAAATGTCTCACTTGAGAATTTATAGGCAAAGCCCTGCTCGCATACAGGAGAGGAGTTCAAGTATTCAGTACATGTTCTGGGACTGTCAAGTAAAGAAATTATCCTAAGAAGTGGTCTTGGGTTAAAAACAACCCTGAGATTTCTGGCAAAAGCCAACACAAATCATCTTTGGGAGACACATACTTAACCCAGGGCTCACAAGATTCTGACACATAAAACACTGCCCAACATAAGCACAAATACAAAATTAGAAAATAAATTTAAAAGTGACAAGAATACAAACAAAAATCAATCCATCATGAACAAGAGTCTTCAGAAACTACATATACCAAATTAGAGCCTCAAAACTTCAGATAATGGAATTTCAGATATAAACAAAATTTTGCATATACTTGAAATTATTAGTTAAAAGAAAGAATAACAATCATGAGATAGGAACAAAATACTATCACAAATGATAAGGAATATTTGAAAAACACATATAGTACAGCTAGATGTCAATTAAATTAAAAACTCAATAATGGAGTTCTACTTCCAATAATAGAAATTTATGATCCAATAATTTCACCATTGGGTATTTAGCCAAAGAACTAAAACACTAAGTCAAAACACTGATGTCCGTAACTATGTTTATTGCAGCATTATTTACAATAGCCAAATATGGAAGCAACCTAAGTGTTCATCACCAGTCAAATGGACAAGACAGATGTGGTATACACACATGCATGCGCACACAAACACGTGTACACACACACACACACACACACGCACGAATATCACACAGCCATAAAAAGGATGAGATTGTGCCAGTTGAGACAACATGGGTGGATGCAGACGGTATTATGCTAAGTGAAATAAGTCAGACTAAGAAAGACAATACTATACGATTCCACTCATTAAGTGGAGTCTAAAAAAAAAATAAACAAAAAGCAGAATCAGACCTGTAAATACAGAGAACAAACTGATGGTTGCCAGAGGGGAGGGAGCTGAGGGGATGGGGAAAATGGGTACAGGGCAGTGGGAGATACAAGCTTCCAGTATGGAGCGAATAAATCACAGGAATAAAAAAGCACAGCATAAGGAATACAGTCAATGATATAATAATCACAACGTAACAGGACCCATGGTATCTATACTTGCAGTGAACACAGCGTAATGTATAAACTTGTCAAGTCACTAAGCTGTACACCTGCAATTAGTATCACATTGTATGTGGGGCTCCTGGGTGGCTAAGTTGGTTAAGCATTCAACACTTGATAAAGGCTCAGGTCATAATCTCATGGTTTATAGAACTGAGCCCTGCTGTGAGTGAGAAGCTTGCTTGGGATTCTCTCTCCCCTCTCTCCCCCACTTGCTCTCTCTCTCTTTCTGAAAATAAACATTTTTTAAAAATTATATATATATACAACATTGTGTGTCAACTATACTCAAAAAAGTCAAAACAAACAAAAATGGTAATTTAAAATATCACTCCCACTTAGATAAAAAGAATTATTTTCTGGAATTTAACAGTTATTAAACCTGTCTCAAGAAGAAATAGAAAGAACAAATTAATCAAATCCATAAAGGAAGTTGAGGAAGTTCCCAAAGAACTCCTCTCTTTGCATTCTCACCAAAGAAACAAAAGGTTTTGACATTTTAATTAGTTAATATTTCAATAGAATTGAGATAGAGTTGGTACTTTATTTAAATTGCTTCAGCTCCACAAAAAGATAATAGGCTTCAAAATTATTATTTTTATTATTAAAAAAATTTTTTTTGTTGTTCTACTTATTTTTGAGAGAGAGAGAGACAGCGTGAGCAGGGGAGGGTCAGAGAGAGAGGGAGATACAGAATCCGAAGCAGGCTCAGGCTCTGAGCTGGCAGTCAGCACAGAGCCCGATGCGGGGCTCGAACCCATGAACCATGAGATCATGACCTGAGCTGAAGTCGGACACTTAACCAACTGAGCGACCCAGGTGCCCCTTATTATAATTTTTAATATACATCCAAGTTAGTTAGCATGTAGTGCAATAATGATTGCAGGAGTAGAATCTAGTGATTCATCCCCTACATATTGCTCATACCAACAAGTGTCCTACCTAATGTTTCTTGCCCATTTAGCTCTTGACCCCCCCCCCAAGCCGTCCAGCAAACCTGTTTGCTCTCTATATTTAAGAGTCTCTTATGTTTTGTCCTCCTCCCTGTTTTTATATTATTTTTGCTTCCCTTCCCTTATGTTCATCTGTTTTGTATCTTAAATTCCACATATGAGTAAAGTTATATATTTGTCTTTCTCTGACTGATTAATTTTGCTTAGCATAATATCCTCTAGTTCCATCCACATTGTTGCAAATGTCAAAATTTCATTCTTTTTTGTTGCTGAGTAATGCTCCACTGTGTGTGTGTGTGTGTGTGTGTGTGTGTGTGTGTGTGTGTGTGTGTTCCATATCTTCTTTATCCATTCATCTGCTAATGGACATTTGGGCTCTTTGCATACTGTGACTATTGTCGATAGCACTGCTATAAACATTGGGGTGCATGTGCCCCTTCAAAACAACACACCTGTATACTTTGGATAAATCCTTAGTAGTGCAATTGCTGGGTCATAGGGTAGTTCTATTTTTAATTTTTTGCAGAACTTCCATACTATTCTCCAGAGTGGCTGCACCAGTTTGCATGCCCACCAGCAAAAGTGTTCCCAGGTATGAGATGGTATCTCATTGTGGTTTTGATTTGAATTTCCCTGATGATGAGTGATCCTGAGCATCTTTTCATGAGTCTGTTAGCCATCTGGATGTCTTCTTTGGAAAAGTGTCTATTCATGTCTTTTTACCCATTTCTTCACTGAATTATTTGTTTTTGGGGGTGTTTAGATTGAGAAGTTCTTTATAGATTTTGGATACTAGTCTTTTAACCGATATGTCATTTGCAAATATCTTCCCCCATTCCATCGGTTGCCTTTTAGTTTTGCCAATAGTATCCTTCGCTGTGCAGAAGCTTTTTTATCTTGATGAGGTCCCAATAGTTCATTTTTACTGTTTCCCTTGTATCCAGAGACATGTCTAGTAAGAAGTTACTGTGGCCAAGAGCAAAAAGGTTGTTGCCTGTTTTCTCTTCTAGGATTTTGATCCTTCTTATCTCACGCGTAAGCCTTTCATCCATTTTGAATTTAATTTTGTGGATGGTTTGTGAAAGTGGTCTAGTTTCATTCTTCTGCATGTCGCTGTCCAGTTTTCTTAACACCATTTGCTGAAGAGACTGTCTTTATTCCATTGGATATTCTTTCCTGCTTTGTCAAAGATTGACTGACCATACATTTTTGGGTCCATTTCTGGGTTCCCTGTTCTGCTTTACTGATCTACGTGTCTGTTTTCGTGTCAGTATCATACTGTCTTGATGATTACAGCTTTGTAATACAGCTTGAAGTCCAGAATTATGATGCTTCCAGCTTTGGTTTTCTTTTTCAGGATTGTTTTGCCTATTCACGGTCTTTTCTGATTCCATACAGATTTTAGGACTGTTCATTCTATCTCTGTGAAAAAGGCTGGTGTTATTTTGATAGGGTTTGCATTGAATATGTAGATTGCTTTGGGTAGAATTGACATCTTAACGATAACTTTTCTTTCAATCCATGAGCATGGAATATTTTCACATTTTTTGTGTCTTCTTCAATTTCTATCACAAGCTTTCTATAGTTTTCAGTGTATAGACTTTTCATCTCTTTGATTAGCTTTATTCTGAGGTATTTTATGGTTTTTGGCACAGTTGTAAATGGGATCAATTCCTTTCTGTTTATGCTGCTTCATTATTGGTGTATAGAAATGCATCTGATTTTTGTGCATTGATTTTATGTCCTGCAGCTTTGCTGAATTCATGGATCAGTTCTAGCAGTTTTTTGGTACAGTCTTTTGGGTTTTCCATATAGATATCATGTCATCTGCGAAGAGTGAATGTTTGACTTCCTTCTTGCTGATTTGGATTCATTTTATTTCTTTTTGTTGTCTGATTGCTGAGGCTAAGACTTCCAATACTATGTTGGATAACAGTGGCAAGAGTGGACATCCCTGTGGTGTTCCTCACCTTAGGTGGAAAGCTCTCAGTCTTTTCCTATTGAGGATGATACCAGCAGTGGGTCGTTTGTATATGGCTTTTATGATGTTGAGGTATGTTCCGTCTATCCCTAATTTCTTGAGTTTTTTTTTTTTATCGAGAAAGAGTGCTGTATTTTGTCAAATGCTTTCTCTATTTCATCTATTGAGAGGATCATGAGGTTCTTGTTCTTTCTTTTATTAATGTGATGTATCACAATGATTGATTTGTAGATATTTAACCAGTCCTGCATCCGAGGTATAAATCCCATTTGAGTGTGATGAATAGTACTTTTAATGTATTGTTGGGTGCTGTTTGTTAGTATATTGTTGAGAATTTTTGCATCCAATGTTCATCAGGGAAATTGGTCTATAGTTCTCCTTTTAAGTGAGGTCTTTGTCTGGTTTTGGAATCAAGGTAATGCTGGCCTCATAGAATGCATTTGGAAGATTTCCTTCCATTTCTATTTTTTGGAACAGCTTCAAAAGAACAGTGTTAACTCTTTTTTAAATGTTTGGTAGAATTCCACCAGAAAGCCATTCAGCCCCGGACTGTTGTTTTCTGGGAGATTTTTGATTATTAATTCTATTTCTTTACTGGTTATGGATCTGTCCAAATTTTCTATTTCTTCCTGTTTCAGTTTTGGTAGCCTATATGTTTCTAGGAATTTTTCCATTTCTTCCAGATTGCCCATTTTATTGGCAGATAATTGCTCATAATAGTCTCTTATTACTGTTTGTATTTCTGCTGTGTTGGTTGTGATCTCTCCTCTTTCATTCTTGA
The DNA here is from genome assembly GCF_008692635.1 of Crocuta crocuta. Taxonomy (NCBI): domain Eukaryota; kingdom Metazoa; phylum Chordata; class Mammalia; order Carnivora; family Hyaenidae; genus Crocuta; species Crocuta crocuta. The sequence continues at coordinate 6,600,171 of NW_027551570.1, read as the reverse complement.
TTTTATTTATTTCATCTTTTTTCTTTTGGTCATATTGGTTAGGAATTTATCAATTCGTTAATTCTTTCAATGAACCAGCTCCTGGTTCCATTTATCTGTTCTACAGTTGTTGTTGTTGTTGTTATTTCGATAGCACTGAATTCTACTCTAATCTTTGTTATTTCCCTCTTCTGCTCATTTGGGGTTTTATTTTCCATTCTTTTTCCAGCTCTTTAAGGTGTAAGGTTAGGTTGTGTATCTGAGATCTTTCTTCCTTCTTTAGGAAAGCCTAAATTGCTATATACTTCCCTGTTATGACTGCCTTTGCTGCATCCCGAGGTTTTGGGCTGTGGTGTTATCATTTTCATTGGCTTCAATATACTTTTTAATTTCCTCTTTAATTTCTTGGTTAACCCATTCATTCTTTAGAAGGATATTCTTTAATCCCCATGTATACATTGTCTTTCCAAACTTTTTCTTGTGGTTGATTTTGAGTTTCATGTGTTGTGGCCTGAAAATATGCATGGTATGATCTCAATCTTTTTGTACTTGTTAAGGGCTGGTTTGTGTCCCAGTATGTGATCTATTCTGGAGAATGTTCCATTTACACTCAAGAAGAATGTGTATTTCACTGCTGTAAGATGAAATGTTCTGAATACATCTGTTAAGTCCATCTGATCCAGTATGCCATTCAAAGCCTTTGTTTCCTTGCTGATAATCTGCTTAGATGATCTCTCCATTGCTGTAAGTGGGGTGTTGAAGTCTCCTACTATTATGGTATTATTTTCAATGTGTTTCTTTATGTTTGTGATTATTTGATTTATATATTTGGGTTCCATCATGTTGGGGACATAAATGTTTACAATTGTTAGATCTTGGTGGATAGACCCCTTAATTACGATAAAATGCCCTTCTTCATCTTTTGTTACATTCTTTATTTTAAAATCTAAATTATCTGATATATATATGGATACTCTGGCATTCCTTTGGCGATCATTAGCATGATAGATGGTTCTTCATCCCCTTGCTTTCAATCGGCAGGTGTCTTTAGGTCTAAAATGAGTCTCTTGAAGGCAGCATACAGATGGGTCTTGTTTTCTTATCCATTCTGAAACCCTATGTCTTTTGACTGGAGCATTAGTCCATTTACATTCAGAGTGATTACTGAAAGATATGAATTTATTGCCCTTGTGTTGCCTGTAGAGTTGGTGTTTCTGGTGATGTTTCCAGTCCTTTCTAGTCTTCATTGCTTTTGGTCTTTTTTGGTTTTGTTTTGTCTTTTCTCCACTCAGAGAGGCCCCCTTAAAATTTCTTTCAGGGCTGGTTTAGTAATCACGAACTCCTTCAGTTCTTGTTTGTCTGAGAAACTCTTCATCTCTCCACCGATTAAAAAAAATTTTTTTAACGTTTTATTTATTTCTGAGAGAGAGAGAGAGACAGTGTGAGCATGGAAGATTCAGAGAGAGAAGGAGATACAGAATCCGAAACAGGCTCCAGGCTCTGAGTAGCTGTCAGCACAGAGCCCGATGCAGGGCTCAAACCCACGAACCATGAGATCATGACCTGAGCCGAAATCGGACGCTCAACCGACTGAGCCACCCAGGCGCCCCACTCTCTCCATCTATTTTAAATGACAGCCTTGCTTGGTAAAGAATTCTTGGCTGCACGCTTTTCCCATTCAGCGTGTTGAATGTATCCTGCTACTCCTTCCTGGCTTGCCATGTTCCTGTGGACAGATCTGCTGTGAACCTGATCTGTTTTCCCTTATATATTAAGGACTTTTTTCCCTTCCTCCTTTCATAATTCTTTCCTTGTCTATTTTGTGAATTTGACTATGATATTTCTTGGTGATGGTTGTTTTTTGTCGAATCTAATGGGAATTCTCTGTGCTTCTTGGATTTTGATGTCTCTGTTTTTCCCCAGGTTATGAAAGTTTTCCTCTATGAGTTGCTCACATAAGCCTTCTACCCTTTTCCTCTGTCTTCATCTTCTGGGACTCCTATGATTCAGGTATTATCCCTTTTTAATTAGTCACTGAGTTCTCCAATTCTTACATCATGTTCTTTTGCCTTAGTCTCCCTCTTTTTCTATGCTTTATTATTCTCCATAATTTTGTCTTCTATATTGCTGATTCACTGCTCTGCTTCATCCATCTTTGTTGCTTTGTCATCTATTCAAGATTGCATCTCAGTTATAGCATTTTTAATTTCATCCTGACTAGATTTTACTTCTTTTAGAGTCTATGCTTTTCAAACCCCAGCTAGTACTCTTATTATCATGATTATAAATTCTAGTTCAGACATCTTACTTATATGTGTTGATTACATCCCTGGCTATCATTTCTTCCTGTTCTTTCTTTTGGGGTAAATTCCTTCGTTTTGTTATTTTGGAGGAAGAAAAGGATAAATAAAAAATTAAAATTAAAAAATTAAAAACAGTCAGGCAGAGAAGGACAAATATCATATGTTTGCACATATAGGAGGATTAGGAGGAACTTAACTGAGGAACAAGGGGGAGAAGAAGGGGAGAAATGGTGGGGGAAAGGGAGAGAGGCAAACCATGAGAGACTCTTGAATGCTGACAAAAACTGAGAACTGATGGATGTAGGGGGGAGGAGGGATGGGCATGGAGGAGGGCACTCGTGGGGATGAGCACTGGGTGTTATGTGGAAACTAATTTGACAATAAACTATTTGTAAAAAAAAAAATAGTAAAATTAAGGAAGCTTGATTCTAGGTGTGTTTTGGTCTGGCTGTTGAAAGAAGCTTGATAGAATAGAGAAAAAAGGGAAAGAAAAAAAGGAAAAGAAAAGTAAGAAAATGTTTAAAAAGTAAAACAAATGTATAGAATAAAATAGAATAACATGAAATGAAGAAAGTAAAATAGAATAAAAAATTTACAAAGAAAATAAAAAATATGGTAAAAAGAAATTTAATTTCTTTATAAAAATGGAAAATAAATTTTTTTCTCTTTCTGTATTCAAGAAAGAATAAGAAAAAGAAAAAAACTGAGTAGATGGACCAATGAACAGAATGGAATCCAAATAAAATTATACCCAGTTTCCCCTAGAAGTCAAACTATGAAGCACTTTATAACCTATACACTAAGCAGGCAGAGAGACGTGTCCTCCAAAGCTTAGTTGGTACAGTTGGACAGGGCTTGTTTTAATGCCTCTGTTCTCCCCTAGGTGGTGCTGCTTAGATTACTGGGGTGGATAGATGTGGCACATGTGCATGTGTATGTGGATGCACAGGAGAGATGAAAATGTTTTCACCCAGCTTCCCTGTCTCTAGCACAGGAACACTGGGCTCTCACCAACCAGCAAACAAGCATCCCTCCTTTGTCTCCAGCTTCTGTCCACTTCCCGCTTCTACACTGTCCACATCCATGCCATCAGCCTGCCAGGCGGCACCTGTCTCCTGAATTTTATCTCAGATGGGGCTGTGTTTCCAAACCCTTCATTGCTGAGGGCCCTGAAGCTTGGGCCTGCTCCAACCCTCTGGGGGAGGCTCTCACTGAGTGTTGACCAGGTTCCAACTTGCCCCTTGGGAATATTACAGTGATTGCGCTGCTGCAGAGGCTCAGGGATTGTGGCCGGGTGGTAGTTTGTCCCAGAAAAAGTCTGTGTAATCGCACGACAGATGTTCAGGGATTTTGATAAATCACAACACACAACCAGCACCAGATTTCACTGTACCCCGGTGTCTTTGTTCAATGTCAGCAAGCATGGCCATTCTCCAGGGTCCGTTGGGACCTTCGTTTGTGAGGAAGCTGTATGGCCGCCACCAAATGTCCTCCAATCATGGGAACCACTTCTCCCCTTTTGGCCCGCAGACCCCTTGGACCTTGCCGCCTTTTCCTGGGGATTTGCCCTTCCCACCAGGAAGGGCACAGCCAGGTGTTGAGCTATGGAATTTCTGAGTCTGTTCTCCCATGTTTATTGAGTCATATGCTATTGAAAGCCTCTCCTTTCTCCTTTCTCCTTTTCTTGTTCAGTCACTTGTGGGTGTTTCCATTCTTTCTCTTTCTTTCCAGCTACTTTCAGGGGAATGCTTTTCCTGTACTCTTCCCCCTTTCTCTGTCCTCTCTTTGTAAAAACAGCTCCATACCTTCCATGGCTTCTTTCTCTCCCAGTTCACCTCTCTGTGGCTCAAGTTCTCTGGCTCATGTTATGCATATTGTTGTGTTAATCCTCAGATCAATTTCTTAGGTGTACAAAATGGTTTGGTACTGATCTAGCTGCATTTCATGGACAAGAGAAGCAGAGAACTTCCATGCTGCTCTGCCATCTTGTCCCCCTAAATTATTTTTTTAAGATGTAAATTCTTTCCTCAAATCTGACAAAAGTGCAAAGGAAAAAAGAAAACCATGATCTGATAATATTCAATATTAGTAATTAGTAATACCCAAATGCAAAGTATAAATATATTACAGTGGTTGATTTAAGAACACACCACAACCAAATGCAATTTTAAAGAATTATTCCACAAAAATTTATGAAATAACTTGTTAAATAGGTCAAAGAAGAAAATCTATTAATTACTGCAAAAAATAAAAGCTCTGAAATTCAGAGTCCTTTGCTAAAACAGATGTTCAAAGGCAAAAACAATAGCATCTTGCAGACTTTTTTAATTGAACAAAGTTATATATAACAGAAGTCAAAATATATGTTAATGTATATTTTGTGATCTGAATGATGAGTTATAAAGTGGAGAAGGACATTGAGAGTGTTCACATGAAAGCAAAGCTGTGAAAGATTACAAGAATTTTTATACCCAGTTATAGATGTTTGTGCTGTTAGTTTAGTTAAAACTACATTTCCCAGAATTCTCTTTGGTGTATGATAACTGGTTAGATTTGGACACAAGAGGGATTTGTATGAGATTTGGAAGTTGAAAGTGAAGGTCTCTGAAGGTTGCCATGATGGAGGTGGGGGTAGATAATACAGCTTACCTTTGGCTTCTCTACTCCATTTCCAGCTCTTATTCTCAACTGATGCTCCTAATGATCAATAGCAGTCACAGGCTGAACACCATCTGCTTGACAGAAGACAAAAGAGACAGAGGTGGTAGAGGCATAGCTTCCCATGGACTCACCATGTGTTTCCTCTTCATAAACAGCCTCCTTTCAGTGGGTGGGTAGGCTTGAATTCTCATATTGGTGATTTCTTAAATTTTTCATTCCCTGCAGAATCTTTGCTTCTCAGATCCTCCACAACTATGTGAAGTTTGTTTCCTATGCTGAATCCTACATCCCAAATTTGTAGCATTCTACTTCCCTGATTGAACTCTGAATGACTTACCAACCAGTCATCTGTAGATTAAAACAACAAAAAGTTTTTCTTAAACATGTAAAGACCCAAAGTATAAAGCAGTATGAGCTTTTAGGAAGATTAAGTCTTTGAAGACTCTTTAAAAGAAATAGATGACTAAGGGAAAAAATTTAAGAAGAACTCATGATAAGGAAGTTATGAACCAAAAGGATAAATGGAGGCTACTAATATTTTTAAATATAGAATTAAGACTCAATGAATGTAGGACATAAAGATATAGAACAGAATGCCAGTATCATAAAACCTCACCTTAGTGTAATAATTGAAATAAATGGAGCCAATTTGGAAGATTCTAAGAGGGAAATTTTCAAAATGCACCATTTCTTCAACTTTCACAATGGGAAGCTAATAAGAACTATATGAATGGGAAATTTTTAAAAATGAGATTTAAGAACTGTCAAAGTTATGAAGGTACTCATGTGAAGCATCAAAAATAGACAATAAGATATTCAAATCAGTGAAGAAAAACACTTGCAAAGCAAAGAAAATTGCAGATCATAAAACAAAAGAATGCTTTTAAAAAGAGAAAACTCAATATTATAAAAACAAAACATACTTTTTAAAAGGGGAGATTGATCAGTAAAACCAGAGTCTGATTCTTTGAAAAGAATAACAAAGTTGACAATTTTTTTCCACTCTGATAACAACAAAAAAGAAGACGTTATAGATAAACTTTGAGTTGACAGACCAGAGCTATACATAGAAACAGGTTTAGAAATTAGAGATAATTGGGGCACCTGGGTGGCTCAGTCGGTTAAGCATCGGACTTCAGCTCTGGTCATTATGTCTCAGATCATGATTTCGAGCCCTGCATCGAACTCTGTGCTGACAGCTCAGAGCCTGGAGCCTGCTTCAGATTCTGTGTCTCCCTCTCTCTCTGACCCTGCTTGCTCTCTCTCTCTCTCTCTCTCTCTCTCTCTCTCTCTCTGTCTCTCAAAAATAAACAAACATTTAAAAAATAAAAAAAAGAAATTAGAGATTATCATGCATAGCTTCATTCAATAAACATTATCATCAACCAGAATGGGTGATTACACAGTCACATATAGATTGCCAAAATACACTAAAGTAGGAGAAAATCTTAATAAACCAACCATATTAAAATAAATTGCATTGGTTCTCAGAGATGTACCCCTGAAATAACCACCACACGCAGATGAATGAATTGAATCAATCATTGGAAAATTCTTATGTCAACTGTTAAAAGGCATAGTAAATTGTAGAATCTATTCAACAATGCTATCAGAAAACACTGATTTATAAAAAAAATAGAAAGTTGAAAGGAAGGAAGTAGGGAAGGGAGATGGAAAGAAGAAAAGAGAAGGGAGAAAAGAGATGAAACAAAACACTAATTTTTTCTATTAGTTTTCCTCTAATCTTTTTATACTCATATTTTCCCTTTCTATTTTATTTTTCTCAGTTTTCTGAGACCTATCTTTTATATCCTTGACTGTATTTTTAGTACTGCTTATTCTTCCTTTACTTTAGGGCGACCATTATATGATGGCTTCAGTCTTCCCTTTAGTTATTTTTTTCCCTGGGCTTTTCTAGACCATTGTTTCTCTCTTTTCAGTATTCCCCCCTCTATATTCTCTATACCCTTGCTTCTCTGAGCTCTTGGTTCAAACAAGGCCATATTCTTAAATTCATCTTCTTTATTCAATTTCAAGTATTTAATATTTTCCTCTACTTTGCAAAATTATTATTCTGTTATCCCTCTTATAGTGAGTTTCTCCATTTTTATATTTCAATATTTCTCTCACATTCCCAGCTAGTTTCTTTATGATTATTACTCATCTTTTCACAGAAGCCAGTATCTCTTGGTCAGGTACTTGCTGAAGGATAGTGTACGGTAACAGACATCAGACTGAATGACCAGTCCAGCTGGCAATTAGGGTTTAGATCTGTGGTCCTAGAAAACTCTCACCAACTTTCTGCCCTGTGGTTTTACTACTTTGTCTCAGGAGCCATACGTCGTGGCTCTGGGTGGAGCCAATACCACAGATTGTTCATATGTTGATTTTGTGTTTCCTTCTCTTTAAATGGCCTTGTCCTCCCACAACATTTCTCCTTACACTGCCTCTCCTCAGTGTGCTTCTCATGAGTTGACATGCCTGCTATTCCTCTGTAAGCCTGAAAAGTCTTTCTACAACCTATGGAGTTGGTTCAAATGGAGTTCAAGGAAACACTGGCAAATCGTCCACTCTAAGATCAAGGATTGCTGGCTGGTAATCTCATCATACCACATATTCATGGAGAATTCTATGTACTTCTAGCACCTGCAGAAGCATCTTCATTCATTCAACAAATATTTACTGAGTGCTCACCATTTCCAGGCACTATTCTAAGCCTTTGAAATGTGTCAGTGAACAAAACAAGCAACCACCCCCCCCACCCCTCCGC
>NW_027551570.1:6572060-6592202 GCF_008692635.1 Crocuta crocuta | reverse complement strand
ATTATTGAGGGGAAGGGACAGCAGACAAGAAAACTTTCATGTTGTTATCTGGTGTAAATTATATATATGATAAAAGTAATAAATGTTAGAGAGGCAGAAAGCAGAAAGGAGGTATCAGGATTAATAGGAGATAAATAGGTTATCATCTAAAATAGAATTATCTTGGGGTGCCTGGGTGGCTTAGTAGGTTAAGCATCCAACTTCAGCTCAGGTCATGATCTCACAATTTGTAGGTTTGACCCCTGTGTTGGGCTCTGTGCTGACAGCTCAGAGCCTGCAGCCTGCTTCGGATTCTGTGTCTCCCTCTCTGCTCGTGCTCTGTCTTTCTCCCTCTCAAAAATAAACATTAAAAAATAAATAAAATAAAATAGAATTATCTAGATTTCTCCGCATTTGGCAGCTTTTCTTTACAGATGTTGGTTTGGGATTTCTTATCCTATAATCTCTGTTGTTTTCTGTCTTTCAGAGAGGAAGAGAAAAACGGTTTAAATGACTATGTTAATCCTAACTTCTACCATCTCCCTTTGAATAAACCTACTTATCTCATAAATTATGATAAGTTTGTAGTGAAACATTTTTGTTTTTCTACCTTGGTCTTGTTCTGTATGTGTCAATGGTGAAATTCTTAAAACCCAACATTTTTTTTTCATTATTCTGAATCCAACATAGATCCAAAAACCACACTGTGACTCATATAACTCTTCCTAGTCCCTTTGAGCTTTACTTTATTTATGACAAATGGTTCGAGTTTCCTTTCATGGTTTTCCTTAGAAAAGTATATTCTCACATGATTTGGAGGAGGAGTGGGGGGAGACACAGACACATGAGATTAATAACATGCTTTGCTCTTCTCCTCCTACTAGTTATGTAGGCTATAGGGATAAGGATGTTTATATTTTATTAATATTTTCTGAGAAGATTTCAAGATAACAGCTACCCTCTTACATGTATCAGCTGGAGAGCAGAAGTCTTCCTGACAGGAAATCTGGACCAAGTAGTGGCTACAAAGTAGGAAGACTCTAATTTTGACTGTTCAGAGTCAGAGTGTCAAAGAAGTGGTTTCTTCATAGATTTTGGATGACATCCAACAAGTGAAGGGGATGAGGAAATTTCCAGTGCTCTGTGGCAAGCATGCTAATATCACAAAACAAGAAGAATATCCTTTTTTCTGGTGGTTTTGCTGGGAAGATGTGACCAAGAAGGTATTGGGATGATGGTTCAAGACTGTTAGAAAGAACCGGTATGAAAAACCAGAACTGGCCCACAGAAAGAATTAGAATTAAAGATAGAAATGTGAAACTTAATCGCAATTTGAGTCTCTGGTTCTCCAAACCCAACTGAATCTTTTCCTTCAAAGCGTTGCCTGAGACAATGAATTCTTATTGTCTTAACTCATTTTGAGTTTCACTTCTGTCACTTAAATCCTAAAGAGTCTTGACTAAAGCATGAGAGCTGAGGGATTTGTCTACTTGAATTAGAAATTTAAAGGGGGGATTTTAAATGCCTTTGTATCAAGTAGGGTCCTGTTTGGTTGCTGGTTCTAGAAAGCCTGATAAACATTATCAAATAAATAAGGAATTTGTAATCACATGACAAGAAGTCTAGAATAGGCACTTGACAGTGTGTTGTTCTAATGTCTATAGCTAGAATCCAGACTTTTCCCAATTTTCTGCCATTGAAAAGAACAAGGAAGCTGAAAGGCAACACCAAGAGGCTCCTATGTATTTCTGAGTCACACAGCCTCTCTAGCTACAAGGGAGTCTGAGAAATTGGGCTTTCAGGGTTCCAGACTGTAGAGTAGGGTTGGAAAGGTTGAAATCCAAAGAGACAATGTGATGGTGGCAGTGAGGAAAAAAAGGCAGTGAGAAAGGAAGTCAGTACTCAAGGGACAAAGTTTGTTTTGTGTGTCAGGTGTTTTCCCAGCCTGGAGAGTCTCTTCCCATTGCCAGCTTTGGAAAGTTCTGGAGAGGTCCAGACTGTGGGGAGCTGCTGCTTTAAGAGAAGTGATCATTGCAAACATCATTCTATAATTTTGTTTTGTTTTTAATAAAGGAGAAAGGACATAGAAGATACACAAAAGGAGGAACAACAAGGAAATGATTGGCAAATTCGCTACCTAAAATTTGAAAACTCCCACTCTCTATCTTTACTTTATATATATATAACAAGGTCTAAAAACTAATGGCAAACTATTAAAAATATCAGTTACACATATGACAGATAATTTTCTTTATTTGCAAAGAGATCCTAATATCAATAAGAAAAGATAATGAACTCTGTAGAAAATTTGACTTAAAGGCTATAAATTGGCAGTTGAAGAAAACCCAGAAATCAAAATGGCCTTCCTAAAAGAGGTGATCAACATATTCATAATTAAAGAACCATAATAAAAACAAGTTACCATTTTTAATATATTGGACTCAAAAAAATTTTGCAATTTGATGAAACTCGTGCTGGTTTTGTAATTTCATAAATGTATGAGGAAATGGCCATTCCCATGCCACAGAGAGGAATTTAAGTTTGCAGGGCTATTGGCAAGATCTATCAAAATTTAAGACACATACCTCTTTTGCTGCAGCAATCTCATTGCTAGTAGTGAATTTATTTATCAACATTTTCCAAAACACAATGCAACCAAAACCTACATTCAACCATTATATACAGTTGTGGTCCTCTGTTGGTGTCCATCTGTTTGATAAGTGCCCATGTAATAATGTCTTTAATATCAGTCTTAAAATGTATCTACTGACTAAAAGCTGGAAGTTACCAATCCATCTGTCCATAGGAGACTAGTTAAGTAGATTGAGGTCTTCCAGTCCAAGAATATGTGATATCTTTCTATTTATTTGTGTCAAATTCAGTTTCCTTCATCAATGTCTTATAATTTCCAGTGCACTAGTCTTTCACTTCCTTAGTTAAATTTATGTCTAAATATTTTATTCTTTTTGATGCAATTGTAAATGTGACCGCTCTCCTAATTTCTCTTTCAAATAGTTTGCTGTCTGTATATAAAATGCAATTGATTTTTGTATGTTCACTTTGTATCCTTCAACTTTACTGAATTTGCTTATTATTTCATCAGTTTTTTGGTGGAGTTTCTAGGGTTTTCCAAATATAAGAGCACATAACCTGCAGAGAGGCCATTTGATCTCTTCTTTCCTGATTTGGATATCTTTTATTTCCCTTTTCTTTTCCTAATTGCTTCTGTCTAGGACCTCCAGTACTGTGTTGAATACGAGTGAGGAGAGTGGACACCATTGTCTTATGCCTCATCTTAGAGGAAAAGCTCTCACCTTTTCACTGTTGAGTATGATGTTAGCTGTGGGCTTGTCATATATGTTCTTTATTATGTTGACATACATTCCTTCTATACCCAATTTGTTAAGAGTTTCTATCATAAAAGGATATTGAGTTTTGTCAAATGCTTTTCCTGTATCTATTGAGGTGATCAATTTTATCTTTTTTTCTGTCAATGTAGTGTTTCACATTTATTGATTTGTATATGTTGAACCATCCTTGCATCCCAGGGATGAATCTCACTTTATTGTGGTGTATTAGCCTTTTAATGTGCTGCTGAATTTTGTCTGCTAGCATTTTGTTGAGAATTTTTGCAACTATATTCCTCAGAAATATTGGCCTGTCATTTTCTATTCTTTAGTGTACTTATCTGGCTTTAGTAACGGTAATTTTAGCTGCATAAAATGAGGTTGGAAGTGTTCCCTCCTGGTCAATTTTTTGAAAAGTATGAAAAAGATCATGTTAATTCTTTAAATATTTGATGGAATTAATCACTGAAGCCATCTGGTTCTAGGATGTGTTGTAACCAATCTTCTGGTTGCGGAGGCATCCATTTCAAAGACATCCCTCTCAAATAAACACATTGCCACACACAAGATCAAGAGCCAGGTTGCCTTACCAATGCAAGTCTTGGGTGACTCACATAACTGACCATTTGAGTAACCCTGCATTTCCCTTCATGTGACTTAATTCCTGCTCTTCTCTTTTAAATTCACCAGTAGTGAGTGAGCCTGTGAAACCCTAGGTACCCCTCCTTCAACCCTAATAAATGCAGAACCCAGGACCACACTCTCACTGTCTGTCTACCCACAACCCAGGGCATACTACGGGCCCTCCAGGACTTGTAATAAAACCACTTTTTATTCAAGTTCCCAGATAGCTGTTGCTGAGGTGCATCTTGCAATCACAATAAGAACCTCAAGGGCCAATGCAACCATAATATTAGTTCTGGTCAGGGAAATGTCTGTGGGGGCTTTCCAGACCATACCAGTCCAGGTGAGTGCCCCCATGTATTTCTAGCCAATAGCATCACTACTGATAGGCTGAGACCAACACAAAATACAGGCTTTTCCTTATTGGGAGACTTCTGACTACTGATTCAATCTTCTTACTCATTATTGATTTGTTAAGATTTTCTATTTTTTCTTGACTCAGTCTTGGTAAGCTGTATGTTTCCAGGAATGTACCCCTTCTAGGTTATTCAATTTTGGGGCATATAATTGCTGACAGTAGTCTCTTGTTGTCCATTGTATTTATGTGGTATCAATTATTTTGTCTCCTCTTTTATGATTTTATTTATTTGAGTCTCCTCTCTTTTTTTCTTAGTCCAGCTAAAGGTTTGACAATTTTGTTTATCTTTTTATAAAACCAACTCTTTCTTTTGTTGATCTTTTCCATTGTCTTTCTAGTCTATATTTCATTGATCTTTGCTCTAATCTTTGTTATTTCCTTCCCTTTACTAACTTTAAGCTTACTTTATTCTTTTTTTTTTATCTCCTTGGGGTAGAGTTAGGTTATTTATTTGAGATTGTTTTTTTTCTTACTGTAGAAATGTATTACTATAAACTTCCCTCTTAGAACTGCTTTTACTATGTCTCATAAATTTTGGTATGTTACAATTACATTTTCATTTGTCTCAAGATATTTTTTTATTTCTCTTTTGATTTTTTCTTTGACTTACTCATAGTGAATAGGGTCTCTCTTTGATATTTGACAGTTTTATTATAATATGTCTCAGTGAAGTCCTCTTTGTGTTAAATCTGCCTGGGGACTTCGGAGCTATATGTGCCTAGATGTGCACATGTCTCCTCAGATTTAGGAAATTTTCAGCCATTATTTCTTTCTGCTCCTTCTTTTCTCTCCTTCTTCTGAAATTTCCATAATGCAAATATTGTCTCTATAATTCACACAAGCTTGCTTCACTCTTTTTCATTCCTTTTTCTTCCTTGACTAGATAATTTCAAATGACTTATCTTCCAGATCAGATTCTTACTTTCTGTTTGATCAAGTTTGCTGTGGTGCTCTCTACTGAATTCTTAAATCTCATTCATTATATACTTTAGCTCTAGCATTTGTTTGTTCTTTTTAATGAATTCTATCCTATCTCTTGATTGAACTTGTCATTTTATTCACATATTGTTTTCCTGATATTGAGTTGTCTGTGTTCTGTAATTTGCTGAGCTTCCCTAAAAGAAAATCATTTTGAAATTCTTTGTCAAACAATACATAGAGCTCTATTTCCTTGGGGTCAGTTACTAGAAAATTACTTTCCTTTGGTGGTGTCATGCTTCCTTGATTTTTCATGGTTTTTTTTTTTTTTTTGGTAGCCTTGTTGTCTGTACCTTTGTTGGAGCAATCACCTCTTTCAGACATACAAGGTGTTCACCTGCAGGTGGGTGCTAGGGTGCCAGCTGGGTGGGCTGTGGTGGTTTCAGGTTTGGGGGAGGTCCAGTGCTATATTCTCTGTGCAAATCTTTCAGCTAAGGTTACACTGGCAAAGATTGTACGGGTCCTGAACAATCAAGGTTTCAACCAAGATGTCTGTAGCTATAGTAAAGCCTTCTGAGGTCTTCAGTGGTAATGGTCACTGGGGAACACCTGATCTCTTTTTGTCCTATAAGAGAAGTCATGGCCCAGGGGGTCCCTCTTGGTGCTGGGTCAAGCATATGGGTGCCCTCATGGTATCTGATGCATCTGTGCCTATCGAACGGCCACTGAGCTGGAATCAGGGCACTGGGGCTCACAGAGTGACAGCCGCTCAAAGGTCTGGGGCACTGGCTAGCCTGCAGTGGTAGGGGCTCCAGTGCCTCAGGTGTAGGTGCTTGTGGCACAACTGTGGACTCGAGATGTGAATTATGGGCATTCACAGGCAACAGTGGCATGGCAGGTTCAGGGCAACTGGCTAGAGAGCCTGAGGCATGCACAGGGCTGTGGAGGCAGGAAGTCCGAGTTCCAGGACAACACAAGGGCAGCTTCTCCTGAAAGATGCCCTGCAGCATCTTTCTTCTGGAGGTTCACGGCAGCTATGGCTGTTGGGACGTCTGTGGCAAAAGCTGTTGGTGAACTCTGTGGAACAGGCTGTTGGGGTCCATGCCAGTGAAATTATGGGGTCCTCTTCTATGAAAGCTATGGGGAATGTGTCACTATTGCGGGGGCTGTGAGGTACTCAGTGGCAAAGGCAGGAGGGTTCCCTCTGCAGAGCAGGCCACAAGGGAGATGGCAGCAAGTAGCACCTGCTACACAGCTGATTGTGATAGCTCCCACTCCTCTTCTTTGTTCTAATCATCTCCAAATGTCTCAACTAAGACAATCTCCCCAGTGATATTTTTTATGCGATTATTCATGTTTTGCTACACTGTGTTACAGCAGATTCTCAATGGAACTTGAGCTCTTCCATGGTTATTTTTGTTTGTGGATAGTTGTCTAATTGCTGTGGCTGTGGTGGTCGTGTGAGGAGACAAAGGCCAGGATCAAGTACTCCGTCATCCTGCTGATCAGCAATGATTTTTTTTTAATGTGACCCCAAAGTCTTAGGCAACAAAAACAAAAATAAACGAGAGGAACAATGTCAAACTAAAAAAGTGCACAGCAAAGGAAACAGTTGACAGAATGAAAAGGCAACCTATGGAATGGGAGAAAATATTTGCAAACCATCTATCTGATAAGGGGCCAATATCAAAAATATATAAGAAACTCCTACAACTCAATAGAAAGAAAGCAAACAACCAGATTGAAAAAATAAATGAGCAAAGTACCTGAATAGGCATTTTTCAAAAGAAGATATACAAATGGCCATAGGTACATGAAAAGGTGCTAAACATCACTAATCATCAGGGAAATGCTAATCAAAACCACACTGAAATATCACTTCACACTTGGATAGAAATTATTGAAAAGAGGTAACATATTGGTGAGGATGTGGAGAATGGGGAGCTTTCCCACTGTTGATGGGAATGTAAATTGACATAATCATTATGGAAAATAGTATGGAGGTTTTAAAAAATTATCATCTGATCCAGCAATCCCACATCTGGGTGTTTATCCAAAGGAATTGAAATCAGTACCTTGGAGATATCTGTGCTCCCACATTCACTACAGCATTATTTACAATGGCCAAGATGTGAAAACAACCTAAGTGTCCTCTGACAGAGGAATAAAGAAATTATGGTGTGTATATACAATGTGATATTACTCAGTCTTAAAAATTGGTTACACTGCAATTTGCAACAACATGGAGGAACTTGGAAGATATTACACTAGGCAAATAATTCAAATATGGAAAGAAAAAAACTGTATGATCCCACTTATATGTGGAATCTTAAAAAGAAAGTCAAATACATGGAAATAGAGAGCAGAACAGTGGTTAATAGGTTCAGGGAGGTGGGAGAAATGTGGAGATGTTGATTAAGTGGTACAAAGTGGCAATTACATAGGATGAATTTTTAGGGATCTAATGTACAGAATGATGACTCTAGTTAATAATTCTATATTGTATACTGGAAATGTGCTACAAAGGTAGATTTCAAGTGCTCTCACCACATACCAAAAAGAAAAAATTAGTGGGGTGCCCAAGTGGCTTAGTCAGTTGAGCATCCAACTCTTGATTTTAGCTCAGGTCACGATCCCAAGGTCATGGGATTGAGCCCCCACATCAGGCTCCGTGCTGAGTGTGGGCCCTACTTAAGATATTCTCTCTCTCTCGCTCTCTCTCTTTCTGCCCCTCTCTCCCACTCACACTCTCTTTCTAAAATTAAAAAAATTAATTTTAAATAAAAATAAAAGGTAAATACATGAGCAGATGAGAGTAAGAATTTATTTCTTTATTCTTCACTTCTGTATCCCAAGGCAATAGAAGTGCTCTTTGCATATAAAAACTAAGATAAGTGAATGTTCAGTAAATTTTTCTTCGGATAAATACTACTTCTTACTTTTCTCCATATAAATTTCTTTCTAAGCCCTGTCCAGTTCTAAGAGTCAAAATTATGACAATCTATTAAATGGGAGAAGATATTTGCAAATGATATATCTGATTAGGGGTGAGTATCCAAAATACATAAATACCTTATATAACTCAACACCAAAATAATAGTAATCCAATTAGAAATGGACAGAAGACATACACTGACATTTCTCCAAAGAAGATAACTAGATGGCCAGCAGACGTGAAAAGACACTCAGCATCATTCATCATCAGGGAAATGCAAATGAAAACCATAATAATACCTCACACCTGTCAGAATGGCTAAAATCAACAATACAAGAAACATGTGTTAGCAAGGATGTAGAGAAAAGGGAACCCTCATGCTCTGTTGGTGGGAATGCAAACTGGTACAGCCACTGTGTAAAAACAGTTTGGAAGTGCCTCAAAAAATTAAAAATAGAATTACCATATGATCCAGTAATTCTACTATTGGCTATTTACACCCCCAAAAAAGCACTAATTAAAAGAGATATATGCACCCCTATGTTTATTGCAGCATTGTTTACAACAGTCAAAATATGGAAGTAACTCAAGCATTCATCAATAGATGGATAAAGAAGATGTGGTATATATATACAATGGAATATCACTCAGCCATAAAAAGAATGAAATCTTGCCATTTGCAACAACAGGGATGGAGCTAGAGGGCGTAGTCAGAGAAGGACAAATGCCAGGTGATTCCACACATATGTGGAATTTAATAAATAAAAAACAAATTAAAAAAGATAAAAACCAGACTCAGCTATAGAAAACAAACTGATGGTTGCCAGAGGGGAGGTGGGGGGTGGGGGTGAATGGGTGAAATAGGTGAAGGGGATTAAGAGTACACTTACATTGGGCACCTGGGTGGCTCAGTTGGTTAAGCGTCCAACTTCAGCTCAGGTCATGACCTCACAGTTCGTGAGTTTGAGCCCCACATTGGGTTCTGTGCTGGCAGCGCACAGCCTGCTTGGGATTCTCTGTCTCCCTCTGTCTCTGCCCCTCCCCTGACTGTGCTCGCTCACTCGCTCTCTTTCTCTCTCTCTCTCTCTCTCTCTCTCAAAATAAACAAACTTAAAAAAAAAGAAAAGAGTACACTTATATTGATGGGCACTAATATAGAACCGTTGAATCACTCTACTGTACACCTGAAAGTAATAGAACACTGTACATTAACTGTACTAGAATTAAAATAAAAAACCAAGGCATTTCAAAGGATCTTGAGATTAAGAGGAGACTGAACATCTGACATATGTTTACTTTTCCCTGAGGAAAGTGATTAAGAAATCAAACCTGGGCCCAGTCTGAGTATTTCTTTTCCCAACAGAAGGCGTTCTGATGTAATGGCCATCTTCTGATGAATGAAAAAGTCATGCTTTTACAATGTGCCCACTCGTAAATGCACAGTGAAGAGTTCTAAAGAAAGACATTAACTCAGACCAACATAGAGCTTGTTCTACTTTCCTGAATCAAGAGTTATATGCAGATAACATTAGCTCACATGTTCTGGCTTTGTATTTCTAAGGAATTTCTGGAGCAGTGCGGTGCGTAAAACATAAATCAATGGCACAAAATGGAAATGTACACTTTAAGGAATACATGTAAATACCTGTGAAGAGAGAGCTCTGGGAGGAGACTTGAACGTAACTGGCATCCACGTTCTGCTTCCCAGTCCCGGGCACCTCCCTTTGCCAAAGGATGACAGGCTAGGGACCCTAGGAAGCGGGCTCTGAAACAGAGCTTAACACACAGATTGTAAGGGAGTGCTCTTGAGGCCACCACCTGCGGAAAGGAAGGGAAGAAAATTCGATTAGGTTGAGAATAGTCGGGCTGTGCTGGAGTCCCAAAGAAGTTCTCAGCTGACCTCACAGACAGCTCAGAGCTGGGATGGCCCTAGAAGAGTCGGAAGTGGTGGGGCTGGACCTTTATAATTTAAATTTAATCCTGATCAGTCGCTGTATACATCTGGCCATGGCAGGAAGTGAATTTTTCTTCAACTGAGGAAATCTCCAGTGAAGGCTGGCCTCTGAGGGTCACCAACCAGCAGCACTCACAGCAGCTGGAGGAAGGAATTCTTCATTCTTAAAAGTGGGGTGTGGGTGTCGCAATGGAGCCTGTACCACATTGCCATCCTGACTTCAATGGTAACTGCATTTTTCCTTTTTTCTTCCTAGTCTCATCACATAAGGTAAAGTGATATAATTTAATTTTGCCTGTTTTTGAAGCTTAGGTGAGTGGAATCCTCTTCTGTACATGTGTCTTTCTCTCAAAAACATTTTTTGTTAGATTCAGTCATGTTGCCAAATCTCAATTCAGTTTCATTAATTCCTTTCCATTGTTGTACACCCTGTTTCGATGTACCACAGCATGTTTACCCATTTCATTATTAATGGACATATGGGTTGCTCACAACTTGTGTCTGAACTCGGTGCTGCGAACATTGCACATTAATGTGTATTGTATCCTGGAGATCGTGCACGTGAGTTTGCAGGGGATACACAGGAGACTGAAATTGCTGGTTCGGGATATTTGTATTTTTAATAGAAAATGCCAGAATAATTTCTATTTCCTATTAGAATAATTCTAATTTTTACTCCCTAGAGCATGTTTGTGAGTCCCCATCGCTCTCTCTCTGTTTCCCTGGGAACAGGTTCAGTAATGCTGCAGTAACAGCCCCTAAATCACAGTGGTTTACAGCAACAAAGGTTTCTTTCTCACCCATATTTTGTACCCTCCATGGTGAGTTGGTCCTAATCACTGCAAGATTCCAGCCGATAGAACAGTCTCTATCTATAATACTGCTGTTCTCTTAGATCTTTTTATTTTGCCAGAAACATATTCATATCATCTACAGAGATTATATTACTTCTTCCGTTCCCATTCTTCTGCTTCTAAAGCTTTCTCAACCTAACTGCATTGGTGTTTTATGTATTTTAAGGCTATACTATTACATGCCTACAAATATATAATTGTCTTATCATTAGGAAGAGACCCTAAGCCAGTCAGCTCATCAACAGACTGGTGGCTGGCTGTAGATACATGAACCAGCTCAGCCATAGCTTTCTTCAACTTATAATCACCCCCAAACTTAGTGTACTAAGACAACAATCATTTATTCATTTCATTATTCTGTGGGTTGACAATTTGTGTTGGACTGAACTGGGTGCTTCCCTTGTCCTCAGCCGGGCTTGCTTCTTTTCAGTGCCTAAGGTAAGAGATGAGGTAAGAGATGTAGTTTGTGTGTAGAATTTAGAGAGACTGCTGGGGGCAAGAGATGTTCTTCTCATCCCCTGCCTCCTCATCCAGAAAAGACCAAGGTCCAGAAAAATGGAGTGAGTTGCATAGGTCACCAGGGAAATCACAGAGGGAATCAGATACTGAATTCTGGTGCCTCAGTCTTGGTATTTCCCATAACACCGTAATCCCAACTATGAATCGCCAGCTACATTGAAAACATACCTCTGGGACTATTCAAAAACCAAAGGGATAAGCCAGCAAGAGATATCAAGATGGCAAAAATTTAACAAAGTTTAACAAAATTTTAATAAAATTGAATAACAAAAATTATTCTAATTTTAGGTTACCAAATGATTCATTGCATGAGATGTGACTGTTCTAATATTAATTCCTTCATCAGAAAAACCAATATCCCCAAAACAGTGCATAGTGATGATATGATAACTGATCCAAGGAAGAAACTAAAAACATACAAAACTTTTTCCACTTGGCTGATGGGGCACTGATGTCCTGGCATCTGGAACAAATGTAGAACATCTACAAAGCAGAGACATTTTCTAGAGCGAGAGGCATGGAATGAATCAAGCATTCTTGGGTAATAGGGGGGTTCATTTTTTTTTTAAATGTCTTATTTCTGAGAGAGAGAGAGAGAGAGAGAGAGAGAGAGAGAGACAGCATGAGCAGGGGAGGGTCAGAGAGAGAGAGAGATACAGAATCTGAAACAGGCTCCAGGCTCTGAGCTGTCAGCACAGAGCCTGATGCAGGGCTCGAACCCACAAACCGTGAGATCATGACCTGAGCTGAAGTTGGACGCCCAACCGACTGAGCCACCCAGGCTTCGAAAACAGTTACAAAATCGTGACTGAAAGGAAATCAGCTGGGCCCTGTGCAGGGCAGGAAGTTCCAAGGTGAAAAACCTCACAGTCTAAGGAGACCAATAGGCAAATGATGTAAACATGGAAAAAAGGCAAAAAGAGAAACGTGTCCAAGCTACCCTATGGGAGATAATGACTAATTCTTTCTTGAAAAGGGATAATCAGAGGAGTTTTCACAAAGTCAATGGGAACTGAGCTGGATTTTGATACAGATATCTGGTACATAGTAGATGCCTATGAAATACTTTTCAAACAAAAGAATTAAAAGGGTACTACCCACAAAAGTATCACCAAAGGCAACAGCATGGACAAATGGGATGTAGAATTTCCAGATAACTATACCTGTTCTATTTAGTGTTGCTCAAGTGAAAACTTGGAGGGACAGAGCAACTGTCACCATGGGGTGAGGCTGGTGCGAAGACCCAATCTCTGAGGCCTTGGATCCTGCACTAATGCTTCTGTGTGTGTCCTATTGGATTGGGAGGCTTTGGAAATTTGGAAACGATGCAAACGGACATTCCCTGTAAAGGCACTGTGATGCAGATGCACCCCCAGGGAACCCCTCAACAGAGGGATGTTGCCCTAGCTGCTGGGGGGAACCATTGGAAGACAGCCCTCAGCTGGGCCCCTTCAGAGCTGTCTCACCCATGAGTGTGCCCTTCTTGGGGTAGCCCACTTCCAATGGCTAATGTAGGCAGAAATTCTGCATACCTTGAAGCAACTCTGACAAGACTTTTAGCTCAAAAGCTCCCTTTGGGGTTGGCCAGGGCTGTCCTTAAGATTCCTTGCCTCACAGTTCAACTTTTCTTTCAGCCCATTCCTGCTACTTCGTCTCCCAGACTTGGGCCAGACCATAAGCCCCAGGGCTGGGAGGGGAGCATCTGAGGTAGACAGCAAAGTCAACCTCCTTTATGTCAAGCAGTAAATTTCTCTCTTCTGTCTCAGTCCATCCTCCTCCCCACCCCATCTTGGGCTCTGACCTTCAGAATTCTTTGACTTTCAGTGGCGGCTTATGTTTTAAAACAATGTAGTAGAGCCAAAGGAGAACTAACTGTTCAGGGGATCAAAAGGAATTCAAAGCCAGTTTCTGTTAGGTGTCTTGGTCAAGGCACTTCATCTTTCTGAAAATGGGAAGAACGAGGGGAAAAGTTAAAAAGAGCAATGCCAACATCCAAGATTTAGTGGTAGGAGTAGGTAAATACATGAAATAATGTTGGAAAATATCTTATAATTTGAATATTATCTAGAACAATAGATCACTGTTTCTAATCCTTGGTCAGATTGTCTCTCTACCTCACGGCTTTTCTTTCTTTCTTTCTTTCTTTCTTTCTTTCTTTCTTTCTTTCTTTCTTTCTTTCTTTCTTTCTTTTCTTTCTTTCTTTCTCTTTCTCTTTCTTTTTCTTTCTTTCTTAACATGTTTTAAATTTACATTTTAGTTAACATACAATGCAATATTTATTTCAAAAGTAGAATTCAGTGATTCATCACTTATATACAATACCTAGTACTCATCACAACAAGCGCCCTCCTTAATACCCATCACTCATCTAGCCCATCTTCCACCCCTCTCCCTCCATTAACACTCAGTTTGTTCTCTATCATTAAGTGTCTCTTGTAGTTTGTTCCCCTCTCTTCTCTTACAGCTTTTCAAGTAAACTGTCTGCTTGGGTCAGAGTTGCTCAGAAAAAAGGTTAGATCTTTAAATGCAAGGAGAACTGCAGTTGGACCTTATAAGCTTTCCAAGGATGGGAACAACCAACACCTGAATGACTCCTCCCGACACTCCTCTTATGGAATCTTTGCCTTTGGGTTCTCAATTTCTAGACACCGAAAGGGCAGAGTAGAAATAAGAAGTGGAAAATAGATCACAGCTCAAATCACATACCATTCTCAGGATAGATATGCTCAACCCCTTTATGGCCAAGCAGCTGAGGTTATGCCTAAAAGAGAGAAATGCATACGCACACCGGCACAACAAGCAGCTCTTTCAAACAAGACGGAACATCTGTCATTTCATTCCCATCATGAAAATGCATTAGCCAAAATCAGTTACAACAGAGTGTGTTAAGGAAGGAAAAAGAAGATAGTATTCCAGGCATTTCTGGATTATACCAAAATGATTGCCTTTGGAAAAGATTATACATGATCTTAATTTTTTCCATGTGCCTGTGTTTTACAAATTTGCTGCCATCAACACATTTATCCTTTTGTGATCAGATAAAAATAATTGTCATAGAAATAGAATAAAAACTTTAATGGTTCTGTGATTATTTTGTATAAAACTACCTCCTATCCCATCTCCTTGTCACTGGGCTGAGAGCAGGGACAAACAGGATTCTATTGAACCAGGAACTTCCCAGAGAGCAAGCTCCTCTCTGGGTCCCTGGGGGCAACCACCAGCTGCTTGTGATCCATTATAGGCTGAATGTTTACGTCACCTCAAAATTCATATGCTGAAGCCCTAACCCCCAATGTGACTTCATTTGGAGATACAGTCTTTAGGAGGTAATTAAGGTTAAATGAGGTCATAAGGGTAGGGTTCTAATTCTGTGGAATTAGTGTCCTTGTAAGAAGAGACACTAGAGAGGGGTGCCTGGGTGGCTTAGTCGGTTAAGCATCCGACTTTCGCTTAGGTCATGATCTCATGGTTCGTGGGTTCGAGCCCCACGTCGGGCTCTGTGCTGACTGCCAGCTTGGAGCCTGGAGCCTATTTCAGAGTCTGTATCTCCCTCTCTCTCTGACCCTCCCCTGCTCACGCTGTGTCTCTCTCTCTCTCTCTCTCTCTCCTAGAAATAAATAAAAATATTAAAAAAAAAAAGAAGAGATACTAGAGAACTCACGCTCTCTTTCACTCCTTCTCTCTCTTCCCCCCCATCCTCATTCCTTCGCTCCCCTTCTTACTCCTTCCTTCTCTCTCTCTCCACAAAGGAAAGACTATTTGAGAACAGAGTGAGAAGACAGCTTTCTCAAACCCAGGAGCTCTCTTCTTTTTTCAAATTGTCCACACTTTCTTCTTAGACTTCTAGTCTAGTTTGGACTTCCAGAACTATGAGAAGTAAGTGTCTGATGTTTAAGCCACCGAGTCTGTGGTATTCTACTATGGCAGCCCAAGCTGATTCATACATGACCTCCCCCCCCAAGGCCTCACGTCAAGCACCCTCAATATCTAGCAACTCTAGAATTCCATGTAGTACCCACTTCTGCCCTGTAGCTGGGTCCTAGCTAGAGACCTGGGGGATAGAGCCATGAAGCCAGAGGAAGAGCTCACAAAATCATAATTTCCTCACTATTTATACGGAAAACCTTTTCATCCAGAATGAACCTAAACCCTTTATTTCATATTTGCATTAAAAACATCAGCTTTAATTGTTGAGCCACCAAGTTTCAAAGCACAAGAGTCATTGTAATTGATGACAAAGGTTTAGTCCCATAGCAAACTCACTGCTTTCTCTCCATTATCTGCTATGTCACAAAATATAACACAGATTGCTGTGAGCAGGTATCACACACAGTTTCACACCAAGTGACTTATTCAAAATACCTTTATTTTTACACTGAGTAGCAAGGATTAAATATTACATGAAAAATTTCCAGACCCCCGTTTTGACTAACACTTCCATGTTCTCTTAGCGACAAACAAGAATTCAAGTTTCAACTCCCATCCAAATTAGTTTTATTCACTGCTTCCATCGAGTTTTCTTTGCTACAGAGCCAAAAAAAAAATTTTAAGCAATGTTATAGGTCAAGTTCAAGTTTCTTTTTCATTCAGTTCTAAGTCCTTTAAATACTTGCAGGAAACTTTCAGTTAGTGTTCTGAATACTAGAATGCAGTCCTTCTCAAGTGACAAATCATCTGGCCCAATTCTTCGCTGGTAGGAAAAATTTCAGGGGGTTAGGAATCTGACCTATGAGATTGTAGAGTGAGCTACGTAATTTATGAGCTGTGTGGTACTGTCTCAGGAAAGGTAATCTCATTCTCATCAGCTATGAAAACAGAAGCAGCTGCAATGAGGTTCTGCCCTACAGGGCTGTTGGGACACACCGTGCCTCACACTCTTCCTTGGTTTGGAATCGGTTCGCGTTGCCCCCGCAGCTGCCATACCAGAACTGTTGGCAGGCCTGCTTCTCCTTGTTGTAGTACCAGTTCAGGGTGTAATTCTGGCACCCACCTTCCACTGGATCCAGAAAACAAGGGCCTGCAACAAAACAAATGCAGAGAGAGCTGAATTTCCTGCATGAGCATGACAGCAAAGGAACTATTGTTTGGAGACACAGACTGGGAATGAATCCTACCCTCTCCACCAACTGTGTGAGCCTGAGCTTATCCTCTCTGAGCCTCAATTTCTTCAACCATAAAAGCAATTAAGAAAAACCCACAAGTTTTTTTTTCTAAGGTGGCACAGAACATACATGATTATTTTGCACAGTACCTAGCATATGGAAGGCACACTAGACAATGCATAAATGAATGAGCGAACAAATGAATAAAGCTTTCTGATACCAAGAAACTCCTCACCTGCTTATTATACTCATTTCCCTCTTTTCCAGACCTTGCTTAATCCCAAGCTCTACCAGCCTTCTAATGGCCTAACAAAAATGCAGCTTATTTATTATTATTATTATATACCCTGACACTTGCCCAAGAAGTTAAGACATCTATTATAAGAAAAACATGATGTTCCTGGAGAATAAAAATAGTACTGAGATCAACAAGTTACAAAAGAGCAAGATCTGAGATGCTCTGAATTTTAAATCAGACACTAATTTCTCCACATACGTAACTTCTGTCTTCCAGAGAGAACCAATTTCCTTTGATAACACTTGATGTCACAGAAAAATATTCTTGTCTGAGTCTGACCATACAGCATAGAATAATATCTTCCTCCAGATAGTTTCCCCTGGGCCTTCTAAGCACCAACAAATAAAGAAGATAATTTCTTCAGAAAGCAAGAGGCTAAAACTCATTGTCTGTTCCTTGGAAGACATCTCCCATCGGTATAATCACCACAGGCTAGTTTTCTTGAAGGAGAGACCAGATGTGCTGGACCCAAGGGAAAGAAATATATTCTTAGCGGGGTAAAGATTTGATCATGGAAATTGTCCATGAGAAGAAACCAGAGCAAATGCTTCTCCAAAACTTGTTGGAGCCAATAGGAAAACACTCCAGTGGTGAACTTTTGGCTGTACTCTGTAGATTAAATAAATAGACTTGGGGCTCAGCATCAGCTGGTGCCCTCTAAACTAATGAGCCAAGGATTTGTTTAAACCGATCATTCACAAAGCAAAAATAAACTACTGGGACTCATCAAATAAAAAGCTTCTGCACAGTGAAGGAAACAATCAACAAAACTAAAAGGCAACCTATGGAATGGGAGAAGATATTTGCAAATGACATATCTGATAAAGGGTTAGTATCCAAAATATACAAAGAACTTATAAAACTCAATACCCAAAAAACAATCCAGTTATAAACTGGGCAAATGACATGAACAGACAATTTTCTAAAGAAGGCATACAGATGGACAAAAAACACATGAAAAGATGCTCAACATCACTCATCATCAGGGAAATGCAAATCAAAACTACAATGAGAGGGGAACCTAGGTGGCTTAGTCATTAAGAGGCTCAGTTGGATGTGGGGGGGAGGGGGGAATAGGCATGGAGGAGGACACTTGTGGGGATGAGCACTGAGTGTTATGTGGAAACTAATTTGACAATAAACTATTTGTAAAAAAAAAAAAAAAGAAAAAGAGGCTCAGTTGGTTAACCATCAGACTCTTGATCTCGGCTCAGGTCATGATCTCATGGTTCATGAGTTCAAGCCCTGAGTCAGACTCCACATTGATAGATGGAGCCTGCTTGGGATTCTCCCTCTCCCTCTCTCTGCCTCTCCCTAACTATGCTCTCTCCCCCTCTCTATCTCAAAAGAATAAACTTTTAAAAATAATTTTTAAAAAAAGAGTCTAATTCTTGATTTCAGCTCAGGTCATGATCTCACAGTTCATGAAATTAAGCCTCGCGTTAGGCTCCATGCTGACAGCATAGACCCTGCTTGGGGGTCGCTCGCTCTCTCTCTTTCTCTCTCTCTCTCTCTCACTTTCACTCTCTCTCTCTGGCCCTCCCCCACTCACATGCAGTTGTGCTCTCTGAAAATAAATAAAATAAACTAAAAAAAATTACAATGAGGGGCAACTGGGTGGCTCATTCAGTTAAATATCTGACTCTTGATTTCAGCTCAGGTCATGATCTCACATCTGACAAGTTCAAGCCCCACATTAGGCTCTGCATGGTCAGTGCAGTGCAGTGCTTAGGACTCTCTCTCTCTCTCCTCTCTCTCTGCCCCTCCCCAATTCTTTCTCTTTCTCTCTAAATAAATAAATAAATAAATAAACTTTAAAAACCTACAGTGAGATATCACCTCACACCTATCAGAATGGCTAAAATAAACAACACAGGAAGCAACAGATATTGGCGAGGATAGTGAGGAAGGGGAATCCTGTTGTATTGTTGGTGGGCATGCAAACTGGTGCAGCCACTCTGGAAAACAGTGTGGAGGTTCCTCAAAAAGTTAAAAATAGAACTACCCTATGACCCAGCAATTGTACTGCTAGGTATTTACCCAAAGGCTACAAGAATACAGACTTGAAGGGGGACATGTACCCTGATGTTTATAGCAGCATTACCAATAATAGCCTAATTATGGAGAGCCCAAATATTCACTGACTGATGAATGGATAAAGAAGATGTGGTGGGTATGTATATATAATATATACATATATATTATATATACATAATATATGTGTGTATATAACAGAATATATTATATGTAATAGAATATATGTATAATAAAATATTATTCAGCCATCAAAAATAATGAAATCTTGCCATTTGCAATGACATGGATGGAGTTTAAGAGTATTATGCTAAGTGAAGTAAGTCAGAGAAAGACAAATACCATGTGATTTCACTCATATGTGGAATTTAAGAAACAAATGAATATAAAGAGGAAAAAAAGAAAGGAAAATCAAGAAACAGACTTTTAACTATAGATAACACACTGAAAGGAAGATGGGTGGGGAGATAGGTTAAATGGGTGATGGGTGTTAAGGAGGGCACTTGTGATGAATAGCAGGTATTGTATGTAAGTCCTGAATCGCTAACTTCTATACATGAAACTAATATTACACTGTATGTTAATTGGAATTTAAGGAAAAACTTGGAAGAAAAAAATAGATAATTCATTTCTCTTAGTCACATTGTGGCTTTTGCCTTTAAAGCCCTACCCTTGCCTTTAGTCTGGGAGACAAACAAACAGGGGTTGCTTCTTCTAGATTATACTTCTAGAACAGTGCCATCCAGAAGAATTTCCTGCAATGCAGGAAATACTCTGTCTTTGCACAAAAATACCCAGTGTCTATTGACTATTTGAAGTGTGGCTATTGCAACTAAGGAACTGATTGTTTTGTTTTATTTAATATCAAATTATTTAGTTTTTAAATGTTTGTTTATTTTTGAAAGAGAGACAGAGACAGAGCACGAGCAGAGGAGGGGCAGAGAGAGAGGGAGACACAGAATCTGAAGCAGGCTCCAGGCTCTGAGCTCTCAGTGTGGCTGACAGCTGGTGCCCCAAATTATTTAAATAGCCAATGGGGCTAGTGGTTGCTCAGTACACCTAAAGGGGTGTAAATCCTTGATGCTTTATCTCTGAGATATTCTTTGTAACCTGACACTCAGGGAGCCTCAGTCTTCAGTTTTATTTTATCAGTAGGAAAT
>NW_027551570.1:6530909-6571962 GCF_008692635.1 Crocuta crocuta | reverse complement strand
GCAATTATTGCTAGCCCCCCAATTTTACATTTACATTATTTTTACCATGAGAATTAACTTTCATCTTCTTAGAAAGATCCTACCTCAGCATTACTCACACAGGTTCATAAAATCCCAGAATGAAGGGGAAAAAAGGGGGAGAGAAAGAAGTTTGTTGGATAGGTATGGGTCTGTCTCCTTGTATATATATCTTATAATGTAGCCATACCTGGAGGGGGGAAAAACAAAATATAGACCTGTGTGCTTTGGAGAATACACTGAAATTGAAAATATACCAAGATCTGCCTTGTTCTGTGAAAAGAGAGGACACTCACTTAATTCTTCACAAGTAGGTATAATAAATGGTTGCCGGTGTTATCGCAGATTTCAGCTGAAGACGTCATGAAAATTTAATATTCCCCGGGGCCAGAACATGCTCTAAGTAGAGGTGAGACTTGACCTGAGTAGTAAAGGTGAATAGATGTGGTATAGGTGGATACCGTAGACAGGATGCAGAAGGGCTGGTGAGTGAGCACCTCTGTGGTGACGTGGGATAAATAACAGGACATCAGGGGCAAATAGTGCAAAAAGCATCTGCAGGTAAGTGGCAGCCAGTGAGGCCCCAGAGGACCGTGGCAGGGGTGTGATCACAGAGGCATGTGTCCCTTACTGAGGCATGG
The DNA here is from genome assembly GCF_008692635.1 of Crocuta crocuta. Classification (NCBI taxonomy): domain Eukaryota; kingdom Metazoa; phylum Chordata; class Mammalia; order Carnivora; family Hyaenidae; genus Crocuta; species Crocuta crocuta. The sequence goes on along the minus strand of NW_027551570.1, from coordinate 6,571,303 downwards.
GAACATTATCTTCTAAATGATGGGGAAACACAGAAGATGAGAAATGACATGGCCACATGTGCAGGAATATCAGAAAATGAATTTGGTGCTCAGATTGGAATTAGACAAATTAGAAGAAATGAAACCAGATGGAGAACTCCATGGATACATTTGAAGTGAAAGCCAAGGTGTCAAGAAGAAGATACAGGAAAGGGGGGTGGACCTTAGAGATGCCAAGGAGGAAGTCACACCAAGATCTGGTCACCAGCTGGAGGTGGGAGATGAGAAGAGAATGACAAGCATGATGTCTGGGTTTTGACTTTCCATTCCTGGGCTGATGCTGGTGCATTCCAGTAAAGGAATAGAGGCAGAGAAGGTATGAAAGGGAAAGACAAGTCCAGCTCATTGAATTGAATTTGTTTGAAATGACTGAGGGCATGTGCCACCATGCAATGTGGAGGGCAGATGAATACATTGGTCTGAAGCTCAAGAGAGTGCAGGTAGAAGATACAGATTTGGAGCACAAAGGGGAGAGCCGAAGTCATAGCAAGAAAGCTCACCCCAGTGCATGTGCACGGAGTCCTCAGGGGGCTGACCACAGCTCCTGGGGGAGAGTATTGCTGGTTCATCATGAAATTAACTAAGCCTAAATTTCTGGGCCCTTCACCTGCATAAGCCTCTTCTAAAGAAATACTTTGTACTTGATTGTAAGAATTTGTTTTCTTAAAGAGAGGCTTAAATGTAGCCATTGTATAAACATCAGGTTCCATAAAACCTGGATCCCCCCCGACCCCGTGAGGATGGACCTGGGAGGAGAAGCCCACAGGATGTGCCAGTCAGAAGTGGAAGACCGAGATAAGAATACTCTATCTGAAGCCAAGAGAGGATAAGATTTGAAGAGGAAGGTAGTGGTTAACAGTCCCCAAGGAGCCCAAGTCAGTGAGGCCCGAAAGAGCTCTCTGGTCTCTCTTGACAGTTTGGAACACGCTTGAAGACAAGGGCTCGCTCTCTTCACTGAGTGGAGGCTGGAGAAGGTGTGCAGCCAGCCATATGGGAGGTCACAGGAAGCTGCAGCTGGCCACCTTTATTTCTTTCCGAAGCAAAAATAATAATTAAAATAAAATAAGGGCACCTGCTAGAGGAAGAGGCATGGGGGAAGGAGCTTAAGGAGGTGGTGAAGGTTTAGAGTGCCGTTGGAATGCAACAGGAGAGGAACTGGCCAGAGCCAAGTTACAGGATGGGTGGGAAATTTGGAGGAACTTCCGGCCTCATTGTTTGGCTGTGAATGGGATTCAATTCGATGACCAGTAAGCTCTCCTCCAACTCTTTCACTTTGTTGAATGTGAGGGAAAGGGAGCCGTAGAGCAGTAGTTCTCACACTTGGTTGCTCAGTGGACTTGCTGGGTAAGTTCCACACCCAGAAACTGTGACTGAATCGGTCTGGAGTGAGGTCTAGGCATTGAGAATTTTTAGATTCCAAGGTGGTTCTAGTTTACAGCCAAGACTGAAAATCATCACTGCCTTAGTAAGATTACCTGAGGATATTATATACTGGAAATATAATAACTAACAAGATAAGTTCTTCTATGCTCAACGTTTGGCCTAAGGAGGTGAAATGTTGCTGTCCATACCAGGAGTACCAATTCCTAGATCTGTCTGGTTTTGGTATTTCCCTTTGGACATGTGTTTGCATTAGAATATAAGAGGTAGGATATACCACTGATAGTTAACTTGTATCCCTCTATGTGGCAAACACATGCATTATCAAGTTTTATTCTTAAAATAATCCTATGAAGTAAATATTCACATAATTCCCATTTTACAGATCAGAAAACTGAGCCACAGAGGGATTAAGTAACTTTCCCATGGCCACCTAGCTAGTAGCTCTAGATGGTGAACCATCTAGGCACATTCAAAACTTCTGGGCAATTATCTTTCATTTAATCTAAGCAGGACTGACCCCACCACTCACTAAAAACCTCTTTCAGCTACCTTTTCCTGCCTTTTCGAAACTTCAGAGTCACCCTGCACCCCATATCTCTTTCCAGTGTGTTCACTGTTTTGCTTAACTTGCGATCGCATGGAAGAAGTAGCATGGCATTTGCATTACTACCTACTGTAATCAAAATTGATGCCATTTTTCTACTGTTTCAGATGGATCCAAAATTTTCCTTAAACTTGGTCAGTTTATATGTAGCCACTCATAGAGGAAGGAAACTTCTACTTTCCTTCAAGGTCAGGAGTATGTTCACCACTTCTGCAATAGAACATTGTTTCTGGCAATGAAGTAAACACTTCATAGGGTCCATATCCTTAATACTCTCTGAAATAACTGCTGTTCAGCTCCAACTTTATAGTCAGAGGAAAGTTAGCCTTCATGTTTTCTTAAATTAATTTCCTTAGTTGTGTACATGAATTTGTGCATTTGAAAGGAAAGTGTATTAAAAGCCAAAATTTGCACGCAAACACTGCACAGGAATATTTTTTTAAAATAAAAACAACCTCAGGAGCAAGGAGTCGTTTGGTTTTTACCATAGGCAGTACCTGAATTTCTTTTTTTCCCAATTCGTTTCTGTTTTGCAGGCATTTCTTGTTCATGTCCTTCAGCATCGTGTCTGTTCTTCTGATAGTTTTCTAGTGCTTCTTGCTGAGTTATAGATTTCACTATGGCTTTTCTATGCTCCTCTCGGAAAAAGTCTGTTGTTTCGAGTGCTTCCAAATTGTCAGCAAAGCCAGATATGCTAGACTGGCCCTTGGGCAACCTGCACAGAGACAATCCATCACAAACTACAAAACTAAACTGCAGGAACTGGAAGTTCAGTTCCAAGCTGATACTGGCAGGCTCAAAAAAACTGTAGGTTTGAGCATTTCCTGATGACTTTGGCATCCAGTTAGCTATGTTCTCAGGTTTGGACAAGTATCAGAGAAACATGTTTAGCATTATTAATTTTGCCTCTGAGACATGATATGAGAGGCTGGGAGGGTGTAGTGGAATGGAGAATTTGTTATTTTTTTGCTTTTATATATTGATGGGCCCTTTAAATTTTTTATATTGGCCCTATATTACTCTTAACGTTAAAGAAATAAGAAAAACCATTCCGCCCCTGTGGTTTAGGTCAGGTCAAGCACTGGCATTGTCTGTGACCTTTCTTTAGGGACAGAGTCTCCTGCAGGGGACAGAGATATGAGACAACGTCTGCTCTGCCTTCAGCCTACCTCCTGAGAGACCTAAATGATTGTAGCAGAGTGTCCCCTCGGTTTGGCCCCCCACATTTTCTAATGAGCTCTGGAGGTGGGTACTGGTTTGCTCCACCTAAGAACAAAATGAAGAAGTAAAACAAGTCAAATCAAGCATAAAATAACATGAAACTTAAAAATAACATACACATATAATAAAATAAAGCATAAAAACAAAATGTTCTCCATTAAGACATAACATTTAAAAGATAAAATCAAATATGCAATAAAACAAAATAAAAAGCATAAAAAATAAAATCAAACAAAACAAAATCCCAAAAGTCCCTGACATAAAATAAAACATATATATATAAAAGAAATTCAAATAAAGCATAAAATAAGCACTAAAATAAAAGCAAAGAAAAACCAAACCAAAAAACCCATAAAATTCATCCTATCACATAAATAATATATAATAAAATCAAACATAAAATATACCAAAACATAGAATTAAACCTAACAAAACAAAACATACAAAAATAAAATGAAATTGGAACAGACTAGAAAAATGATTCCCTCAGCCTGCTTGTCCCTCAGAGTCATTAAGCCACCAGCTGTCTATTATCATTCTCTCCTGTGCCTCCTACAAAGATAAGGAATCTGAAATTCAGAGTTTTTCAATGATTTTCTAGGGTCACACATCTCACTTGTGGTAAAGCTATGACTAGTACCAGTTCACTGATCTTTGTACTTCTGGAATCCAAGAGGCGCAAATGCTGTCAGTACTTCTAAGATGTCCATGAGACTCTCTTTATTCCCTTAATGATGAAGGCGCAGGCATCCCTCAAGGCCCCAATGGCATGTCATACCTCCTTATAAATGGAGAAGCTAATGTCACCCTGTAAGAAGAGTAAGGCCTTAGGTGTCACAAGGAGGAACCCGGCACATGACTTGTCTTAGACTGCACATTGGTAGACAAAGCCCAACACAAGCTCCTGAAAATGTGATTGGGGTGATACCCACACCCAACCCTAACACTGCATTATCGTGCTAGGGACACAGACTCGGTACTGGCTGTCTATGAATTTGGTTCAACTAGTTCTGACTGGAAGTGGGGCTACTAGAAAAGGGGGCGTGGAAGAATCTGGGTCGGGACCCACTGCCACAGTGCCCCTTCATCTTCACGGTTAGCTACATCCACCAGGACAACCCTGGACGTCGTCCTGTCTCCTCATTTCCTGGAAAGTCTCTGAAGACCTCTGAAAATAAATGTCATCCACTCATTACTCAAAGTGTGGTCCATGGGCCAGGAGCATCTAGATCACTAGGAGCTTGTTAAAAATGCAGAATGTCAGGCCTCAACTGAGACCTATTGAGTCAGAATCTACCTTTTAACATGATCTGTGGGAAGTAGATGTGCGTATTAAAATTCGAGAAGCACGGTTATATGCCACTGGATTCTAGAGTCTGTATTCCTGGACATAGGATTACCAATAACTATGCTTTATATGTGTATAACACTGGTGCTTTCAAAGCCCCTCCACACCCATATTTGAATGCAGGCTTCACAAATAAGGAAGAGACTGTGACTCTCATTTGGGTAAATGAGAAAATCAGAAGATTAGGCGGAAACCTGAGGCCTCTCAGCCACCAAGTGAGCCACCGAGCCAGTAGGCTTGGCACAGTGTCAGGGCAATGATAACTCGGGGTTTCCAGGCACATCTCAGCAAGGTGAAGGGTGCAACGGGCACCTGCTTGTCCAAATGCCAAGCTCCGGTAAGTTCCTCTCCCCACCCTACCCCACCCCACCCAGGGCATCCCCAGTGCTTACTTTTTAGGAGGTTCAGGAAGGCGCGTGTGAATCCCTGGGCATAGGCTACTTCTGGGCCTGAGATTCCCTCCAGGCGCAGCAGGTGCTGCTCAGAGGGGAGGCTGGCCACCCCAGTCAGCTCGGCCAGCTCGTGGGTCCCTACACCGGGGCCCAAGGCCAGCACAAACAGGGTGATGCCCTTGCACTTGGCCTCCAGGGACAGAGTCCTTAGCTTCTCCTGGTCCCAGCTGCTGGTCTCGCTGGCCACGATAGGGAAGAGGACTTGCACCCGCCTGGGCAGAGGGGCTGCCAGGAGCACCTTCTCCAGCGTCCATTCCAGGGCGTGGCCCAGGGCAGGAGCTCCCCGTAGAGGGCCACCAGCGGCCTCCCGAAGGTGTCTCTGCATCTGCAGCCGGTCGCCGTAGGAGGTCAGGTGGAAGCCCTCAAGCACAGGGGGACGCCCCGCACCTGGCCAGAAGCCTGGAGTTGTGTGCATCACCAGGGCCACGCGCGACCCATGGGGGGACGTGCTCGGCTGTGCAGCCACCTCCAGGTCGTTGAGCATGGCCTCCACTAGACTCAGGGCAGCACGATACACGTCAGCTCCAACGCCATAGGAGCTGTCCACCACGAATGCCACGTCCATGTCCACTGCCGGGGGTCCTGGCGCACTCGGCATGCACTCTGGGGCTGGTCTGCACTTGTCTGGAGAAGAAGCACCAGGAGAGGCTGGGGTTACCACGCATCCCTTTCTTTTCCACGCAAACACATTCCCAGACTCTCGGTAAGAATAAATGCTGCTGAGCTCTACCTGCATTGTGTTAACAAGGCGATGGGCACTGTAAGTAAACGTGCCCATTTTTCAGAAGAAAGAATTAAGACGATCTGATCCCACACTTAATGTTTTTAAACACTAGGCCACAGCATTCTAATCTCTAGGTTCACAGACACCTGCCCAGTTCATTCCTGGCTCTCTTACTTGGACGAATTATCCAGCCTTCTTCCTACCTGTTTCCCCATTTGTCAGATGGGGATAATAATAAAAATAATAGTACCTACCTTATGAGGTTGTTTGTGAAGTTTAAATAAAAAGTGAGTTATGCCTGGTGTATAGTAAGAGTTCAAGCTCAATAAATACCAGCTAGGTTTAAGCTTCTACAGGAGAAGGAACTGAGGCCCACAGAGACCATTCGATGGATGTGAAAGCAGTTCATCAACTGTAACATATTCTACAAATGACAGTTACTGTATTTGACTTGACCAAGTTCTCAGAGTCAAATTGCCCATGGCAGTGCCTGGTCTAAGTGTGGATCAAGGAGAGGCAACAATTAAATCTCCTATCAATTTCACCTATATGACTCATGCTGGCGCCAGATACCACGGGTGTGGATAAGAGCTCTTGACACTTGGGCATGCATGGACGCAAAGTTCTCTCTGGCACAGATTAATATGCGGTATAGTGATGGAACCTGGAGACGCATAGACATTGGATGACTTGCCAATATCCCACCAGTGGTCAATGGCAGTTCCAGGCTTAGAATCCAGGACTAATTTATATATTTTTAGAGAAGGAGAAGGGGCAGAGGGCGAGGGAGAGAGAAAATCCTAAGCAGGGCTATCTCTCCCACAACCATGAGTCATGACCTGAACCAAAATCAAGAGTTAGAAGCTTAACCCACTCAGTCACTCATGTGCCCCTAGAACCCAGGACTCTTGTGTCTTGGCTCAGAGGTCTGTCTTATACACTAAGGGGCCAAGCCCAGCTATCTGTAGGAGCCGGGTAGCACAGGTAAATAAGAAGAGCAAATCAAGGATAACACAATAGGGATGAAAGGGACTATGGGGCACTCACAAACTTGCCCCATCAAAAGAGGTCAGGCACAACTCAGTTTGGGTTGACTGTGGCCACAAGGGAATGTGTATCTGTGATTCTCAAGATGATTCCTCAGAAAAAGTGGAAATCTGGACTTCATAGGAAATTTCCAGATTCTAAGATTCTACACATATCAAGCAAATACACATCTGCAGGGCAGACCTGGCCTGCGGCCACCAGTTAATTCATCCAGTTCTAAAGACATCAGTCCTATTAGAAGTACTGTCTGGGCTTACCGTAACAGAGAGTGCAGTGGGCCATGTGCTCCACATCCTGATGACTCTCAGTCTCCCAGACAAACATGTGAAATCTGTTGGTTCCATCCATCTAATCCAAACACATACAGAAATTTATCATTAGCTAAATTAAATTTCAAGCCATGTTTTTCATGCGTTATTCAATTCAGATGAGAATGACATTAATATGACATTTTTAGAGAACATGTATCATTATATACATAATTATAATTTGGCATTATGTATTACAGTTATATGCTGTCATTTAGTTCTCTAGTTCTAACCTGGATGTTGGACTATACTTGCTGTGGATACATGCAGGTCTTCAGATTCCCAATGTGTGTAAAACTCAGTCAATGTCATGTTGTGTTGGAATGAAGGTGAGAGAGTTGAAGGTTAGGTCATTTATAAATTCGATAAATCTGGAGCTGCCCACAGTATGCAAGACCCAGTGTGGTAGGAGTTATGAACATAAACAGGCAGACCCTTCAAGGAGGTGGCCATATAGGTTCTATGCCATTAAAATAGAAAGATGTAGATAGACACCATAACGCAGGCATTTCTAGCATATTCCTGGTGTTTAGGGCTGGTACATGCCCAAGCCAGAAGGCAAGAGTGGGGAGGACTAAGAGAAGGCTTTGGGGGAAGGCAAATTATGTTTATCTATTTCCTTCAACCTTTCCAATTGTGATTAATTTAATAACTGATATCAAAGCTTAAAAGCAAACTATTAATGATAAATAAAAAAATAATAAATCATCAGGCAAAGTTTATGTGACAAATGGTTAGCAACAAAATTGCCTCGTCTTCCAAAGGCCATAACTAAGACCACATTTCCCACCCTACACTATAGCTAGTTTTTTTAATTTTTTAATTAAAAAACTTTTTAAAATCCAAATTAGTTAACATATAGTATAATAAATGATTTCAGGAATAGAATTTAATGATTCACCATTTACATATAACACTCAGTGCTCATCCCAACAGTGCCTTCTTTACTGCCAATCACCCATTTAGCCCACCCCTCACCCACTTCTCCTCCAGCAACCCTCATTTTGTTCTGTGTCATTTAAGACTTTCTTATGGTTTGTCCCCCAATTGTTTTTATCTTATTTTTGCTTCCCTTCCCCTGTGTTCATCTGTGTTGTTTCTTAAATCCTACATATGAGTGAAATAATATATTTGTCTTTCTCTGGCTGACTTATTTAGCTGAGCATAATACCCTCTACTTCATCCACATTTTTACAAATGGCAAGATTTCATTCTTTTGGTCACAGATTACTATTCCATTGTATATATATATGTATATATATACAACAGCTTCTTTACCCATACATGAGTCAGTGGATATCTGGGCTCTTTCCATAATTTGACAATTGTCAATAGTGCTGCTATAGACACTGGGATGCCTGGGCCCCTTCGAATCACCAGTTTTGTATCGTTTGGATAAATACTTAGAAGCATAATTCCTGGGTCATAGGGTACTTCTATTTCTAATTTTTTAAGGAATCTCCCCTGTTTTCAGGGTGGCTGCATCACTTTACATTCCCACCAGCAGTGCAGAAGTGTTCCTCCATCTCCCCACACTTGCCAACATCTATTAGTTCTTGAGTTTTTAATTTTAGCTATTCTGACANTCTAAGTCTTGTATTGTGATTTCCCCCCCCTTTCTTTCCCTTTTTTGTCTCCTGCTTCATTATTCTCCATGATCCAGAAGATCATACATTTGATCTTCTGTATGTTGATTTGCTTGATGCTCTGTTCATCCTTGTCATCAGGGCATCTATTCAAGTTTTAATCTCAGTTATAACATTTTAAATTTCAGCCTGACTGAAATTTATTTCTTTTATATCTTCAGGAAGGAATTCTCTAGTGTCTGCTATGCTTTTTTCAGCCCTTGCTAGTATTCTTATAATCGTGGCTTTAAATTCTAGATCTGACATCTTACTTACATCTCTGTTGTTTATATATCTGGCCATGATTTCTTCCTGTTTTTTCCCCCTTTGGGTGAATCCCTTCATCTTCTCATTTTTGAGGTAGAAAAAATAATTAAAAAATTAAATTGAAAAGAAAGCAAAAATATCAATTAAGGAAGCTAGATCTTAGATATGTTTCAGTCTGCTTTTTGAAAGATACTTAATAGAAGAGTGAAAAAAGAGAAAGAGAAAAAAAGCAACGAAAAAATTTAAAGACTAAAAAATATGTAATAAAATAGAAGTAGAAAAAAGAATATAAAATAGAATTTTTTTAATTGAAAATAAAATAAAACAAAAAATAATTTGTTCTCTCTTATCCAAGTTAAAAAGGAAAACAATTCAAGCACTAACAGAAAGAACATGAACAAATAAACCAACAAACAGAATGAAATCCAAATGTAGTTATATCCAGTTTCCCCTAGTACTGAAACTATGAAGCACTCTATCATCCATACAATAAGCAGGTGGAGAGATTTGTACTGGTCTTCTTGGGGATATGCCTGGGGGGCTCAGTTGGGAGGGGTTTTGCCTTGAGGAGGCTGCATGACCTCTACCAAATGCACTCCAAGCGGGAGACCTACTTCTTCCTATGTGGCACATGACCCCTCTGACCTCACTGCCTGCTCCGGGGGATTTGTCCTGCTTCCTCACGGCCCTGAGGGCACAAACATGCCAGGCACTGAGCTCTGAATCTTCAGGCTCTGTTCCCCACTGTTTATATACTGGTGGTATTGAAACCCTCTTGTTTTTCCTCATCAATGGTTTTGGGGAACAGATTTCTTATTCAGTCACCTGAGAGTGTTTTCCATCTTTCTCTCTCTCTCCATCTACTTTTGGGGGGAATGCTTTTCTTATATGATCCCAATATGCCACACTCTCCCCCTTTCCTTCTCTCTGTTTTCTCTCTCCAAAAACAGCTTCCTACCCTCTTTGGCTTTTTTCTTCCAATTTACCCCTTGAAACCATGTACCTGACAAGTTCTGTGGCTCAAGTTATGCAGATTGTTCTGCTAATCCTCAGATCAATTTCATAGGTGTTCAAAATGGTTTGGGGGTGATCTAGCTGCATTTCGGGGATGGGACAAGCTCAGGGTCTCTGTACTGCTCCGCCATCCTAACTTTTCCCCATCCTCCTTGTTGTTAATTGGGACCATGACTAGGGTCTAGCCAATGCCCACTAAGTAGATGGATGCCGTTTCTAGTGCATGCACATCTGCCAGTCAAATGTAGATGATCCAGAAAAAGGTTTTGAGGACCTTGGGTATGGTGGGACATTGATAGGAGCCCAGGTCCTGAAATGGCTGTAAAGCACAAAACATTCCTCCCTCCCCACTCCCCCCCTCCATGCACACCCAAGGAACTGCATTCACTTGTGACAGATGGCATAAATAATACTTTATTATGTTAAGCCACTGAGACCTGGGCATGAATAGTTTCACAATTAATCTTCCCTGATAGATGCAGATTATTTCCAGGGCTTTTAACTCATGATAAAATTAGGAATACTTTCACATTACTTCTCTCCAGATGTGAGGTGAATCTTAGATTAGTCATGTCCATCACACTGTCTGCTTTCTGTCAAAGCATAAGGGGCAGGGACTCACTGACGGGCATCCCCTCCTCCATCCCTGTGGCCAGGGCCAAGCAGGCTCTGGATGCCCCTCTGGAATCAAGAGGCTAGGGACATGAAGATGTCATGTTAGCCCTCAAGGAGAGAAGACAGGCAAAGACTACTTTGGAAAAGAATTTTCTGTAACATGTACTCCTTACAGAGCTCTTCAGTCTTTTTGTTTGGGACTGCCACATATCCCAGACTGTATCTCTCAGAGTGAGCTTACTTGAAAGAAAATCCCATGTGGGGAAAGAAATATAAAGAGTTGAGCTTTTATTTATGCTAGTATAACACAAAAATGGGAACTTTCCAAAGACTCGAGAAGAAAGGCAAAATGCATCTTCTCTTGTTCCTCACATGGTTATACTTTTTCCTGATTTAGAAATTCACATTAACCAAGGTCAATTCAACAGCTACTAAATAAAAGTCTTAATAAGCTATGTGGAGATTCAAAAATGACATAATAACACCTTCAGAGAGTTTAAAACCTAACAAGAAGGAGGGACAAATAATTTTCAAGAAAGAGGTCCAATGATATATTTTAGGAACATAGGAAAAGGAGGTTCATTTCAAGAGCAAGGGATAGTGGAAGCCTGATGCAGATAGCGACATCTGGCACTTTGGGGAGAATGAGTAGGATACTTACTTAGCAGAGAAGCAGGCAAAAACATTACAGTGTGGAGAAACACCATGAACAAAGGCCCAGGCATAGACAGTGACTATCTACAGAATTCTCCTTAGTGTTCCCACTCCACAGAAATTAGAGAACATCCACCTTCAGCAGTGCAGCTCCACAGCACATATGAAAGCCCAGAGCCCCCTGACAGATGGAGGAAGCTGCCATGAAGAGAAAGCGCAGAGTTGCCAAAACTCAACATTCTGATTTACTCCACATGGTCATCAGATCTGAATACCGACCAAATGGACCTAATAAATCACCAGGAATTAAAGAGAACAGTGTAGGGACAAATATGGCACATTGATGGCTTTACTGGAATCCACATGAGACAATATGAAAAGCTTCTGAAAGGAGGAGCCACGGCAATGCTCCAGGAGCTATTAGAGGACCAAGGAGCATCAATTTTATGCCATTAGGGAAATGCTAAGTTAGTGTACATTATTTTTAAACCACAGGAAACCTAGGTGAAGAGTGTTACAAAATGCAGAATTTGAATTTTTAAGGTCCTATTAAAGACTTCAAAGAAATTCAAACATCTCCCCAAGTTTGGCCCATGGCAAGAGTTCTCTGCCATCGTTGGTTGTGTGACCTTGGACAAGCCTCTGGCCTCAGGCTCCTCAGCAACAGAGTTGAGGATCTGAATGGGTGCCATGGGATTTCTTTCTGTTTCACTAAAGCCTGGTCCTCAGTTATAGTCTTCCCTATTTGCCTCATGTTCAGAACACTGTGTTACCTTTTCTACTCTGAGTAACTCAGAAGACATAACTCTTCCATCTGTCATCTGCTTACTGGAAAATTATCAAATTTAACTGAATTGGAATAGCTACAAAACTTACATCTTTTACAAAACTTTTCTTAGGAAGAATAATTTTATGGTAACGCTTAAAATTTTTAGTGTTCTTAAAACAAAATGTGAGAACAAGTACTTAAAAACCCAGTGAAAATCCACAGGGAATTATGATTCAGTATAGATCCATCTGTATGTAGTTGTCATCAACGAAAACTTAATTACTTTGAATTTGGACTTGCCAGCATGGTCCTAGTCATTGATAAGCTGAACGAGACAATTCCTGGGAAAGCTTAAGCAGAGAGACAGTACAGGAGGGAATCCAGTAGAAGGAGAAGGGAAATTTGGTTCTATAATTCTTACTACAAACTCCCATCAGCACTGGTGCAGGAAATTTCAAAAATAGAGTACCTTAAACATGAAGTCATCTGCTTGGGAGGCAAAGTTTTACAGTAGTTTGAATCAACACCTTTGGTGATTCTCTCAACCAACCTCCTTCCTGAATGTCCAGCTGCGGTCTGTTGGGACTAGTTGTGTACTAAAGACAGAAGAGTATGGAGGGGAGAAGACATGGCACATGGATTTATATTGATGTCCTCTTTTGTTTCACAGACAGTTATTTTTTCAAAGGATTCAGGAACCCCTCAAACCTTAGCCCCAAGCTGGAGAGACCCAGAGGGTTTAATTCATTGTTTCAGGTGTTGTACTAAGCTGCCAGGGCCATGGGACATTTGTTTCTAGAACTAAGTTGGGGGAGGCTCTTGGCTAGATGGGAGCAGAAGGGAAAGAACCAAGGCCTGGGAAGGAGGATTTGCCTTGGACAGAGGGGAGCTAACTCCACCCTAAGGAGGGAGAGTTGGAAACCATTTGGCTTCCAGTTGAGTCAAGGACTTGGGGAATAAGAAGGGAAAACTAGACAAAGTAGGCAAGGAGATAGAAAAAGAGAGTCGTCATGCAACCTGTGACTGATCCCAGGAGGTTGAGTTCGGCCCAAGCTGCTTGCAGTTGGCATGATCCCATCTCACCAAGACTGCTGTGAAACAGCTGCCTTCTTCTGGACTCCCCAGCTAACATTAGGGGTTGGCATTAGATTGGGGTGTCAGGTGGCAGAGTGGGATTTGGGAACCTGACAGACTGGAGTGCAAATTCCAGGACCATGCTGTTTAGAACAAGTTGCTTTATCATTGACCTTCCCTTACCTCATCTGGGAAATGTACATTAACATGATTAACTTGTGTGATGGTTCTGAAGATTAGGCCAGCGCTCCTCAAATTTGAATGCCCATGGAAACCATTTGTGGATCTTGTTAAAAATGCAGAACCTCATTAATAAGATTGGCTAGAGTCTGAGATTTGGCATTTCTCATGGATCTGGATAATAATGCTCATGCTGCCAGTCCCTGGGCCACATTTTGAGCAGTGAGGGCTTAAGGTGACAAGGCATGAACACTGTGTGGCACATGGTTGGAACTTCATAGGTGCTTACTAAATGGAAGGTGTCTAATTCTATTAGTAGTTACTGGGCATTGAGGCACTCTTAAGGTTCTTGAAGAGATGGTAATAATAAAAGTTAAACACTGAGTATATAAAGTGTCAGTTTTTGTGCCTGTAGACACTATCTCCTAGAACTCTTAGAACAAATCTGTGAGTTTATTCCCATTTTACAGGTGAATAAGTGAAGCCCCAGTACCAAGAAAACATGTCCAGATAACATAAGGAACAAAAAGACAGTGTGAAGCCTAGTTGCCTAATTCCTTCCCTTGGTTGCTGTTCCTGGCTGTAGAAACAGCTGCTGTTCCTGACCATCTAATGGAAAATAACAACCCACACAGCTCAGCAGCAGGTCATACATGGCCTCTGAAAGAGCCCCTTTGGGCAACCCAACACTTTCTTCCAAAAAAATAAAGTCCTCCTCTAATGTCTCTGAATCCTGAAATTAAACAAAAATTTAAAAATTACTCCCCAAAATATTTTGGCCCTCCTCTTAATGTTTTCATCTTTGAAAGCTGATTTCTTTTGTCTCCATGATAGCCAGCATTCCATTCTTTGGATTTGGATTTTTCTTTTAGAGCAATACACAGAAATAAAAATAGAACCAATTCATATATTTATCTCATAATGTTATAAAGATAAAATGAATTAATACATGGAAGAATTTAGAACTTCTAAACTCTCTTCCTGTTTTTGACTTTTGAACTCAAAATCTCATTGCTGATGGAAATTCCACACCTTGAGTAAGTTATTTAACTTCTCTGTGTCTCAGTCTCATCATCTGAAAAATAGTCGATAATAATAGTTATCTCACTGGGTTGTTTAAGGATTAAAAGACATAAGTGACTTAGCACAGTGCCTGAGTCAACAGATGTGAGCTATTGTCCTAGGTGATGTTTCAAGGGAACATGTGCTAGACTCTTCATAAAGAAACTTGAAATTTGAAACCTGGCACTGAAATTGCATATTCTCTACAATCCTCTGCTTTTTAACTTTAAAAATAGGGAAAATATTTTGAGACATAGGCAATTGGACAGCTCTTATCAAAGGGGATCAGGGAAAAAGAAAGGTATGAGGAACTGAGCTTGTCTCATCCCTGAAGCACAGCTAGATCAGCATCGAACCATTTTGAACACCTAGAAAATTGGTCTGGGGATTAACACAACGATTTGCATAATTTGAACAATAGATCTTGGCAGGTACGCAGTGTGCAGAGGTGAACTGGGGGAGAGAAAAACCATGGCACCGTAGAGGGTGGGGAGCCATTTTCATGGAAAGAGGACAGAGAAAGAAAGAGAAATTGGAATAGTGTGCAGTGCATGGGATCCTACAAGAAAAGCACTCCCCCTGAAAGTAGCTGGAGAAAAAGACAGAAATAGTGAAAACACAGAGGACTGGAAAAAAAAAAACTGTTCCCCAAAACCAGTGATGGGGGGAAAAGGAGAGGGTTTCAATATTGCCGGTTTTCTCTAAACAATGGAGCACAGAGTCTGAAGTTTTGGAGCTCAGTGCCTGGTGGTGCTCCAGCAAAGGACACAGGGTGAATCTCTGGGAGCAGACAGCCTGGTCTGAGGGGCCCATATGCACCACAGGGAGAAGCAGTTCCCTTGCTGGAGTGTATTTGGTAAAGACAATATGGCCACCCCTTGGGTAAAAGTCCTGACAGTCCTCAGAGAGCTGCCACATGTACTGATACTGGAACAAAGACACCAGAGTGCACCAAACAATGGTACCAACTGTGTGTTGTGATTTACCATAAGCTCTGAGTCTCTGCCACTGAGTGATCATATGAACATTTTCTGAGATAAGTTGGTACCAGGCCATTATTCAGCAAGACCCTCCCTGAGGATCAGCACGGGCCCAAGCCACTCGAGTCACTGAAATGTGGAGTTTTGAAACACAGCCCTGTCTGAGATAAAACTCTGGTCGGAGCCACCACCTGGCAGGAAGACAGCTAGGACAAAAATAGGGTAAAGGCAGGGAGTGGACAAGAGCCCGAGAAGTGACTGAAAGGAGAAGTGACTGACTGTGCATCTGTGAAGGTGCAAAATTCCTGTACTGGAGACTAGAGAGGGGTGAAGCCATTTTCACCCTAGCACACTCCCTGCTCAACCCCAGTGAGCTCATCAACACCACCAAGTGGTGAACAGACTCGTTACAGCAAGCCCCGTCAACCTGTACCCTACAGGCACATCTCCACTAGGGCAAGTCAGCCTGAGAATTAGAGCAGCAGCTCCCTCACCGAGAAGACCAGCACAAGCCCTTCCACCCTGCAAAGTTTCAGTTCTAAGGGAAACTAGATCAAGCTTCAACTGGATCTCATTTTGTTTGTTTGTTCATTTTCCTTCTCTGTATTTATGTTGTTTCCCCTTTATTTTCTTTTTCTTTCTTGGAAATGGCACATTTTAAAAATCCTATTGTATTATTTTTAAAAACCTTTGTTCATTTTTAAACTTTTTTCCTTTTCTCTTTTCTATCAGGTTTCTCTCAAAATGCAAACAAAACACACCTAAGATCTAGCTTCCTTTATCTGATTATGTATGGATTTGCTTTTAATTTTTTAATTTTAATTTTTTATTTACTGTTAAGTTTTTCTTCCAAAATGACAAGACAGAGTAATCCACCCCCCCATCCCACCACCCGTGCAAAACAACAGGAAGAAATGACAGCCAGGGATTTAATCAATATAGGTATAGGTAAGATGTCTGAACTAGAATTTAAAACCACAATTATAAGAATACTAATTGGGTTCAAAAAAGCATAGAAGATATCAGGTAATTCCTTTCAATAGATAAAAGAAATAAATTCTAGTCAGGCTGAAATTTAAAATGCTGTGATGCAATTTTGAACAGATGCTGTGATGGCAAGGGATTACAGAGCACAGGAGTGAATAGTAATAGGGAAGAAAAAATTGTGGGGCCAACTGGGTGGCTCAGTTAGTGAGGCATCCAACTTTGGCTCATATCATGATCTCAAGGTCTGTGAGTTTGAGCCCCGCATCAGAATCTCTGCTGTCAGTACAGAACCTGTTTTGGATCCTATCTGCCTGTCTCTCTATGTCCCACCGCATCTTGCAGTCACTCTCTCAAAAATGTTTGTTTAAACAACAACAACAAAAANAAAAAACACACGCAGATGGCTAACAGAGACATGAAAAGATGCTGAACATCACTCATCATCAGGGAAATGCAAGTCAATACAGTAGTGAGATACCACCTCACCCCGTCAGAATAGCTCAAGAACTAACAGATGTTGGCAAGTGTGGGGTGAAGGAAGAACACTTCTGCACTGCTGGTGGGAATGTAAAGTGGTGCAGCCATCCTGAATACACACACACACACACACACACACACACACACACACACAATGGAATAGTAATCTGTGACCAAAAGAATGAAATCTTGCCATTTGCAACAACGTGGATGAACTAGAGGGTATTATGTTAAGTGAAATAAATATGTCAGAGAAAGACAAATACCATGTGATATCACTCATATGTGGAATTTAATAAATAAAGTAGATTAACATAGGAGAAGAGAAGGAAAAATAAAATGAGATGGGGTGCCTGGTGGCTCAGTCAGTTTTAACTCCAGCTCTTGATTTGGGCTCAGGTTGTGATCCAATAGTTCGTGAGATTGAGCCCCATGACAGACTCCACATTGAGCATGGATCCTGCTTGCGATTGTTTCCCTCTCTCTCTGCCCCTCCCCTGTGTTTCCTTCTCTCTCTGCCCCTCCCCTGCTTGTGTGATCTCTCTCTCTCTCAAGATAGATAAATGAACATTAAAAGATAAAAATAAAAATAAGATAAGATTAAAACAGAGTGAGGCAAACCATAAGAGACTCTTACACACATTGTGAACAAGCTGAGGGTTGCTGGAGCCAGGGGGTGGCTAAATGGGTGATAGGCATTAAGAAGGGCACTTGTTGGAATGAGCACTGTGTGGTGTATATAAGTGATGAATCACTAAATTCTACTCCTGATAAACCAATACTACACTATATGTTAACTAACTTGAAGGTAAATAAACTTAAAAAAAAAAGACCAAGAAAAAAAATGGGATCAGGCACAAATAGTCCAATGCCACAAAACTCTTAATGTTTATTTATTTTTGAGAGAGAGTAAGGGGAGTCATGAGCAGAGACAGAGGGGAGACACAGAATCTGAAGCAGGCTCCAGGCTCTGAGCTGTCAGCACAGAACCCAATGTGGGGCTGGAACTCAACAGACTGTGAGACCATGACCTGAGTTGAAGTCAGATGCTTAACCAAGAGCCACACAGGTACCCCTACAAACTTTTATTTGGGCTAAGATGACCCAGTCGATAGCTTAAAAAATCTTTTCAATATGTCCCACAGCCTCAAGCATGTTTAAATGGAACAAGAAGTTAGGGCATCTGTTTATATAATTGTTTCAAATTGAACAACCATTATTTTTCCAGAAGAAGCACTGTGAGCATTGTTCTGTGAAATAAAATAACATAGAGGTGCAAAACAAAACAAAACAAAATCCCACAGACAGAGATTCCTCTGGCAGATAATCGTAAAGACAAATTATAGGATATTCCAACTCACCTAACAAGATTCCCATAAGCATAACACACAGAGTAGAGGGTAGATTAAGGACTGCCCAGTTATGAAGAAATGAGAATTTTCTGACAGACCCTGAGAAGGGGATTTTCATTTTTACAGTTTGTCCCCTTGCTAGTGTCACCAGAAACGAGGTCATCTGAGCTGGCAAGCACCATTTAGCACCATGTAACATTTCTACATTGTTACACTTAAGAAACAGAATTGGTTTCCGGCATCCTGGGGCAAGAATATGTCCAAGAAACAGAAAGGAGAGTGAATAGAAATGACAGAGCTGAGGTCCGAGTATACTGAAGCTCGCAAATTCTTTTCACCTACCATCACACTCTTTTACCGGGAACCCAAAACAACTAAGAGGGCAAGAACATCCTCACCAAAATTATATCTACATCAGACGCCAACACTGCTGAGGATCCCCTCTCAGAGAGCAGCAGTGATGGGCATTTGGGGGACATAACTGTACCCCAAGGATCACTGTCCAAATGTTAGGGAAATGCTTTTTTGAAAATAGATCATTATACCTGGAAGAGGGCTACATAACATTTGTGACCCTCTCTCCATTTTAGAGCTCAGCAAAATAAGATGCAGAAAGATGAAGAAATTTTTCCAAATGCACCTCATTATTGACGAAAGTGATCTGATTTTAACTGTTATTTGTTTACCCCCTGCCTCGCCAACCCATCCCTGTCCATACATCCTGGTGGGCAAGAAGGATGTAACAGCAAACAAGGAACTTACCCTCTGCATTTTCACCTTGTTTCTCAAAACCCAGGGTATGTAGTCTAACAGTCTGTAAGCTGTCAATTTTACCTAGTGATTCTTAGAGGCACATTCACAGCTGTGATAATAATACCTCTCACCTACAGTTTCTGCTTAAGAGAAAATTAAATGGTCTAGCACAGCTAAATTAATTAGCTATTAGGTTGAACCATATAATATTTCCAATTTTGCTGATCCAACACAGTTGAATATTGGCAATGTCACATGGTTCAGTATGACATTCCTAAGCATCCTGGTGTCTCATAATAGAGAACCACTCTTGATTTTGATAGATCATCCCTTATAATCCATGAAATGTGTTACATGGTCTTCAGTTAGAAAAGTCCAGTCAGGACAATGGGTAAATAAATTGTGGTGTATACACACACTTTAAATAGCTCAGCACAGCAGTAAAAAAGAATTAGTTACCTCTATACACAACATAGATCAACAACGAGACCAGACATTATGTTGAGTGGAAGAAGCCAGCTACAAAAGATTATATGCTGTGGGATTCAGTTGACATGAAGGTTTGGAACTACTTAAACTGCTTATTTGACTATGATAGAAGACAGAAGAGCAGTGGCTCTGGGGAGTGTATGGTTTGGGAAAACTGACTGGATGCTGAAAGTGTTCAATATCTTGAATCATGTCTTGGTCACAAAAAATTTAAACATTTATAAAAATCCATCCAGCTGTATATTTTAAATTAAGGCACTTTACTCATTTTGCTATATGGGCATGTATTTTAGAAAGAAAAGAAAAGAAAGAAAAAGGAAAGGAAAGAAAAGGAAAAAAGGAAAGGAAGGAAGAAGGAAAGAAGGAAGGAAAGGGGGGGAGAGAGAAAGAGGGAGAGACAGAGGGAGGGTGAAATGGAGAAAGAGAGGAAGGGAGGGAGGAAGGAAAGAATGGAGAGAGGGAGGGAGGGAGGGAAGAAGGAAGGGAGGGAGGGAGGAAGAAAGAAAACTGCATTCTATAGACCTTCATGATACAATTTAGCATACTGGATAAGCAAAGGCTCTGAAGACAGATAATATCAGTCTGCTACTAACTAGATATTTGACCTTTGATGGTATACTTAACCTCTTTAAGCCTCAGTTTTCTTATCTCTGAAATGGAGATAGACAGGAATACCCATCTCATATGGTTCAGGGGATATTAAATAAGTTAATGTTTGTGAGGCACATAGCACAGAATAACTACTAAAGGATGGTCAGTTGGTACCAGTAGTAACACTAGTAGCAGTCCGTAATGAGGGCCACCCCTTCCCATGCATACACATCAATTTCTAGGGCATTCCGTCCACTGAAAGACTCCCACTCCTCATGTGGTCCTTGGTGGAGGGGTAAGAAGCAGGTACTAACCCTTGCCCCTGAGCAGCTTACCAACAGGGCATCTGGGAGGTTGTGCTCTTCTGTGAAGGTGATGACTGCAGTGGTGATATCCAGTGCACTGAGCTCCAGAGCGGCAGTGTTGATGGTATCTGTATCATGGGCCCAGCCCGCCTGGAAGAAGACAGCCACCTTCCTCATGAGAAGGCCAGAGCGTACACGTTTGAATACATGTCTTGCCACAAACCTCATGGCTTCCCCAAGGCTCCTGCTGCCAGAGGACCCTTGCAGGGGGATTCTCCTGACCGCCTGCAGGAGTGCAGGCCTCTCCTTGTAGTCTGAGAAGCGAATCAGGTAGTCTGTTTTGGAGTTGTATGAAACGATCGCCACTCGGGCACCTGTTGGGCAGTTACTTCCACTTGTTTCCATCTTCATCAGTAGGGATAATAGAATGTTTCTCATCCTCTCAAAATGCAGCTGGGAGACGTCATTTGACATGTCCAAGGCAAAGACCACTTCGCTAGGGAACACAGGGCATTTGGAAACACCTTGACACAATGGATACACAGATTTAAGATTTTCTGCAATGCCTCTGAGCAGATGAAGTTTGAGATTCAAGCGACAAAGAAGACACAGCACTTACCTGTTGAGCAAGCTGGAAAGGAAGTTTTGGAGAAAATACAAGACATTGTTAGTATGTTTTCCAGGTGAGTGCTTTAACACAGAGCACCCTCACCCCAATGGCAGAGCAGGGAACTATAAAGACCCGGTGTCCCTGAAGACTGTGAGCTCTGTATCAACCCTGGACAGGCCACTTCCTGGCTTTGATATGAGCAATACATTTGTGTCACTGTTATCGAGCACTGAGGTCACTCTGTACTGAACTTAAACCTAACTAATACACTGAGATATTCTGAAACTATACACACACACACACACACACACACACACACACACATCTAAAACTATATATACTATAGTATATATATATGTATATATGTATATGTATATTTTGTATATATGTATATATGTATATGTATATTTTGTATATATGTATATACATATTTTATGGAATATATGTATGTTCCAATATATGTGTATATATATTTTATGGAAAATATCGGAAAGCCAAAAATTAAAATTGCCTTTAATTCATAATATGTATGTGTATGTATATATTTCATTGTTAATTTTGTTTTATAAAACTTGGACCTTAATATATGTCCTATGCTGAATCTTTTGTCACTTAATATATGATGAACATGTATTCTCATCAGTAAGTTTAGAGCAGTAACACCTTGTCTACTATAAATGTCTCATGATACTCCCACCAACATCCCTTTGTGATGAGCACACTTGTACATGTATCTGTGCATCTCTGTTTAATCACAGTCCTATAAAATCTCTATAATTATGGCCTTTGATATGCAGTGTCCAATTGCTCTTCAGAAAGGTAGTACCAACTGACATGCCTACCAGTGTACTTTTATACACTTTCCAAATTTAGAATTTTTTCTCATCTTAAAAGTATTTCCAAGTTGAGAAACAAGAAGAGTATCTCATTTTCACTTGTATTCTTTGACCTCTTGTGAGGTCAAATATTTTTACAGGTTTATTGCTCATTTGTATTTTTTTCTTCTCTGCATCTTCCATTCATTCATGTCTTTTCTCCCATTTTCAATCCAAGAGTTTTTTACATTAGGTTTGACAAATATGAAATATCTATGCTTGTAGATGAAAATGATTGAGACCAACTATATATATTTTGACATGACAGAGTTAAAAAGATAGGTCTTTGGTTGGATCCATTGTTTATACTGCATATATTTTTCCCCATTTTTCTGTGTACTTCTGACCTCATGGTGCTCTTCAATATAAAGGGGTTTTAACTTTTGACATGGTCAGCTTTGACATTCTCCCATTGTGGTCAAAATTATGGTATTATTCTTTATGATTTTAGGAAAAAGGGCTCCAGAATCTCCTGGACCAGCAATTGAAAGCCATTGGACATAATTTAGAGTTTGAATAAGCAGGGCCGGGTGTATATGGAGAAAACCCAAGTACCTAAATTAAGCTCTGCCAAGTCAGTGTTCTGTCTCTATTGCTAGTGAATAGAGAAATGTACATGTTACACGGCCCAAATATCCTGGAATACATTGGAGACACTAAGTAAATTCCAATCTGGGAATGTGACAAAATATTAAGATCTGATCATTTGTAATTCCATTTTTAAAACATAAATGTAAATTTAAAAAGACACATTTCCTATTGAAGGCTCACTGGTGATCCCTCCTGTTTAAATGGATGGGACAAAAATAATAAGCCTTCTCTTTATTTGTTTTGAGATAAGAAGCGCCAAGATGCAGACATGTAGGTGTGCAATGGCCAGTGCATTTCATGAGGTGCCACATTATAAGGGACTTTTTCTCCGCCATTGAGATGGCATGGCTTTCAACCATTTCATTTCTGAGACTACATTCATGAAGATTACTTACCCAAGGGGAGCCTGAGCCAAATACATTATTTTATAAGAGCTTTTCATGATAGGCAATGGCACCTCCCTAACCTCAATCAAATCCACAAGTGATTTATGTCCCCAATCCATGACCCATTCCCACTTCGCACCACTGGCCCCCATTTGAGCCTTTCCCGAACTACTTACGGCAGTTGTCTCGTATTAAATCAATGATTTCACAAGACTGCTAGAAAGATGGAAAAAGAGAAAGAAGGAAAGAGTATTTAATTTGAAGCATATTCCTTCTTAACCCCATGACTTAGAAATGTTATATGTGTGTTGTCAGTACCTTTCTGAAGGTTTTTAAGCTATAACAGAAAACCAAAAAATTGTTATAGCAGATGAAACTATCCAGCAGTTATATTTCTAGATACAGCATTTATTTAAAAACATTTAAAATGTATTTTATATACAATAAAATGCTCATATTGTTAGAGATAGGTAAAGGGGCGCCTGGGTGGCTTAGTCGGTTAAGCGTCCGACTTTTGCTTAGGTCATGATCTCGCGGTTCCTGGGTCCGGGCCCCGCGTCGGTCTCTGTGCCGAGTGCCAGCTCAGAGCCTGGAGCCTGTTTCAGTCTGTGACTCCCTCTCTCTCTGACCCTCCCCTGCTCACGCTGTCTCTCTCTCTCTCTCTCCTAGAAATAAATAAAACATTAAAAAAATTTTTTTAATTAAAAAAATAGAGATAGGTAAATAAGGGGAATTCTTTTTTATTTTTTATCTGCCTCACAAAGCAATGTAAGCAAATCTGATTTTGAAGAAGTTTCAATCCTGAAATCTTGGCATAAAAGGCAAAGAAACACCTTCAATTCTTGGATCTCTGTGCCAGCAATTCTTGGAGCAGTTCATTAGAATAATTGCCAAGACTCGGGCCCCTCACACCTCCCCTAGAATTCTGTTGTGTTCCTTTGATTTCTCCTCTCTCTTCTGTTCATCCCTTGACCCCATTACTTCCTGGTTCTCATTTGCACCCACTTCCTTCCCCCACAAAGTAGTATTTTTGTACTTGTGAGATTAAAAAAAAAAAGCATCATAATTTCTGAGATTGCTTTCAGGTGTGCCGTTAGACACAAAAACCTGTACTACACCACATGTTGGCTTATAAATACTTTATAAGCAACTTTTAAACTTTACAAAAAGGTATATAGCACAGGGGTAGTAGCCTCAAAGTCTTTTCTTTCATGTCAACCAGTAGTACTCAAAAACAACCAGATTCCTTTCACAATTTAAAATATTATTCTACTCCTTTCATTGATGTGATTCTAACATTTCAGAGTAAAGTTTACAAAGTACTCAAATAATTTATAAGAGGAAAAACTAAAGAATCTTTATAGATTTCTATTTTGTGAAAGTGGAAAGCTTTGTGTGCCAAAAGAATAAGGTTTAGAATTAAAATGTTCACGTACCATCACATCTACAACCCCTTTGGGGCCCTTGATGCCCTGGAAAGAACAGAAATTAGTTTAAAATGCAAGATTCTGAGGTACAACACATCAGTCTCCAGAGTTGGCAAAAGATTCTGAGAAAGTTACCACAGTATAGTCCACCTTATGCCCTTTACTCCTGGCCCTAGAGTTCTATCTGACCCCTTAAGAAAGAAAGTTGGATTGTCTAGGAGGTGTGTCCCAAACCTCAGAGTCCAGGACATACAGGATTATGGTACATAAGGACCCTTAGAAGATCAGGTCGTCTTGAGACCAAGCCACAGTACAGGTTCCAATTCAGGAAAAGACTTTTCAAGATCTCAGGACCATTCATAGACAATTGTAAAGTAGACCTCAGCCATTCCCTATCCCTGCTCCTCAGGCTACTCACCAATACCCTATCTCTGCTCTAGTGCTGAACAAGTCATCCCTGGAAACCTTCAGAATAGAGAAGCCTTACTGCTGCTAGCTACTCTGGAGTCTAGGTATCCTTGCTTTTTATTTAGATTCTACAAGGTAGTAATTTGTCATCTCAGGCAGATCACTATAATCTTCTCAGTCTTTGTTTTCTCAGCTGTAAATGGCCACATGCAGTCCTTCTACTTCTAAGATATTTGATTCTATGACATTGTTGGTCCTCTACAGTGAACACTAAATTCAGTGAAACCACCAGGTTCTACCCAGGACTCACTCACTATACCACCCCTCATGAAATGACAGCCTAGCCTCATAGGATAAGGCATGGCACAAAATGACAGTAGCCCCAAAGTCTTTCCTTTAATACCAAATGAACTCCCAGACAATTTTAAAAATATCTGTGGACAGGCAACATTGTTAGTCTAGTTAAGATTGTAGAAATGTCATATTTTGTTAGGATTTCCTTCTAGTATTTGCATAAATGTTATTACTTTGTTTACACTGATAAACTCACTCTCCAGTGAGTTTTATGTATTATGTATTTAGACATGTTTATAAATCTCCAGCCACTCTAACATCTTCCCAGTGTTCAGGTAAAAATATATACATTGAATAAATATACTGTATAATTTAATGTCTTCTAAAGCAAATCTGGCTCATTCACTATATGCATCTTAAATGTTCATTTCTTCATTAAGATAGTTCTTAGCAAATTCTTATTTACTTGTACCCAGGGGCTGAAAATAGAAAGAAGAGTCAATGTTACCACTGGTCCTGGAGGGCCTTGGTCACCTGGAGCTCCAGTAAATCCAGGAAAGCCAGCATTACCCTAAAAATAGCCAAACCAAAGGAGTGAGCTTCTCCTCTTGAATACAACTTGATTAAAACCATCAGTCCTATTTTAAGATACCAAGCTGTCATTATTTCTAAGCTCCAATGAGTCTACTATGGACCAGCTGATTCATGAACTGTATCAGTGGAGCAAGACACCGACACTAGAAAGGGATGGGGCTCATTATGGGAGCCATCTAAATTGTCCCCTACATACCTCATCCAAGTCAACATGTGGACATACACACAGACACACATTTCCAAACTGACTCAATACTCAGTTGAGACTCCAGGACATATAATTAAAAGAATGCAGGAAATACACATTTGGGGCCTCATATCAAGAGAAAGGAAAATTTCTTTCACTACCTTCTGGTCTTTGGAGTCTGAAAAAAGGTGTATGCTGACCGCTGTTCACTGCTTGTCTTACAAGTATTTGAACTGACACAGCATTATCTGCATGTAATTGATGCTTTATCTTTTTAAATTTGAAACCAGAGAGATAAGTTTAGCTGAGCAGAACAGTATTAGCCAGTAGCAAACCAAGTTAGATACAGACCAAATTTTTCCTTATGTTCTTGCCAATGTATGAAAATACCAATTATTGAGTGCTCAGATAATAAGTATTTTCTTTCCTCTTTTCTGCACTGAAAATTAGTCATGTCCTTTCCCCAGAAAGCCTTGCTCTCTAATGTCTATCAGCTAAACACTACGAAGGTTTTAGATATCCACAGGATTACTCTTCTGAAGAGAGCTGCCAGTGATGGCAGCTTTTCAATATTGCATCATCAGAACCTGAAGGAATGGATTTTCAATGGTAGACTCTACAAAGTACAGTGAAAGCACTATCCACCAAGATGGGAGCCACATTCTTGAGATTCTAGTCCTAAATTAACATAGAAAAATTTAAGGCTTGGAAGAATCTTAAAGAAACATCAATGTTTGCTCTGCAACTAAACAATAACCTTCTGAATGATATCTAGATTTCACACAGATATTGATATTGGATAACTGAAACTCCAACTTAGATTTTTCTGTTATTATGGTTTGATGGGCTGCATTCGCATTCATAAGCTAAGTGACAGTGGTATTAAGTGGGAGAGTGAGGTAGCCCAAGGAAGGTGTGGAATGTGCAGACTTAGGGGACAATGGTCTTCCTGCTCAGTCCATTAAGTCAACAGAAATCTATTCCTCTGATTAGTGTTATGTAGGCCTCTACAGACGTGGGGTAATTCCTTTGATTCTTACCCTCTTCCCTCTGATTCCCTTTGCCCCCTTCTCTCCTCGGTGGCCCGGGCTACCATCTTCTCCCTTAATAGAATCAAAAGCAGAGCCTTGAGTGTCAAGAAGAATAAGTACAAACAAATGACACATGCTGCGTACCAGATGCCAGACCCGAAAAGATATCTTCTTACTTGTACACCCGGAGAGCCAGGAAATCCAGGTTCACCCTAGTGTCAGAAATGAGATAACGTCTTGTTTAGTGTCATGTGATTAAGCTGTTCTTTCATATTCCTCAGAGTAAAAGAAATTATAATTTTGAGAAAACAGACTCAAAACAGGTGCCAGGAAAAACAACTAGAGTGACAGTTGTTATCTTGAGCTACTCCCAAGTGACCATGTTTATTTCTGTAATTCAATAATAACAACTTGCAAATGATTTTTATAAATTCTTCCCCTTCCTTAATATATTATGTAATGGAACTTCCTTCCTAAACAGTTTTATCTGTTGGTCTAAATAACCAGAGGTCTGATCTAATGGAAACCAAAGGAAAGGGGATCAGATTGACTGGTGGGAAGCAGGTGTTCATTGTCAGATCAAAGGCACATTATAAAGCAACTCTTCATTCAACAAATATTTATTTAGCACCTACTATGTGCCAGGCACTTTTCTAGGCACTGGGAATTCAGCAGTGGACAGAACAAAGACCCTGCTATCATGGAACTTAACTGCTAGTAAGGAAGAAATGTATGTTGGGGAGACAGAAATGCTATTCCAGAAAGGAGATTAAAGGATATAGGATATAGTTGGGGTCAGGAAGTGGGTAACTATTTTATATAAGGTGGTCAGACAAAGCTTTTTGGTAAAGGTGGTATTTGGGTAGAGACCAGCATAAATCAAGGAAGTCAGTCAAACAGGTATCTGGGAAAAGAGCATTCCCAAGCAGAGGGAAGCGTGTGTTAAAAACCCTGAGGCAAGAATAGGAATGTGTGCTGTGTTTGAGGAGCCCTGAAGCAGAATGGAGGGAGGGGAGCAGGAGAAGATAAAGTCAGAGAGTTCACAGAGGGACCAGATTATATAGAATCCTACAGGCCATGTTAGCAGTGGGGTTAATTCTGAATGACATCAGGAGGCACAATTGGACTTCGAGTAAATGAATGACATGATCTCCCTATGCATTTATAAGATGGCTCTGGAGGTACCTGACTGGCTTAGTCAGTATAACATGTGACTCTTGATCTTGGGGTTTCAAGCTCAAGTCCCATGTTGGGTGTAGAGTTTACTTGAAAATAAAATCTTTATGAAAATAAAGATTTATTTTATATTATTTATAAAATAAGGTTCTGGCAGATACCTGGAGGACTAACTAGATGTGGCAAGAGTAGAAGCAGGAAGAACATTTAGGTGGCCACTGTAGTAATCCAGGTGGAAATCATGCTTGCTTGGCTCAAAGGCTGGCAGCAGTGGTGTGAGAAGTAATGAAAGGATGCATGTATTTGAAGGGAGAACTCGCCATTAAATGGAGGGGGATTAAATATAGGGGATTAAATATAGGGGGTGAGAGACAGACACTTATTAGAGATGGATAAATGTCTGCCTTGAGCAACTGGCAGGAGAGAAGCTCCACTCCCTGAGATGGGGAAGGCTGGAGGAGAGGCAGGTTGTCAGGGCAATGGTTTTGGCTGACCAAAGGATTAGTGTTAATTCTTTGGTTAATAATGTATTGTAGTTATATTATTTTATTTTATAGTAGGCTGCACACCTAGTATGGGGCACAACATGGGGCTTGATCTCATGACCCTGAGATCAAGACCTTAGCTGAGATCAAGGGTCAGACATTTGACAGAATGAGCCACCCAGGTGCCCTTGTGGTTATAGTTTTAAAGAATTTTTTAGAGATGCAACTTGAAATATTTACTCATGGAATATATCATATCTGGGATTTGCTTCAAAATAATTGGGAGAAAGATATACATGTGGTGGGGTACATATAAAACAAGATAAACTGGCCAAGATTTTTCATTGTGTGAGCTATGTGATGGGCACATGGGGATAGGTATCATTATATTAGTCTCTTCACTTGTATGCATGTTTGAAATTTTCCATAATCAAAGGTTAGCAAACAAAAGAAGAAGAAGGAAGGAGAAGAAGGAGAAGGAGGTTGCTTGGGGACACGCTAATTTTAAGGTGGAAACATATTTAGAGTTTAAGAGTGTGGTCCAAGCTGGAGAAATACACTGGAGATCACAGGATAGATGATACTTGATGCTATGTAACTGGATAAGGTCACCTGCAAAGTAAGTTAAGAGGGGAGTAAGAGAAGTATAAGGATAGAGTCCTGAGTTTTCTAATATTTAGAGGTCAAGAACATTCAAAAGAAACCGAGAAAGAGCAGCCAGCAAAAAACAGGGGTGTAGGGTGTTCTGGAAGATGAGAGAGGAAAGGTTTCAAGAATAAGCTCCTGATCACCTTTGTCAAATTCTGCTGAGACATGGAGTATCATGCAGGCAGAGCAGTGACCAATGGATTCAGCACCATGGGTTTCACCTTGACTAAAGTGGGTGTAGTTGAGCAGGCAGAGCCAAGGGTGAAGACTCAATTGTTGTCAGTGAGAGAGAACCAGAGGCAAGAAAGTGGAGTTTCTCAACCTCGGCACTACTAACATTTTCGACCTGACCATTCTTCTTTGTTGTAAGGGGCTATCCTGCGTTTTACAGGATGAAAAATCCTATCTCTGGTCTCTACTCACTAGCTGCCATTTGCATCTCCTCCCCTAGTGTGACAACCAGAGCATCCCCTAGAGGGTAACATCACCCATGGGTGAGAACCACAGATCTAGACCTACCCCTTCAAACAGTTTTGCCAGAGAGAAAAGCGACAATGGGACTGTGTAGTTAAATGAGGACTTTTTATTGTTTGTTAGAGAGGTGATATTCCCACTCCTTTGTATACTGACAGGAATGATCTATGGACAGGGAAAAAAAATTACAGAAAGGAAATGCAGAAGGGAAAGGAGCCAAGACCTTAAGGAAGCAAAAGGGGAACAGAATGGAGCCCATGAGAGAAGGGATCAGTCTTAGATGAGGACATGGACTCTTATCCATAGCAGGAGGAGGGAAGGCAAGGCACAGAGTAGTGGTGGATATACTTACAGGTCCTCTGCTTACTACTCCCATTTAATTAATGAAGCAAGAAACACAATCATCTGCTGAAAATGTGGAAGAGAAAGCAGGTCTTGGAAGTCTGAGGAGAGGGGAGCAGGTATGTAACAATCAACTCAAAGAAGAGAATGAACAGAGAAGGGAATGGTAGCCAGCTGGCCAAGCAGCAATAGGGCTATTTAAAGTGAGGACATTAAGCCTTGCCAGGAAAAACCCATGCAATGCGGGCTGAATCTGGGTGTTCCACAGTGTTAGCCACACCACAATAAGCATAAGCTGCCCTTGGATTTAGAACCAGGGCTGATATGTGGCTTAAAATGTGGACATTTGAGGGGTGCCTGGGTGGCTCAGTCGGTTAAGCGTCTGACTTTGGCTCAGGTCATGATCTCACAATTGGTGGGTTCAAGCCCCGCGTCGGGCTCTGTGCTGATAGCTAGGTCAGAGCCTGGAGCCTGTTTCAGATTCTGTGTCTCCCTCTCTCTCTGACCCTCCCCTGCTCACACTGTCTCTGTCTCTGTCTCAGAAATAAATTTTTTAAACAAAAGTGGACATTTGAGGGGTGCCTGGGTGGCTCAGTCAATCATCCGACTCTTAATCTCGACTCTGGTCATAATCTCACTGCTCCTGAGATCAAGCTCTACATCTAGCTCTGTGCTGACAGCATGGAGCCTGCTTGGGATTCTCTCTCTCCCTCTGTCCCTACCCTGCTCCTGTGCTCACTCTCCCTCCCCCCCCCTTCTCTTTCAAAATAAATAAACTTTGAAACCGTGGGCATTTGAATGCTACCCAGAATTCCCCTGCTATACAAACTTTCCCCTAAAGGAGACTTTATTTGCCAGGATGGTGCTCCAACTGGCTAGCTTCTATATTCAGCTCTGTCTCTAAGCAGCTGTGTGACCATCAGCAAATTACTTCATTTCTCTACATCTCAATTTTCTTATCTATAATATCAAAGAGGCTGAACTAGATGATCACTGAGGTATCCATTGTCCATCATTGCACAGATATTTACTAAAAGCCTACTACGCTTTGAGCATGTATACCCATTAATTATACTAAGGGCAATATCCTGATCAATAAAATGGCAACAGTGTCACCAATAGAACTGCAGAGAAGCCAGCCCAGAGTTAAGTAGCTGGACATCACTAAATATCCTAGTGATTTCTTATGTTGTGAAGCAATAAATGGTAACTTGCAGACTGAAGCACTCAGAAAAACTGTGGCTATTCATATTTGATTTGTTCAACAATCTTCATGTAACTTCCATTCTTTAAAGCTGGTCAGTAACCTATAAACTATATGTTAAGGTACCGTATTATTATAAGAGTAGAAATACTCAAATATTCTTATTGAGTACCTACTCTGTGGAAGGCTCATTCCAGCAATACAAAATTGAGTAAGAGGCAAACTACGGTCAAGTTCACAAAGTGGGAGGTAGACAAATATGTAGGGATAAATTTCAATATAACCTCATTAGAAAGGGGCTACTATAGAAATGTAACCAATGTACATGAAAAACAGAGTAGAGGGCAACTAAATCTGTCCATGAAAGTCCAAGAAGGCTCCCACAAGGCGAACTTGATATTTGAGTTGGTCTGAGAAAATGTGTGAAAAAATTCCAAGGGAGAGAGATGGGTAGGGACATGCCTAAATAGAGGCAAGAGTGTTTGCAAAGGCAAGAAATTAGGAAAATTCCTGGCTGGGGTAGAAATATCTGACACAAGTTGAAGATGAGGAAAAGAGTTCAATTTTTAAACAAGGCAGTAACAAAATCAGCTTTTATTTTTTAAGGAGGGAATTCTGGCAGCTATAACATGTCATGTGCAGCATTTAGAAACCATATCTGGCATACCACTTGGATAATAAGTTTTATTCTAGTAAAATTTTTAAAAAATCGCCATAGTAGTTTAGTTCCGAATACTCTGTAAGATAACCCTCACCTTTTTGCCTTTCCTTCCTGGATGTCCATATCCATCTGGACCAGTAAGACCCTGAGAAAATGACACAAGATGAATGGTAGTCATCCAGATCAATACTTGGTTCATAGTATTATCTGAGTCCGTGGATTAATCAGTGGTGCTAAGTGGAGAAGGCAGAGGGGCTTGGTGGAGGCTTATACTGTATCATAGGATAAATACTAGGCTACTTTTATAGGATAAGGAGAGGATAAGGATTTAAAACTTTAAAAGACCCTGATAGAAGCACTTTTTTTTTTTTTTCAATTTTAACTCCTTCCCCACCAAGATTCTGTACCTCACCAAAATGGTACCACAGTTGTAGGAAGCCACATCACTGTACAAAATCCCTCTTGGGCTAAACTTCTTTTTCTTCCAGGATAAAGTAACAATGGAAGAGGCTCTAGAATTTGGTAAGTCTCTAGAGATAAAATGAAACTTATGGGGGGAAAGACTGGGATGGAGGCAATGTAGTCTAGTGAATAAGTACATAGGACGTATACCCAGACAGACCTGAATTTTCATCCCAATTCCAACACTGGTTGGAAACAAGCTATTCAACCTAAGTTTCAGCTTACTCATCTGTTAAATGGGGTAAAATGTACAGAGCATGGGTGCTGGGCAGATCAAATGAGATTATGCATGGTAAGCACTTAGCACAATGCCAGCTTAGAGAAAGGACTTGATAAAGTGGTCAATATTCTGCTGCTGATGGTGGCAGTAGTAGTGGTGATGTTGGCAGAGGAATAGTAATGGTGGTGGTGGTGGTGATGATGATGGTGGTTGTAAAGGTGGTGGTAATGATGTGGTGGCAGTGGAAGTGATCGGTGGTAGTGGAGGTGGTGGTGGCAGAAGTGATGGTGGCAGTAGGGGTGGTGATGGTGGTGGCAGTGGGGGTGGTGGAGGTGATTGGTAGTGGTAGAGGTGGTGGCAGCAGGGATGGTGATCTTGGTCATGGTCATGGAGTTCATGGTGGAGGTAGTGATAGTGGAAGCAGCGGTGATGGCAGTGATAACAATTATGAATATGTTGATGATGCTACTGGGATCTTAGCATCTGTATGTATACACGGTGAGCTTCCTATGACAAGTAGTGAATTCAGAACCTTTTAGGTGCCCCTTGCTGAATGGACAAAAACTGCACCTAAACCAAATAGTCAGCTGAGAAGGAAAATTTTAAGTTTTAAGCCACAAAGATCATTCCTACAGCCTAGAGGGAAAGCTTGAAATATTAGAAAGTGACAAAGAATAAGATAAAGAAGTTTGCCCAAAATGAATTGTTTGGGGACAAAAAGGATGCAAATGAGGTTCATTTGCTGTTACTCCATCTTCTCTGCTGAAGGACACACACAGCATCGGGCACCTACAGACTTCAGAGATCCAAACTGTCTATTTTGAGATAACCACTCTGACATTCCTGAAGTGACACCTTCCAGAAAGGCATTGCTCCCCAGTTTTGTCTGTCCCAAGGAGAGACCGGTAGGAACAACCTTTGCATTATTTTAAACCACGAAATTATAAAAAGTTTAACAGTGTTAACTTCATCATCTGAATTGAGTGTAGATGCAGAACACCACTTGCCCCATATTCCTTTTGACAGTAATCCTGTTCTATTTTTCCCTTTACACATTTAATTTTAAGCTTTTTGACCTGCTTTTTCCTTCTCCCCTTGCTAACAAATGCAATTTCAATGCCGAGTGCAAAACAATGGCAGGTCGTTCCCACTGTTGATGAAAGAAATCTCAGGCATGGGAGCTGCGGGACAGACATTTCTTCTATCATAAAGCTCATTCCATTAAAAGGATGAATTGGAAATAGTCATAAAGTAACTAACTGGCTGTCATGTTCAGAGGGATGGCTAAGGTCTAAATGCATAGCCCTGTCTCTGGGAGCTTTATCCATTGAAGTAAACCCTTGATGATCCTTGGTCTCCAAAGGTTATTTCTATGCTCTGGGAAATTGAGGCCATGCACTTAAAAGTTTGCAATTCTGACTGCCTGCCCCATTTGTTTCCCTGGAAAAACTGGTTCATTGAACATGTCTGTATTGCAACAAAATCTAATGCTTAAAAAACATCATTGTCAAACAGAAGAGGCTCACTGGCACATCCCTCTTCCACAACATGTGAGGAGGCAAAATAAATCTGGAGACATCTTTAGGTTCTTTGTTTATAGGAGGAGTTTGAGAACCCTTGATTCTTTAGATTCACAACAGCTCTGGTGATCATATCATATTTGTACCTCAAGTATTCGTCAAGAATATTCGAACTTTGTGTGAAACAAGAACAAATAACAAAAAGAAATGCAGTCAAGAGTCCAAAACAGAGAAACAAGACTTACAGGTTGCCCTCTGAGTCCTTGTTGACCCCGTAGCCCTGTGGCTCCTGGATCACCAAAATCTCCCTTTTGTAATAAAAGGTAAACATCCAATTAATTTTCTCCTGTGACTTCATGCAGTTTTATGTCATTTGCCTTAGAGATTTTACCTTCACCCTTTTCAAGTCCTTTTGCCATCACCATACAGTCTAAGGTGAGTATCTTCCTCTAGACTTTGTTACACAGAGACTGCTAACAAATATAGTAGAGGTTTTGGCACTGAAAATTAGAAAAGCCAGGTATATTGCATCTGTGACAGAATTTTATATTTTTCTGGCTTTTTCTAGGTGTGAATGTAAGAATCTATATTTGTAGTGAATCCGTATATTTATCTATTTATGGATATGTCTTTGCCTACTGATATAGGTGGCCATCTATCTTTCTATGTATCAGTCTATAGGTCTTTCCTTCTTTGTATCCATCTGTCCAGCTATCAGGTATGTCAATACCATCACCAATGATACCAGAAACTCACACTGGAAATGATCACATAAGGAGAGATTCACAGGAAAATAACCAAGTTACAATAAAAAAAAAAAAAGAGGTGTTCTCTGACATTTACCTTCATTCCTGTTGGTCCAGCTTTTCCTTTTGAACCAATTGGCCCTGGAGGCCCAGGAACCCCCTGCAACAAGATCACAACTAAAATCACTTCAAGGTCCACAAAGTTAACTGTCTGACTCTCTTGTTATTATTGACATGGTCTGGAAATGCTAATATACTCACAAATCACCTTTAATGTTCTATACAATTAACTGTATCATTCAACATATAAAATGCTTCATAGACACATTTAACCTTTGGGCTGGGGGTGGGGCGGGGGAGGAGGCGGTAGGCGTTCTGTGTAAGAGGCCTCATCTACCAACCTCTGAGCACTAGAGCCATGATCTGGCTACTAGAGAGCAAAAAGTCATTTGATGAAGAGATCAGGAAGACAAACACCTGGGCTTTTACGAGCTCCAAATAGAAAATTATCAAATGAGAATGAAAATAATACAATTGGTTACAAGGCTAGACTTTTTTTGATCAAGAGAGAAGAAAAACAGAACTAGGACATAGGCCATCCTGGAGCTGCTATTTTGAATCTCCAGATCGAGATGCTTATCCCTAATTTAGACCATGCTGCTCAGAATTTAAGCTATGTCAAATGCTCTCATCATTAGGAAGCCACTCCTGATCATCTGCCTCAAAGAGGTCTGACACTTCTATGAACCGCTGGGAGTCTAGGTCAGGAGTAGAAAGGGCACTAGAAAGAAGGAAGCTGGAAGCCGTTCTTCCATGTACTACTCAGATGACAAATCACTTTTAATCCCTTTGAGCCTCAGTTTCCTTATCTATAAGAGTAATGCTTCTTTTTATGCTTAGGAGGAGCAAATTAATCATTTATACCTCTGTACAGCTCTACTTTTTCTTGTACTAAAGGTAAGGCACTATGAGTTTGTGTTAAACATCCTTGGGGCTGTAACTCAATCTCATTGATCACCATATTCCCAACATATACCTAGAATAGAAAAGGGTACAGCCAATGATCAAGTTACCTATTTCTAGAATCCCCTGATACCTACCAATCCCAGAGCAAACGGTGTAGCTTTATGTTATTTGTCCAAGAACACTCAGGTATATGAACTAGCCTCTGTTAATGAGCAAACTTTGCTGTAGCTTTTAGTTTTTCAAACGTACCTTAGCACCCAGTAAACCTTTTGGTCCAGAATTTCCTGGTTGTCCTCGTCTTCCTCGTGGTCCCTGGTCCAAAGATGAAATTAGAATTCAACCAATGTTTATGGAGCAACTTATTTCCCATGTAACCACAAAGTCATCTTGGTCACCGATGGGAGCACAAATCAAGGTGCCCTGACCCATCACGATCACGTATATTGCACTTTACCCAGCAGCACCTGCACTGAAGCAGCCTAGACTCACTCCATCTGAAGCACCGGATGTGAGCCTTCAGCATCTATATTTGTGACCACCTCTGCAGTTGAATCTGATGAACCCTAAAATTTCAGAACATTGCTTTTGTATTTTAATACGCCCAACTAATTTTAAATCTTAAAAGGGAATGAGAGGGGCTGCTAGGATATTGGTCTCCTTTGGAAATTCAACCTTTTCTGTAAATACACAAGGGCTAAGGACAAGAGAGCACATTTTGATTTTATCAAGAACCAACAGTACTTTGAAGCAGCCCAATCTCACTGGGCACAGTACTCATTTTCTCCCCAATCTATTTAACTGTACTGGTTTCCACACTAATTTTTCTCCAGCTTTTCTGAAAAATGCTTTCCTATTAGAAGCATTGATCACGGCTTCTATACTCCTCGGTGAGGTATTATAATCATCTATTTAAATAGAGCATCAAACTCACATCCCAGTGGGAGGTGAAATTAAAGAGAGGTTTTATTGATTATCTTGCTCATGGTTCATGAAACAACGTGTTCCCCTCGCACTCAGCAGTATGATAAAGTGAATATAAAAGAGAAGGCCAGGACACAACAGTAGTCGGGGGTCCAAATTTTAATTAAGCCAGTTATCAAAAGAAAGGCAAAAATGTATCTCTCAGTTGTTTTCACCTATGTTCAGACACTGTTTTCTATCATAAATACAATCCCTAATTACACTCTGATCACCCATTTCTTTCTTTAGTACCTTTGTCAAGTCGAAAAACAACAGAAACCTTTCAAAGTTACTGCCTGACACTCATAGAATTTTTAAGGTTATGGAGAATGATTCAGTGTGTTAGTAAAATTTGTTGCTTTAAAGTTCTTCCATTTGATATTTGGGAACAATTTGGCTTTCAAGAGAAAGATGTGGAACATGTTCCAAAAGGATTTACAGAATGACAGATTTGGGTTATGCTTAGAAGATTCCAAAAGAACGGACGGGAAAGTATAAATTTCCAGTTATCGCTGAATACTTTACAACACCCTGCTTGGGGGCAAGACTCTTCCTTGCCTGAACATCCTTCCTGAATGTCCTACACCTATCACCAAAGTGACTTATGTGTAACAGATACTCAAAAAACAGTTTGCTGATTTTTCATGTGAAATTGAGCAAACTTTTAATGAATTAAGTACTATTTGAGTAAATTGAACACACAGCTTCAGAGGTCATTACGAACACAGATTTTACAACTAGACTTCCTGAGTTTGAATCCCATCTTTATCATTTACTAACTGTGTGAGTTTAGCCAATTTACCTTACTTTTCTACCTCCTATCCATTTCTCTCTGTAAAATAGGGATTTAAAAAGCCCATTAAAGGATTAAGTAGGTTCATACAAGTGCTTAAGGCCATATTTAAGACATCCTAAGAATTCCATAAATATTGTTATTGGGGTTCAACCAGGAGAGAGAGAGATACAATTTGCTTGGGAGAGACCCTGGGAAAGAGATACCCAAGGCTATTCTGACATATGTTAAATCCCCATGCAAGAATCTAAGTTATAATTTCAATTTGCACTAAAACCAACTTCACTGATACAACCTGTGAGCCTGAGTATCCAAGCTCTCCCTGGAAACCCTCTTCACCGGATTCTCCACGCACACCCTGTTAAAATGAACAAAAATTAGTGAGTTCACCAGGCATCCTTAGTGTTCCTGTTGAAGTCAGTCTTCTCTGCAAGATGTCACTTGAAAGCCACAAGAGAAAGACAAGGAAGATTTGATTGTCTGTGCTCAGTTCTCTTAAGATATGAAATTGGAGAAGATATGGGGAGGGGGCTCTACTTATGTTGGAAAACCAAATTTTTTTTCCTGTCTTTGGATGTCTCCTTCCAATGTCTTAGCTAGTGATAGAAGAAAAAACAATTTGTCTAAACAACCCATTTTACATAATACCTCCTTCCCAGAAGTCCATCCATTCCTTTGAGGGATATGGGCTAAGTATTCACTGATGTTAAGGACCGTTATCCCATGTAAAGAAACTCATAATGTTGAACACAGCAACAACTGTGACATTCTGGAGAAAGGCAAATGAAGCCACATGGAGAAATGGCAGAAAACTGACTTTAAAACCCTACAGATTCTTAAAATAAAAACAAAAATAAAAATAAACCCTACACACCTTATAGGATTAAGCTGGCACTCTGGGCAAAAGGTGAGCTTTTAACATGATTCATCTAATAATTTACTTAATTTCTCCCTCAAATTAGTAGTTTCACTTCTACAGAGAAGATACACTTTCTAAGATCGAATATAATACCCATTTTGTGAATTATTCTGCCTTCTTTTTCATGTTGTTCATGTGTTTGGAAAGTTACTAATTATTCACAGANTGGGAAGCACTTTTTTTTTTTTTTTTAAGTTTTTTGGTAGAGCATGGACGTGCACATGAACAGGGGAGAAGCAGAGAGAGTGGGAGACAGAGAGTCCCAAGTCCCAAGCGGGCTCCCCGCTGTCAGCACAGAGCCCAAAATGGGGTTTGAACTCATGAACTGTGAGCCAAAACCAAGGGTCTTCTGCTTAACTATTGACTGCGCCACCCAGGCGTCCTGTGAAGCACTTCTCTTAATCATCATCATCTTATTCTGCTCTTTAACCGTTGACTTCTAGATTTATAAACATAGCTAAGTTTTAAAAAGACTGGTAGCTAGAAAGTTTGAAATAGGTTGTGAAAATCTTTGCATGTCACATTAGTGACATTCACAGAGCAACATTCTGAAAACAATTTTGTTCTATATAGCCAAGTTCAAACTCTTTTATTGTACTTCCATGCCTATACATTTACATTAGGGAAATCATTTCAGCAAAGCAAAAGCAGGAACAGAACAAAAAACCTGTAATAAAGATTTTCTTTTCATCACTGACCATGATATCCAAAAAAAAAAAAAAATTATCTAAAGCCTTAACATAAGAATCATTTAGCAAATCATTGGTCTTCTATAGAGTATTCTCTAATATATTAAAATGATAAGGTGAAGATTTACAAACAGAAAAGCAGACCTTAAAATAATATATCCATTATAATAACTCTGATTATCTATCTAGTACAGGAAACACACAAACATGAAAATAATTGCAGGAAGCTAGTGGGCTTACATATACTTTTAAAAATGATATTCTTAATTTTATCATAATTAACAAATTAAAGTTTCCCCTTATTACCAAAATAATCTATGCACTGACTTTTTTGCCATAATACAATATTTTCCCTAAACAAAATCTTATTTAAAATTTCAACTTATTATGCATCTTGTAGATGCCAGCATATCATATTTTATAGACAGAAATGAGCCATATTTTCCCCAGATTCAAGGGATGCTGTAATTTAGGATTCAGCACCTCTGTAAACTATATTTTTCCAACACTACTTGCTTATCTTTAGCAAGTTACAGCCTTGAAAACATAAACGAATCTATGTGACTGATGTTCCCACACTAGGTTAACTAGCAAACTATTGACGTGTTAGATAAGCCCACTTTACCCTGAAGTTTGTAAATAGTTATGATTTTACCTCTTATTTAAAAAATCAAAGTTTGAAGAGGAAAAGAGCAAACAACTATGGTGGTTCATTAAGATTACAATGTGTTCAATGGAGAGGCTTCCTATTAAAGATAGCAGTTTGCGCACATTTTTCTCTGCTCCCAAAATGAGAGGTTACAGTTCCACAATCTTTCCCAGTAAGAAAACAGGGCAGAGGCCCAGGCAGTAATCAGTCTGAATCAGAGTAGCAGGTGTAGAGGGCCAGGAAGGAGAAATCCAAGAGAAATAAACCTCATGTGTTCAAATATACTAGGAGGTTACCAGTTTTGTCAAAGAGCTTTATAATTAACTGGTAAAGTTAATTTAGAAAGCAAATGGGGAGAAAGTAGCCCAGAGAAAATAAAAGTTATATAGCTGCAAATAATATTTACTTAGTAATTGTATGAACAATGAACTGTCTTGACCAAAAGTAGCGAAAATAAGTATATTGCAAGGATGAATTGGGGGAAGTGTAAGAAGAAGGAGGTGGACAGGTTAAGAAAAGTCTTTATCCCCCCCCGAGCAAGAAATCAATAGAAAAACATCCCAAACTGAAAACCGAGAAATACCAAAGTAACCATGCTGTTTAGGAAAATGGCAATAATACCAGAAGGAATTAGCCCACAGAGATGCAAGTGAGTGCTCTGGAAGAGCTGGGAAGAATGGGCAGGGAAATAATGCAATTTGACTTTAAATGTATGCACAGGCTTCACTATGATTTAAGTAAAATTGTAAAAGAATAA
>NW_027551570.1:6391440-6530868 GCF_008692635.1 Crocuta crocuta | reverse complement strand
CCTAGGTGACCTGGTTGGTTAAG
Source organism: Crocuta crocuta (assembly GCF_008692635.1). Taxonomy (NCBI): domain Eukaryota; kingdom Metazoa; phylum Chordata; class Mammalia; order Carnivora; family Hyaenidae; genus Crocuta; species Crocuta crocuta. The sequence continues at coordinate 6,530,845 of NW_027551570.1, read as the reverse complement.
GTCTACATCTTGATTTCCACTCAGGCCGTGATTTCACAGTCATGAGATTGAGCACCATGTTGGGCTCCACACTGACAGCATGAAACCTGCTTGGGATTCTCTCTCTCCCTCGTCCCTTCCCTGCTTGTTCACTCACTCTCTTGCTGTCTCTTGCTCTCTCTCTCTCCAAAATAAATAAACTTTTTTAAAAAACACAGGAGATGGGGTGACCTATGGAAAGAAAAATAACCATGACCCAACTGAGCAGAGAACCCACTGTTAATGGATATTTAAATAAACGACACGTAGCATCACAAAAGAATTAAGTAATTCAAAAATAGGAAATTCCTTTCACTGCCTAGAGCCACTTAATTTCTCCAAAACTTAGTCTATTTTTTTCTGCCTTTTGGGGATAAAACAGTAAGATAAAATGATAGTTCCAGACATGATTTATTTCATAAGTATTAAAACCAAATTAACAGAAAACATCTATTTAAGAATTTATTTCAAATCCTAACATTTTTTGAGAAGAAACATTTCACTTGGTGTCAACAAAACTTGTTCGGATTTTTGAGACTTGAAATTTCTCAACATCCATGCTTTTCCAATGCTTTTTTTCTAAAGACATGAATCACATCGTCTTTTGCACCGTGGTCATTGCCCAGCGCGCGTGCGCGCGCGCGCGCACACACACACACACACACACACACACACACACACGGGCTCAGAGTTGACATAAGTCAATCTGTGACTTTCCTCCATCACTAAATCAGGACGATGCTAGAAAAAATAATGCCAGCAGAGCATGACCACACTGTATTAGAGAAGTCTACACAATAAACTTATTTTGTAAAAAATTTCCAAGAGCATCCTGATCTTTGGATTTGAATCCGGCTCTACCAATTATTATTAGCTATGTGGCCTCTGACAAGTTTTGCTAAGCCTGTATTTTTTCTCTTATTCATAGAAGGTAACCAATGATGCTCATAACTCAGGCTTGTAGAAAGGTTTACAGAAGGTGATTGAAATAAGGTCTAATGCAGTGACTGTGACTGGTGCTAGATAATAGCTTGGTAAAATACAATTCCCCACAGAGATATCTCCGTATCCCACCCTCCAGTCACATCCTTCCCATTTGGATAAATGGTAAAAGCTCAATCTTTTTTCTTCATTTAGGGACCATGCGATCCCCTTAAGCACCCATAGGAAGTCACACTTCTTTAAATGGAAAAATCATTATTTCAGAGGTAAAACCATTTTTCACTAAGGTATAAGCTTCTTTTCAATCTAAATGAAATATCATTCCAGGTTGGAGGGGAAGCAGAGAACCATACAAACTTTTTCTTCTTCATGGAAAAGGTCCCATGAAAACCTCTCAGCGATTTTCCTGCAATCTCAGACAGCCCAGTCAGCACTCCCCTTGACCTCAGAGAGAACTATTTAAAGTAGCCATACATGTGGAACATAAAGCAAGTCTTTGTAGAAAGCACTGACCTCCAGCCCTGGCACACCTTGTCTTCCTCTTGACCCCTAAGAACAGAAAGGAAGCAAAGACGTTAGAGAAAGAAACGACCCAATTTTCACCCCAGCCTATCTCTCTCTTCCACAAAAGCAGGTGAAATACAACCCAAGAGTGGCTATAATTACCTGAGAGCCAACATTTCCAGGTACCCCCTGAGGTCCATCAAAACTAGCCCTTCCCTGAAAAGGAAGAAATAAAGGGAATGTAAGTTTAGATGTCTACATCCTTCTGGATTTATTCTTCGGACATGGGCTCTCTAATACAGAAGCCACTAGCTACATGTGGCCGTTAATTTTAAATTCATTAAAATTAAATTAAATTAAAAATTTAGTTTCTCAGTTATACTATGTACATATCAAGTGTCCAGTAACTACATGTGGCCAGTGGCTACCATATTAGCACAGATACCAAATATATGATCTCAGAAAGTTGTATAGGTCAGCACTTCTCTAGAAGCAAATAGATTTATTCTGGTACTCTAAAATATCCACATTGTAGGCATCCTTCCCCAAAGATTTTTCATGTGACAACTCTTCAGGGTTCATTGTGCTGCGACAGTAGTCATACATGTTCCCCAATGAGCTGTGCTTAATTTTTGAAAAATACTGAAACTTCCCTTTCTGCCCATCTTGTAGGGTACTGAGTGGCAGAAACAGAAGGTAGAAGAGTGTGTCTCCACACATGTGGAGTGATCAGTATGTACAGATGATGGTGGAGGGAGAGGTTACACACAGTCATGATGGGGAAGCTTTCTGGTGCCCTCACTTCTTTAAGATCAGAAACGGAGAGATACATGGTATCCAGAGAAAAAAAACGGAGTCCATCTTTCAGGAGAAATGGAAGCTACCTTGGATCCCAAGTAGGGACATTTTAGATACTTGGTACAGTCACATGCTAACTCAGTAAGAACACATAACTGGGAAATAAATAAAAGCATTTGTGCAAAGCTGTTCTTCCAACGGTTATTTATAATAGATCAGATTTGAAAACAATATAAATACTCCACAACATGGGAGGAAGTGTTGATTAAATTATGGTAGGAATGCTTATTCAAATAGTATGCAACAATTAAAAATTATGTTTATCAAAAGTTTACAAAGGAGAAAAACGGTGTTATAACATTCTTTTCAAGTATGTTAAATTTGCTGAAAGAATAATTTATCCCAAATACGAAGACAAAAACGACAGTTCCTTATTTCTTTATCTTGTACCAGAACTTTTTTAATAGGCCCATGGGATTCTTATCTTTCTCAGGGAAAGTAACTTTGCCATCACCAAGTTAGAAAAGTTCTGTAAACCTACACGTTTTTTTCTTGGTTACTGGAACCATTAACTTTCTCTTAATGTTTTATTTATTTCTGAGAGAGAGACAGCATGAACAGGGGAGGGTCAGAGACAGAGGGAGATACAGAATCTGAAACAGGCTCCAGGCTCTGAGCTAGCAGTCAGCACAGAGCCTGACACGGGGCTCGAATCCATGAACCGTGAGATCATGGCTTGAGCTGAAGTTGGATGCTTAACTGACTGAGCCACCCAGGCACCCTTGGAACTATTAATTTTTTTCTCTACATTTTACTTTTCTGTATTCCCAAATATCTATAGTAGTACTTTTATTGTAAAAACTTTCTTTAAATACAGTAGGCTGCATGAGAAAGGAGGCTTTAGACAAGGCACTTTCACAATTGGTCTAGATATAAAAAAAAAGATTCTTTCTTAAAACATTTATTATTTTCTCATTTGAATAGTAGACAGTTTTTGCAGCCAGCATAACAAAGGAATCATTTGGGCAGATGTTGGAATCATTGGATGAAAGACTGTCGGGAAACAAGAAATTTACAATCTCAGAGTGTCATTGCCAGATTACTTGATCATTACAAGGAAGGAAAAAGTATGTTTACAGTGGATAAGTCTTGGGAACACCATCTTAATCAAGTGACCAAATTAATGTACCAGTAATAAGACAGCCAGGCATAATTTCTCTCCTGGTGACTGAGAAGGGTATAACCTTACTTAATCTTCTGAAAAAAAAAAAAAAAAATTTTAAACTGAATCTTATCATGAGGAGACAATCAGACAAATCCTAACTGAGGGATGTTTGGCAAAATAACTGGTCAGGAATGTCGATGTCACAGAAACAAAGAAGTGGAAAACAGCTGTGATTGAGGCATACTATTGAGGCAACACAACTAAATATACCACACAGTCCTTGATTGGGTCCCAGAACAATAACAACCATAAAAATAAGCCATAAAAGGCATCATTGGGGCAAGTGTGGAAATCTGAATATGGACTGCATATTAGAAAATAATTTTGTATCATATTAAATTTTTTTAGTAGGATGATTTTATTGTTTATATAAAAGAATGTCCTTATTCTTGAAAGATACCTATTGAATATTTGGAGAAGTGCCATAATACCTTCAATTAGTCTTCAAATGGCTCAGCAAAATATATCAAATGTTACTTATGCAGCTGTGTAGACAAAAAGCAGATATGGCCAAATGATAACAATTGGTGTTCACCATGCTGTTCTTGCAACTACTACTTTTTCTGTACATTTAAAATTTTTCAAAATGAAAAGCTGCAGTGAAAAGTAATACAAGTTCATCATAGACTACCTTAACAATTCAAGAATAAGGTTAAGAAAAAAATGCATAATATCTGGTTATTTATCTTTCCAGAATAGATAGAGAACCATTCTACCACTTTGGACTCTTGTTGAATACAGAGTTTTGTATTCTGGTCTTTTCACTTAATATTACATCATGAATGTTTTCCTTATTGTGACATAGTCTTCTAAGTTATTTTTTATGACTTAATAATATTTGATTATATGGGTATGCCCTTGTTTACATAAGCAAACCCTTATCATTGGACATTTAAGCAATGTAGTGATTAAAAGTCACTACATTACTGATCATCCTTGGACCTAGATTTTGTGTTGGTCCATAATTAGCTTCCAGATAAAGGTCTAGAAATGCAAAGACTGGATCAAGGGACATATACATATCAATCTAGCACAGACACAGCTGGGGCCTACACAACACTCTCTCCCCTTCCTTTCTTGCTAAGAAAATCTGTTTTGTTTGGAACAACATGCCCAGCTCCAAGGGATGAATTATGACAGGTCTAAGTCAGTCATGAAAATCTCACCGCCTCTGTCAGAAACTTGCTTTCTCTGGCTCTCTTAAACTGGGGCGAGGGTAGGTGGGGAACACAAGAGCTAGCCAGTGAGCCAAATGAGCCATAAACAAAACATTGCTGGCAGTGCCCTGATGAAACGAAAGCCCCTTTTCTTCTGGCATTTTATGTACAAGGTAAGACAAAATGCTTGGGCTGCTACGCCCAGGGACCACACTGAGGATGGCACCGTGGAAGAAAGGGGCTGCATCCGTAACCACATCTCTGGGTTTTGATGACTTCATTGAGTTAGCATACCAAACCTGGAATCACCTTTCCCTGAATTATTAAAAAAAAAACAAAACAAAACTTGTTTATTAGCTGCCAGTCAGGCTTTCTGTCCCATGTATATTAAAAAATATAAACAGGAGCGCCTGCGTCGGTTAAGCCTCTGATTCTTGGTATCAGCTCAGGTCATGATCTCGCGGTCCTGAGACGGGGCCCCACATGGGGCTCTGCGATGAGCATGGAGTCTGTTTGGAATTCTTTCTCTCTCTCTCTCTCTCTCTGTCCCTCTCCTACTTGTGCTCTCTCTCTCTCAAAATAAAGAAAAATGTTTTTTTAAAAATAAAAAATATAAACAACAAACAGCAGTCCTAACTAAGATATGCTGCTTGATTATTTTTCAAAAGGGCTATATTGGTTTTCCTTCTCAAAAGTGTCAAAGCATGCTGCGTTTTCAATCATTTTCCCATACTTAGGTATAAAATAAAGTTTCTCAGTTTCCTTTAAAAGACTGTATCATTCAAGGGACTCTCTCCATCCAAACTGCAACATAGAATCTGCCCTTTGGTTCAACTCAGAAACAAATGCAGGCATCCCCTCCGCCCTGCCCCTCCATTAAAAGTATGTGTTTCAGTATGTGAAGCCACTTACTTCACTTTTATGAAGGATCTACATTAGTACCAGATTTCACTAACCAAAAGGAAATCCAAGGAGGATTTTCACTTTTATGAAAAAAGGTGAAAAGTAAAAAGCGCTCAGCATGTGTTTTGCACTGAGGCACGCACCCCAAGCAGTGAGAGGCCCCCCCCCCGCCATGCTCCTTCCCTGGGGACCACACTCAGCATCTCAGCATTCAGCCGCCATAGATTTGAACTCTGGGAGCATCCTTGCATCTCTATTTATTTTGTGCATGTCTTAGCAAGATATGTCCTAAGGTAACAGAGAAGCCTAGGAGAGGTTCTTTTGGAGGGGGGGAGTGGTGGTCTGGGAACACTCAAATATGTTTCCATATAAATTAATGATAATTCTTTCTTCTTCGCTTACTCCATTTCCGCTTCTGGTTGGTGTCATAGGAACGCGGGCTTTCCCACAGCCAAGGAAACTTACTCTGAGGAAAGATTGCCCCCTAGAGGTCTATCTTCTAATGGCACCTAGCAGCCTAGAATTTCAGCATTCACAGCGATAGGCTTATGTAATTTGTGACAGTGACTTCTATAACCCAAGTCTATTCAAAGAATATTTAGCACCCTTCTTTGATCTCAGAATGGGAGTAGAAACCATGTGGAACACAAGTGCAGTATTACATGACACCACCTCAGAGTGTTCCAATTTGTGTTTGCACATACAGTTCAGGGATCTAACATTCTAAGTTAACCCTCAGCTGAAATCAGTGCTGGAGACCTCTGAAAACTGAGAGCATGAGGCTTTCCCCATGGTTGGTGTGCTGTGATGCAACAGTACTGGACAGATTGTCTAGAGGCCTGAGTTCTTTCCCAGCTGTAAAATCATGAGCAAATCATGGAATCAAAGCTCAATTTATCACCTTCCTTCCCGTGACAACCATGAACTCATGGGAACTTTGAAATGGTTTCTAAACTTCCCACCTTACAGATGAGGGAACTGAGACCCAGATGGGTTAAGGGTTGTTTCCCTGCTATTCTCTTTGCTCAATTCCATAACTGACTGGCTATTCACAGGGCTCTCCAATCTCAACTCACCCAAGAGAACACTCTCAATGGAGTTTGTCCAAAATAACTGTAATTAACAACAGGATGAGAACTTCTTGCACCAAGAAATGACAGTTTTTTTCACATAGTTACATAATAATAATCTTGTTACACACTGGATTTTATTCAGGACCTGGCCATCTACAAAATGGATACAAATGAACCACAATTCAGGGAAAGGAATCAACATCCTAAGGCTTTGTCAAAGGAGGCAAACTGGAGTTCAAAGAAAATAGAGGCTGCTTTACAGTTATAAACATTTTGCTGTGCAGACCTTGTTTCTGGAAATTTGGAATGACAAGATGTGAGGACTGAGGCACTTAGGTTACTTTAGTCATTTTTCAGACATGTATTTTAATAACTAGGACACACACACACACAAAAACTCCAAATATGGCTTCCAACCAGTTAGCAGCATTTGCAAAGTTAACAAGTCTTTTTCCTTTGGTGATGCCTTCTGTCATAACACTTCCAGTCTTCAAAACCAGACAAGGAGCTTATTTCTAAAAAATGGCTAGTACTTGAGTCACATCAATCAACACGGGCACTGGTGGAAACCAAGTCCACAGTGTAATGGCCTGACCGTCTTGTAAATCAAGACAACGTTATGAAATTGGAGATTTTTTAAACTGCAAAGATCTTAGGCATCACTGAGCCTGATGCTTTCACTTTTGAGGGGAAGAAACCAAGGACAAAAGAGATAAAATAATCTGTATTGCTAGTGTCATGGGAAATGAGGTTTTTTTGTTTTTGTTTTTGTTTTTTTTCAGGAAAAAAAGAAACCGCAAGACAAAGATGAAAGAATATAAGGATACAGCCGGGGATTAGCATTCAGAACTTTTGTCTCCATGGGCAGTGGAATCCCACAGGTTTGCTCTTTGGTTTTCAATGCTGACTGAACCAGAGTGCTCAAGCCTTCCTCACCGGCTAGCATCTCCAACACTACCCTCTCCCGTGTACCGGCATCCCCACGCAAACAGAGATTATCTTACCTGATGTCCACGCCTTCCTTTTTCTCCCTTTGGGCCTTGGATGAAACTATCTGTTCCAGGTTCTCCCTGAGAAAAGAAAAGCTTGCTTACCTCAAATGGACTGGAAAGATAGGAAAAGGAATTACAGGAAGTATGACTTCTTTTAAAGGCATCAAAGTGTACCTTTTTAATTGTCTGACTTTGCTTAGAAATCCCAAATACCCAATGCAATTCAAGTTGCAAGCTTACTTTAAGAAACCAAATGTTCTATAAGATGGGTCTCCTCACATATCTCTTATTTGTTGCAATGCTAAGATAGGCTGAACAGATGCCTCATTAATGAATAATTAATTGCTCTCTGACTTTGTGCCTAAGCAAACTGTTTATAAGCCCCTGCATTAAAGCAACTGAAATCCTTCAACCAGCACTCACAGGATCTCCCCTCAAGCCAGGTTCTCCACGCTTTCCAGGTGGTCCAGGTGGTCCCGTCAAGCCCTTAAATCACAGGGGGGAAGAATATGTCACTTTAAAAGATCATCTATTGCCTAAAGGAAAGAGAACATTAAGGGGGAAGACGAGAATCACATTCAAAGAGCAATTTAGTACTTGAACTTTAAGGCATTCGCTGTCAAAGAGGTAAGGTTGGGATGCAGAAAAGAACCTATTTTATTGGAAATCACTGATATACGTGACCCTAGGTATGCATTAACTCACCGAACCCTTACAATTCAGGGATTACATACTGCAGGCAAGAAACCTAAGGCTCAGGGCGGTTAGAGGGTTGTCCCTACCACCAAGTCCCTTATCTTTCCACATCTCCCTGATACTCCTACACAGAAACGAAGAAGAAAAGGAAGAAGANAGAAGAAGAAGAAGAAGAAGAAGAAGAAGGAGGAGGAGGAGGAGGAGAAGAAGGAGAAGAAGAAGGCGGCATTTTCTATCACAGACATGGGCAGCACTGGGACAGCAAGATCTCAAGAAAAAGAGGCAAATGAGAGAAAAATGCTTCTGGAGCTCCTATTCTGGAAGGGGAACGAGGGAAGTGAAGCACTTGCCATAAGACTATAACATGATAAGCAAATGGTTGCTTCTCTTACAACCTGTGGTTAATGGTACTGTCCGTATATAGTAGTTCCTATAGAGCCACAGCATCAGGGAGAGTCCTCACTCCAGGAACCTTCCTCAAATGGGGTTATGTGCCTGGTTCCAGAGGGTATATGCCACACTCTGAGGATAATGAAGTGGGACTGATCCCTGAGACATGGTTCTCAGACACACAGGGAATGGAATGTTCTCTAGGCTCTAAAAAAAAAAAAGCCACCTCATAATGCTACTCCTCCTTACCTCTTTCCTGGCCTGATATAACGGTAAAAGGGAGTTAGTTAATTCTAAATTCCAACACTGCTGTTCAGTTTACTAGCTAGGCAAATTTCTTTGACTTCCCTAAGACGCAACGTTCTCACTTGTGAAACAGATATACCCATTTTACTGGGCTGTTATGGAGACTTAGTGGAATAATAAATTAAAATGCTGAGTACAGAGCCTGACCTTTGGTTTTTATTATGATATGCCCAACTTCTAGTCCTTCCTTTTTCTGACCCAGGCAGGGGTTCCAGAGTAATCTTTCAAACCTATAACTTTGAACATGTGTCTTCCTGGCCTGGAAACCTTCATTAGCACCTGATTACTCAGTAAAAATCCTGAGCCCCTCACCATGGCACTTAATTGACTCCAACTTGCCCTTCCAGACTTTCCTCCCACTCTTTATACATTTTATCTCACCCTCCACCCCTGTGGACTTGGAAACATTATTTGTCTAAACTCACACTGAGCTCCTCTAACTCTAAGTCTTCCCTTTTTCTTAGCTTGAAACTGTGTGTCTTAACAGGGTTGTGTGTCTCCCTCACAGAAGCCTATGAAAAATGCCTTGATTTTCCATATTCCTTAGAATGCCAGGATCCTCTCCTGCCTTGGGCATCATGATCAATTACCACAGGACCTTAGTATGGAAGGCTGGTCTATTGCCCCTTTCCCTCCTTCTTTACCTTCTGGTTGTTACTCATCTTTTAAATTTCACACCATCCTCACTCCCCTAATGAAGCCTTCCTGAATGCACAGGCTGCATCCAATCCCCATCATTTATCTCTCCTTCATATCCTTATTTCACCCATAATCTTACAGCTATTTTGTGATTTTTTTCATTAATATCTTTCATTCCTCACAGAGGCCAGTTCTGAAGTACAGAACTGTCTTGTTCCCCATTCTAAAATCGTGCCTGGATTACAAGAGATACTCAACAAATTTTGACTACTGTTCTGATGAAAAAAAAAATGCCACTCTAGATTCCCCTCCAAGTCACTATGCTCCCATTGATCCTTTATTTACACCATTCTTACAGCCGTTATCTTATCCTATCTTGGGTTATAGTTCTTCCTATACAAATCTTATCTCCTACATCAGTTAATAAGCTCTTTGTTGGCCATAACCATGACTTAATTATCTTTGAGCCCTTCTTTGTTATCTAGCAAAACACTCTACAGGTAGGAAGCCCTTGACAGGTGTTTATAGAATTTAACTAAATTCGATGGAAAATGAAGGCTCTCCAGTCTTGAAAGAAATGTGGTGTCCTCTACCTTCTCTAAAATCTAATCTACAAATTGCAGGTTATCAACTAAACTTCCCTCAATAAAGAACCATTTCTTGTGACTCCCTGTTTTACTTATTAGGAAATTAATCCACACCTTGGGGCAAAAGCATACTCTAATTCCATGAGGGCTCCAAAGGAAAAAAAATAAGTAAATAAAATTTATCACCCCCCCCCATCTAAACCAATCAATCAACAGAAAATGATTACAACAGTTTTGAGATGGATCCTTTGGACTGGATTCCATAATTGTCTAGTAATGTCTGCAATGGGTATAGGGAGGGAGAGCTGTAGTAACCAGGCATCTGCTTTCCCTTACATAGAAATATTACCAGTACGAGGCAGTGAATAGTCCCTGTCAAGCAGATAGCACAAATATTGTACATGAGAAGGATGTAGAGAAGGAAGAGAGCAAGGACTGCAGGCTGACATGGTCAAGGAGGGTATCCTGAGGAAGAAAGAGAGGAGCTGGGAATCGGAGAAAAACTAATACTCAAATAGGCACTGAAGACAGAAGCAGGGAAAAGCCCCTCCAGGGTGGGGTGCCTCAGGTGAGGGAAGACACAGAGGTGGGCATGCACAAGAAATCTTCAAGGTACAAGAAGTACAATCTGACCGGGAAGGACCTTTCTGGACTGAGAGTAGTGGAGGACGTGGCTGAGAGGCCTGGGGTGTGGGGCAGAATCACTGGTGACAGGGAGTTTTGCGAAGCCCGTGAGGAAGGACATGGTGATTAATGTTCCAAAGGCTAAGTAACTGGATTGATATCACTCATTTCACTAGCAGCACAGGAGGATCTCAACTAAAGATTCCAAAAAGCTAATATTTATTACCCTTTAACTCCCTATCTAGAACTTAAACCATTAGAGGATTCTTTCTCAGAACTTAAAAATAAACTGTCAAGGTCAGTTTATGCAATAGAAATATGAGAAAGAATAATTCTCACACTTTACCCGATTTCCCCTATTTCCTTTTTCACCAGATGACCCCGGGGCTCCACGATTACCCTAGAAAAAAGAAAAAGAAATATACAAAGAAGCTTTGTATATCCAGTCATAGTGGGAACTTTTTCCATGTAGTTTCACATCCTAGCAAGAGCAGTTGAGTTTACCACTCTACTTGTATGCGACAGACTATATGCCCTGAAAAATCCTCTCTTTGAAAATCATATAAAATTCCATATAGCAAAGTTTAAAATATTTTATATACATTAATGAGCTGATAAAGAATAAGAGAAATTCTTAGAGCTCAGAGTAAAGGGAAAGTAGAAATCCAGGATGGTAATAGCCATTGGCCATCCTAATGACTTCTTTTTTTTTTTTTTAATGTTTTATTTATTTCTAGGAGAGAGAGAGAGAGACAGCATGAGCAGGGGAGGGTCAGAGAGAGAGGGAGTCACAGACTCTGAAACAGGCTCCAGGCTCTGAGCTGGCTGTCAGCACAGAGCCCGACGTGGGGCTTGAACCCACGAACCGCGAGATCATGACCTAAGCGAAAGTCAGACGCTTAACCGACTAAGCCACCCAGGCGGCCCTGCCATCCTAATGATTTCCAATCACTCTGTGAGTGAGATGTGAAAGACCCAAACTCATCTATCGTTTGTTTTTAAGTGTTCTCAGGAGAAGTGCCACCAATTCCAGAGCAGGAGCAAAAAACCTCAACTCAGGCCTTAATGACTTCTCACAGCTGAAGTTCAATCAAAAATGAGTTTAAATCAAAAGTCACAATATACGTGAGGGAGACACCATGGTGGAGAAGCGAGCAGAAACCACAGACAACAAAATCAGACTTGCAGTGACTATAGCTGTTGGAATTATCATATGCAGAATATAAAATATGTGTATTTAATATATTTAAATAGGTTTAAAAAATGAATGAGTAAAATAATTAGCAACTGTTAAAAAAAGAGAGAGATCAAGCAAAATTGAGAAAGATAGAACTTCTTGAAAGAAAAGATCAGAATAATTGAAATTAAAAATCCAATGGACAGGTTAAATAGTATATTTAACACAAGTGACTTAAGGATTAATGGACTTGAAACTGAAGAAAGCATTCAGAATGCAGCACAGGAAGACAAACAGAAAACATGAAAGGGAGATTAAGAGACATTAGGACAATTTTTTTCCAAAAAGGGATAGTAGAGAAAATGGGAAGGATAAAAATTTCAAAATGAGACTTTGCTAAGGAGTTTCCAAAAGTGATAGGAGACACAAATTCTCAGATTCAAAAACCTAACAAACCCCAAGCAGGGTAAATAAAAAGAAACCCACACCTGGACACATCATATTGAAACTACAGAACACTAGAAAGAAAGAAGCGGAATTTGTTTTAAATTAACTTCCAAGCTAGTTAACATATAGTGTAATAATGATTTCAGGAATAGAATTTAGTAATTCATCACTTATATATAACACCCAGTGCTCATCCCAACAAGTGTCCTCCTTAATGCCCTTCGCCTATTTAGCCCATCCCCCTACCCAACACCCCTCCAGAGACCCTATTTGTTCTCTGTATTTAAGAGTCTCTCATGGTTTGTCTCCCTCTCTGTTTTTATCTTATTTTTGCTTCCCTTAGAAGAGGAAATTTTAAAGCAGTATGATATTTTTTTGTTAAGACTTCTGACAAGGGAACAACAATTAGTTTTATGGATAACTTCTTTTTTTTTAATGTTTATTTGAGAGAGCGTGGGCACAGGCAAGTGGGGGGAAGGGTAGAGAGACATGAAGACACAGAATCCAAAAAGACTCCAGGCTCTGAGCTGTTGGCATACAGACTGATGTGGGGGTCCAACCCACGAACCATAAGATCATGTCCTGAGCCAAAGGCAGACGTTTAACCGACTGAGCCACCCAGGTGCCCTGATGGATAATTTCTTAACAGCAATAATGAAAGACAGAAGACAATAGAAGCTAGAAGACTGTGAAATTACATTTTCAAAGTGCCAGAAGAAAATCATTATTTCCCCAAGAACTATCTTTTAAGAAAAATAGTAAAATAAAGAAATTTTCAGAGAATCAAAAACCAAAGGAGTTTACAAACTTCATCAAAGGAAATTCTAAAAGTTGTACCTTAGGCAAAAGAAACAGGATCTTTCATGTTCTTTTGAAGGCATCAGTGAAAGTAACACATAAGGCTAAAGCTAGATAAGCAATGACTAAATAAAACAATAATAATAACAGTAACTGATTGGCAGAATTTACCAAAAATAAATGAAAATAAAATACTGGACAATAATATGTATTATAGAAAGCATTTGATTAGAGCTAAGTTTCTAAGGACCTTATATTTTGAGGATAAGGACAATTAAGAGATTAACTTAAGACATTGTTGAGTATGCATGCTAGCATATCTAGACTATACCATGGAAAATATAAATAGAGAGTATAAATTCCAAACTAGTAGAGGGAGAAACATAGAATGAGAAACTTTCTATACCTGTTCCCCATTCAAGCCATCAACACCTTCATCACCAGGATCTCCCTGTGGAGCAGAGGAAGAGAAACTGTTAAAGGAAAGTGGACCAGGTGTACATGACTACTGCTTTGATGTTAATATCCTTGCTAATATAGTTTTTAGTTGGTAGAAGAATCTAGACCTTCTGAAATGACATTTATAAACTGCATTTACATATTAAAAAACAATGATTATTTTCATTCCCAAATAGTTGCTAGCATTATACACTGTTTTCCCTGACAGTTTTAAGTGCTAAAGAAAAGAAAAAAGGTAAGAAAAAAAGAAACTCAAATTTCAAATGGGTATAAAGACTTCTTTTTTCCACTTTTGCACTGGGAACAAGTAGTAACTCTTTCATAAAGCTGAATAAAACATTTCCCGCTGGTTGTCCACATGTTAAAGACGGTCTGGGGAACCTGAGTAGCTCAGTCGGTTAAGCTTCTGACTTTGGCTCAGGTCATGATCTCACAGTTCATGAGTTCAAGCCTTGCATTGGGCTGTGTGCTGACAGCTCAGAGCCTGGAGCCTGCTTCAGATTCTGTGTCTCCCTCTTTCTCTCTGCCCCTTCCCCCTTGTGTCCTGTGTCTCTCTGTCGCTCTCTCTCTCTCTAACAGACATTAAAAAAAAAAAATTAAAGATGGTCCTTTTGTGATTGACTTTTTTTAATTTAAAAAGATAGGCAAATATGCCTGAATTAATTTGCATAATGGAAACTTAGAAGAGCCCAGATTAAGGAGGAACTAAATGGGAATGTATCCACATGTATGCATTTAAGGAGACTTAAAATCAGAAAAGTCCTTAAGGACTTAAAAATTGAAACTAACTGGATAAGATTAAAGACTGACAGTTGTATAGTAATGTCTCCTCAAATATTCCATCACTTCCAACTCATGGGCCCTTCATTTCGACAACTATCTCAGAATGACAGTTAGCATATTTATTATAAAGCATCTTTTGAGAAAAACAAAAAAAGTCCAGAGTTTTGCAAGCCAAATAAAATGCATATTATGCCTGTGGAATAGTTGATCACTCCTACCATATGCATGAGGAAACCAAGTTTCAGGCACTTTTTTTAAACCAAAAGACAGCTGGGTTAGTGTATGAAAATAAGCACACCAAACTCTCATACTAAAATTATGCAGTATATTGGCCACAAGCCACACGAGTGAATCAGTGGTAACAGGAGACATGAGTAAAGCTCTCTCAGCCCTTGTCTGCCTTGTCCATCACTTTGTAACCACTCTCAAGGATAATGTGGGAGCAGAATGGGTATCAACAAAAATATTTCTTGAGTACCTGAATGAGCAAATGGATACTTTGCTTCTGAATCTGAATGTAAAGCCACTCCTTCACTGTGCCAGCTCCTTTCCCACCAACCCTGTCCTGGCATCCATCTCCCATTTGACACTCGCCTTGACCAGACCCCTCCCTACCACACCTTGAATTCAGGACCAACTCTTCCTGAGGGTCATGTGATGAATATGGTGGCTCAATTATCATAGGATTAGCAGGGCATGAATATTATCAAATATGTCCCTACCATAAACATGAAATACATACCTTACAAATAGCCATTTATTGGCATAGTAGTTTGGCCGTTAATATCATCTGACATATCCCCTTGTCGAAAAGTTTTGAGGCTCACCTCACTCAAGCAAAGGAAAAGCAAGTAACTTATTGTTTCCCACAGAAATTGCTCTCCAGTTTAAGAAGAGTAAGGAAGGTCACCTACCTTCTCTCCAGAAAATCCTCTTGCTCCCTAAATTTAGGAAAAAATGAAAAGAATTGAGTTTGAATAAGATTTTTAAACCTTTGTTTCTCTTAGGACACCATATATTCCCAAATCCCAAGACAAGGCAACTAATTAGCAGGTCAAAATGAAGATTTCTTCTCCAGCAACTATAATGAACACCACAGTACCCTGATTACTACAGCTCCCCTTTGAGTGTGACTTGGATAAAATCACATTGGTAACTCCTCACATAGCAGGGGTGAGCAATGACCGGCCAGTTTTATAATAGAAGAATCATATTTTTTTCCAACAAAAGTGAGAGTACACTGGCCAACAAGCATGAGAAGTCTTACAGGAACAACAGCACAAATTAACTGAAAGAGTAACTTGTTAGAGCATAGAGAATATGGTCACTTTGGTCAGAAAATCTCTCCATAATACTCTGAGTTGTAGAGAAAATTTTCTGGCCTTCTTAAAGGATATTCTCTAATCCTGGAAGGTTAAGAGATATTTATGAACCCACTGAAAAGGGAGCCCCACCCATTATTGCTTTAGGCTTTAAAATTTCAGTATTCTCAACCCCCTTTCTAACTGCCAGCACTATGCCTTTTCTGAGGACTTTTTCTGATACCAGAGCCTGTCCACATGCAAGACAGGCCAGAAGTCCTGGGGAAATAATATCCACTGGGAGCAGCTTATAACTAATGCCTGATAGGATTTGGTGCATAAACACCCCAACTCTCTCACCCCTTGGGTGCGATAACATTGAGGAGCATGTTCAACAATGGTTCACACAGTTCCTTAGCAGGATGAGGCTCTATCTACCCACTGTGGCTATCTAATTGATACCATACCCTTCTTAGGCCACCTTCCTTCCCTAAATCCTTTCCTGTCTTGATAGTATTTACTGAGATCCTCTCCCTATAAACTATTTGTACTTGGCCCCTTTTCTCAGGCTCTACTTCCGGGAAACCCTCAGTCTGAGAAGAAGCTAAGATGCTATGTTGAAGAATTAAGATTTTCCTCAAACTCAAGGGATCAAACAGGGAAAGGGAAAGAATTCCACAGCTCAAGGTCCACACTCACCTTAGGTCCTCTCATACCTGGGCATCCTTCCTCACCTCGGGGTCCAGGAAGACCCTGTGGGCCTCTTTCTCCCTATGGAATAAAAACACACATGGAAAGAGTCAAGCAACTATCTCCGTCACCACCCAATTAATTCAAACCAGCAATAATGACCATCAGAATGACTAAAATATGATGCTGCCCTTCCAATTACTTCTACTTCCTCAGAGACATGATCAGATCACTTGCAAGGTAATCAGAATGTTTATATGTCAACTGCCCATATTGATAACCCCAAATCAGACAAATCCACATTATCTATATTTTTGACCAATTCATTCAAGCCATTTCAGAATTCAAACAAAATAGAAGTTGTGTCTGAACATTGCTTGCAGACAGCTAAAATTGGATGAAGGCTTCCTTGTGATTCCACAAAGAATAAACCACTATTTAACCCCTTCTCTTCTAGGTGAAATCCTGTCCATTCCTAAGGTGTAGATCATATGTCACTTCTTCTTCTGAGAAGCTTTTTCTGTTACATTGTGCATTATTACCTGTTTCTGTGTTTCCTGCTATATGGAGAGCTTCTAAGGAGACAAGGACTCACTTATTTATTTCTGGGATCCCAGCCTTCAGTATAGTGTCTGGCAAATAGTAGACATCCACTCAGAATTTGAAGAAACGACTTCCTAAATTATATTAGTGAATATAACCTTTTGTTTTAGGTATTAGATAGGGAAGGGAATGGTAGATAGCATGCCTTTTGCCATATTAATTAATTATAAATTAGAAAGTACTGTATAGCCCATGAGCTTTCATCAAAAGAGTCTACGAATATAATCTCACTTTGATTTAATAATGTTGGATAACTTAACCACATAAGCTGCCCAGGACAGTACAAGAGAACATGGTAAAGTGAGAAACACTTTGGATAAAAAAGGAAAGGTCCTGAGTTCAAGTCCTAGTTCTGCTTCTAATTTACTTGGTGAGCTTGGATAAACACATGACTCTATGAATTACAATTTTCTCCATTTATAAAATATGGATCTGGGCAATATTGATTCTGCACATTCAAAGAATTGTTGTAGTGCATGCATGAGATACTGTATTGAAAGTACTTCACGACTCACATAGATTGGACAAATGAGTGTTTTATACTTAGACAGAAAGAGATAATGAGAAAAGCAGAGGTCTTGACATCAAACAGACATGAGTTTGGGCACATCGGCAACCTTCTCTGTCTGACTTTAAAAGTCACACGGAGTTTTGAACTCCACATCCATAAAATGAAAGTATTAGCACATATCTGGAGGGTTGTGATAAAGATTAAATGTCATAACATGTACAAAATGCTGAACGCAAAACCTAACGCACAGTAGATGACAACTCATTGTCTATTCTCCCCCTTCTTCCTAGCTATCCACATTGTTAGATTCAATGTGTGGTGTTTACATTTCATATGGACAATCTAATTTTAACATATCCACTTACAATAATGCACCATATAGTGTTATCAGTCATGAATAATTAGTTTGTCGCCTGTATTAAAAAATAGTTGCCTACACAAGGAAATTAAAAGCAAAAATGAACTATTGGGACCTCATCAAGATAAAAAGCTTCTGCACAGCAAAGGAAACAATCAACAAATCTAAACCGCAACAGACAGAATGGAAAAAGATATTTGCAAATGACATATTGGATAAAGGGCAAGCAACCAAAATCTATAAGGAAATCACCAAACTCCACACCCAAAAAACAAATAACTCAGTGAAGAAATGGGCAGAAGACATGAATAAACACTTCTCCAAAGAAGAAATCCAGATGGCCAACAGACACATGAAACGATGGTCAACTTCACTCATCATCAGGGAAATACAGATCAAGACCACACTGAGATACCACCTCATGCCAGAGTGGCTAAAATGAACAAATCAGAGGATTCTAGGTGCTGGTGAGGATGTGGAGAAATGCGCACCCTTCTACACTGTTGGTAGGAATGAAACTGGTGCTGCCCCTCTGGAAAACAGTGTGGAGGTTCCTCAAAATATTAACAATAGAACTCCCCTATGACCCAGCAATAGCACTGATAGGAATTTACCCAAGGGATACAGGAGTGCAGAAGCATAGGGGCACATGTACCCCAATGTTTATGGCAGCACTTTCAACAATAGACAAATTATGGAAAGAGCCTAAATGTCCATCAACTGATGAATGGATACATAAAATGTGGTTTATATATACAATGGAATACTACTTGGCAATGAGAAAGAATGAAATCTGGCCATTTGCAGTGCCATGGGTAGAACTGGAGGGTATTATGCTAAGTGAAATAAGTCAGACAGAGAAACACAGAAAACATATGCTTTCACTCATATGTGGATCTTGAGAAACTTAACAGAAGACCATGGGGAAGGGGAAGGGTTAAAAAAAAAAGTTACAGAGAGGGAGGGAGGCAAACCATAGGAGACTCTTAAATACTGAGAACAAACTGAGGGTTGATGCAGGGTGGGGGGAGAGGGGAAAGTGGGTAATGGGCATGGAGGAGGGAACTTGTTGGGATGAGCACTGGGTGTTGTATGGAAACCAATTTGACAATATATTATATTAACAAAAAAAAAAAAAAAGAAAAGAAAATAGTTGCCTGCAAAACAAATGTCCCTGACAAAGCAGGGACACAAAGGGAAAATTCTTAAAATTTGTTTTTAACGAAACAAAACACTCTTAAGATAGCTATTATCAAAAACAAAAACAAAAAGGGGCGCCTGGGTGGCTTAGTCGGTTAAGCGTCCGACTTTCGCTTAGGTCATGATCTCGCGGTTCGTGGGTTCGAGCCCCGCGTCGGGCTCTGTGCTGACTGCCAGCTCAGAGCCTGGAGCCTGTTTCAGTCTGTGACTCCGTCTCCCTCTGACCCTCCCCTGCTCACACTGTCTCTCTCTCTCTCTCTCCTAGAAATAAATAAAACATAAAAAAAAAAAAGATTAAAAAAAAACAAAAAACAAACCACAACTGTCGGAGAGGATGTGAAGGAATTGGAACCCTCATGCACTGTTGGTGGGGCTATAAGAGTGCCCTTGCCATGGAAAACATATGGCAGTCTCTCAAAAAAGCTAAAAACAGACTTACCATAGGATCTCCCAATTCCACTTCTGGGTATATACCCCAAAGAATTGGAAGCTGGGTCTCGAAGAGATATTTGCACACCCATATTCATAGCAGCATTATTCACGACAGCTGTCAGGTGTAAACAACCCACGTGTCCATTGACAGGTAAATGGAAAAACAAAAAGTGGCATACCCATGCAATGGAATAGTATTCAGCCTTAGGAAGGAAGGAGATTCTGACATGCTACAACACAGATGAATCTTAAGGCTCTTATGCCAAATGCAATAAGCCCAAAATACAAATATCGTTTGCTCCTAATAAGGACCTAGAAGGACCAAATTCATACAGACAGAAAGTAGAATGGTAGTTGGCAGAGGCTAGGGGGAGGAGGTCGTGGGGAGTTAGGGTCTCATGGGGACAGTTTCAGTTTTGCAAGGTGAAAAGAGTTCTGGAGATGCGTGGTGGTGACAGTTTGCACAGCAACATGAATGTACTTAATACCACTGACCTGTACACTTGAAAATGGTTACGATGATAAGTCTTATGTTATGTATACTTTGCCACAACTAAAAATTTAAAAGAAAAAGTAAAAAACTCGCTCTTATGACTTCTACCCACAATTGCTAAAGTTTCAGTTGCCATGCATACATGACTAGGTATGTGTTTTCCCAAAATTAGTCCTCAGAAAAAACGAGTATTCTTAAACGTGAATTTTCCCAAAGTCTTCACAAAGATTCTCATATTTTAAAGTACTTTCTCCATTTCTGAACTTTGAACAGCATAGTAGTGACACCCAGTCAGTATTAATTTGAGATATGTATAGGATCCTTACGGATGTCAGCTACTAAATCAGTTAAGAGAAAAACAAAGGAGGTAAAGAAATCTAACAGAGATTACTTATTTATCATATTTGAAAGTGAGACCTCACAATTTCAAGTGTGAGATGCCATGCAAACGAGATTTTTAAAAATCACTTTTCTAAGCAATAGGATTCATGATTATACTGTGGAGACCATAAAGGTATTCTCACAAGAAAAATGATGCAATGGGTTTTTGAAGTTTTCTAAGGCAGGCTTTATAAACAGACTTAAAAAGTGGTTTATCTTAAATAACTTACACAGAAGTCAACACAATGGACTCTAGAAAACCAGGTAAAATAGTCCCAAAAAGAGACTCTAGGAATGATGGGAAAACTGATATAGAAACTCCTTGGGAAAAATTTTTAATGATCTGATAAAATATGAGAAAGATAGAAAAAGCAGAATTTCTTACATCATTCTACATATGAAAGACTTTAAAATATTTGTATAACCAAATAAGTTAAATGTTTTAAGTAGACATTTGTCACCCATGTTCCTCAAAGTTCATATACTCTAATTGAGCAAAAGCATTTTTTAGGATGTCCTCATGAGAAAATAGGAATTGCCTTATAATGAGCACATATGTCAAATTGTTTTCAGGATAAAATTTGGGCTTACTCTGTTTTTCATTCAGATACTAAGCTTTAACCTGTTTAAAAACTGGTCACCCATTTGTTCACAGTAGTTGTTTAAGCTATCAATTATAGCCACGATTTTATGGAAAGAATAATATCATCAAAAGCTGTTCAAAAGCTAGACTGGCTCAAGTTCTTTTATGAGAAATGAGGATAATAATAACAGTAATGTTTTGTAGATGAAATGAGGAAATGTATAGAAAATGTTTAGCCACGCATCTGGCATATATGAAGTCCTCAACAAATGTTAGCTGGTTTTGTTACTACTGAAGTTACATAACTGTTCTTGGGGACCCTAGATAATCTGAGTAATTTGATATGTAAGGCTTTGGTATGTAACCAATGCATATTTAAACCACCATCTCATACTAGGTACATTTTGGAAATATATAGAATTTATGAATCTGGCAGATTGTATTTTCCAAAGATGGCCACAAAATAATCTCACTGCTCTTCTGTGTATGACCTTGCCACACCCCCACCAAGAGAAAGGGTCTAATCCCCAGCCCCATCCCTCTTGAATCTGGTCTGCAGTAAGTGACCTGCTTGTACCCAATAGAATGAGGCAGAAAAGTTACCACTTGACTTCTGAGGCTCTCTCAGAAGACTTGAGCTTCAGCCTTGGTCTCCAGGAATGTTCCCTCTCAGGATGGAACCTCCTTGGTGGATGCTCCCTCTTAGAACCAGCCACCATACCTGTTCTTGAATCATCATGACCCATCCTTCTGCCATCCCAGCCAAACTCCAGAGCATGAGAGGGGAAGTCATCTCTGCAGTGGGTCATCCAGCAACCCAGTCAGCTCAGCTGAGACCTCAGGCCACTTGCTCTTTCCTTTTTAGCTTCCCCACCCACAGAGTCCTTGGATGTAATAAAATGATTGTTGTTTTACACCACTGACTTTTTGTTGGGGGGCGGGGGAGGAGTGTTCTCCAGGGGAAGAGGAGTAATAGATAATTGGAAAAATGAACTATTTGTCATTATATACTTTCAATTTGAATCTACAAATTATAGCCCCATTCCGAAGCCTGCCATCTGCAAAGAGGTGCCTTGGCCAATGAGCAGACCTGTCTGACCTGCTTTGGGAGGAAACCATATTCAAAGCCATTCAGAGGACAACATATTCTGTCACCTTCTCTTGTGAGAAATGCAGTAAAAAGAAAATGGCACCTACTAGAGCCATATATACCACGCGTGGCTACGGAGCACTTGCAATGTGTCTAGTCCAAACTGAGATATGCTGTAGATGTGATATACACACAGGATTTCAAAGTATATTTTAAAAAGTAAGATCTCATCAGGGCATCTGGGTGGCTCAGTCGGTTAGGCATCCGACTTGAGCTCAGGTCATGGTCTCACAGTTCACGGGTTTGAGCCCCACATCGGGCTCTGTGCTGACAGCTCAGAGACTGGAGCCTGCTTCAGATTCTGTGTCTCCTTCTCTCTCTGCTGCTCCCCTATTCATGCTCTGTCCCTCTGTGTCTCAAAAATAAACAAACATTAAAAAGATCTCATCGTTTTTTATATTAATTACATGTTGAAATAATTATATTTTGGATAGACTGGATTAAATAAAATATATTACTAAAATTAATGTCACCTATTTATTTTTATGGTCTTTAAGATGGCTACTATGAAATTTTTAATTTATAAAATTATATATATCACTCATATTTTATTCCTAACTCTGTACTAGAGTCTTTATAAACCATCTTGGTTTTAGGATGTTAAGAGAGCAGAGAAGGGGGACAAAATTGCCTCTTACTCTAGACAGGCCAGGGCTTGTTTATATCATATTTGTCTGAAAGTGGTGACAATGAGGGTTGGTCAGACCCTCAATTATTGTCTTAAATTTGGCCAGGCTCATTGATCCAGAGGCCAAGCAAAAATAAATAAATAAAATAACACTTGGGGCGCCGTGGTGGCTCAGTCAATTGAGTACTGGACTCTTGATTTTGGCTCAGGTCATGATCTCAAGGTTGTGGGATCGAGCCCCACATTGGGCTCCATGCTGAGCGTGGAGCCTGCTTAAGATTCTCTCCCTCTGCCCTTCTCCCTTGCTCATGTTCTTTTCTCTCTCTCTCAAATACATGCATACATACATACGTACGTACGTACATACATATTTTTCAAAATTAACACTAAAAGGACTTTTAAAACATCATAAAAATAGAAAAAATATTTTCTCCATACCTGAACAAAGTAGCAAAAATGCACAGCCCACATTTCTGAATGTATTTCTAACATCTAAGACTAATGGCTGAGGCAAATTAAAGAAAGAAAAGTTGAGCAATTCTCCAACAAATATAATCAAAGAAATGAATCAGCTTATGTAGGCCCTAGAAGCTACATTTCTTTTTCTAATTTCTGCTGATTTTCCAAGTTCCAGCAGCCTAAATGTTTAGAATAAAACAATGTGCAACTCTCATGGGGTGACAAGAACACTGATGCATGGACATTCCAGCAATGTGAAACGTACGGTCCGAGGGCCCTTCAGGCCCCCCACACCCTTTGGGAGGAGGTGCTCCGAAAGTTAAAACTACTTTCCTAATTACACCAAGATGCTACTTCCTTTTCTTGCTCTTATTCTCTCCGAAGTGTAGAGCAAAGTTTTTAAGAAACCACAAATCAAGTGATATCACAACAGATTGAACACAGAAGCAGACGTATGAATCCAGCTGTCTTCTAAGAAGCCAGATACTGAAACCCTTTAAAACAATGATATTCTTCTCACTCACTTACTTTGTTTTGGAAAATATAGTTATTCTTCATAAAGGAATAAGTCATTTATATTAAGGTCTTGGTTTTCTTATTTGGGAGTAAAGCAAATAAATAATTTAAAATTCTTGCAATTTTTATTTCTAATGTGGTAAATATCAACAGATAGAAACTACATCAACAAAAGCTCTTTGACTGAGGTCCTCAATAATCTTCGAGAGTTTCTTGAGACCAAAAGTTTGAGAACAGTGGTGTATACAAATCAACCTTAAAATAGACACCTGTGGCAAAGTGGTTTTCCACCATTTGAAATTAACTGAAACCTATGGCATCCCAACATCCTTTTGATGTTTATACGATGTGATAAAGGTGGTACCTACTACATTCCAATTCCTTAGCTAACAATTCTCTCTACAGCATGCATTTTTCTCCATATCTAATCACATGACAGCTAACTTTCCCATGCCCGGGATATAACTGGGGTTATGTGCAAACTATTTGTGGGTAACTATAACTCTATCACTTTTTCAGCCACCCAGGAGGCATCTGGATGATCTTGTTACAAGAATGGCCTTGAATTTCTTCATCATGTTTTGTTAAACTACTTACAAACATTGTTATCTCTTTAACAGTAACAAATTACATGCAATTTAGCTCACAATTAACAACTACTATTACATACATACTCATTAGACACAGACCACATTTTCCGTTACCTCAACTTCAGACTAAAATGACAACACTTATCATTAAACACCTGCTAGAGACTCTATCTTTTACAAAATCTGTCCACCCAACATTTTGTTATAACAAGTAGTTGTTTTTATATAGATATCTTAAACCCATTGTAAATGAAATAGATGAAAAAATTTTTCATGACAACTACAGTTAAGTGTTTCTAATATTTGACCTATTTTACCATATTCCTTCAAAGAAAAAAAATAAGATGCAGTACTTACATGTCCACCTTCTTCACCAGGATGACCAGGTAATCCATCAGCACCCTTCTTTCCCTGGAAAAAAAAGAAATCAAAAGAAATAACTTGGATTCTAAATTCTTTTCTCAAAAATAAAATAAAAAATCGTTACTAACAGATACCTTGTCTCATGGAGTTGACATTATATTGAGAATCTACTAAGCATTGAGCACAATGTATAAAGACATACAGAAACAAATATTTTTGGCCTATCTTGAATATCTGTTTTTCTAAACAGTTGGCACATCAACCTATTTTTATTTTTCTAAAATACTTTTTAAACCATTTTGTCAAAAACCCAAATCAAAATGAACTTCTAATTAAGTGTTTAAGGAACACTGTTCCTCTTAAAGAGGACTTTGACCTTGTTTTACAAAAAGTCAGGAAACAAAGGTGTTTCTGCTCATATTACTTATGAGAAATGGTTGTTTATTTCTGTATGACTCAGCTGTTTAATCTCTTTCTCTGTCTTTTTTTTACTTCTTAGATAACTAAACACATAAACTATTTCCTCTCAAGGAAGTTTGGCTTGCCATTTATAGCCAGATGTGTTTATTTTATTGAAAAACTGGTCAATAAGATACAGGAGCCATGTTCTCTTTGGGATCAACAAAGACGTGAATGTCAATGCAACCAACCACTGAATTCTTAAGACAGAAAGAGCAAAGAAGTCAATTATTCAAGGCATTCCCATCTTTGGCCTGTGAGGCAGAGTCCTTGGCATGCAAAACAAAACAAAACAAACACACACACACACAAAACACATATCAAGAGGTTCCCAAGCTTAACTTCCTAATTCTCCAGTCTGATACCTAAGAACAACACAATGGAGGAAGAATCTAGTGGTAGGGAATTACTACAATTTTTCTTGAGAAGTAATTATATACCTTATACTGTTCTAAATCAAGATTGATCTGCAAAGTCAGTAAGAGGTCATTCCAACAATCTCACAGAATATCTTAAAAAGAGAATATAAAAAGATGGGCAAAGCCAATGGGTTTAATTCAATCTTACGTGAGGTTTTGTGATTATCCCATTGTAAAGCCCGTGTCCCTGGATAAATGAGGACCACTTTACGTGAGATTTATTCTCCTTTAAAAGTGGGAAGTGTTAGGGGCACCTGGGTGCCTTTGGGCTCAGGTTGTGATCTCATGTCATGAGTCTGAGCTCCACATTGAGCTGTCTACTGTCAGTACAAAGCCCACTTCAGATCCTCTGTTCCCCTCTCTCTCTGCCCCTCTCCCACTCATATGCACTCTCTCTCTTAAAAAATAAACATTAAAAAATGCTTAATAAAAAAATTAATAATTAAAGTGGGACATGGTAATTTTCTATCACTTCACCATGGAGTTAACAGGCGGATGCAAAATGACCAGTACTGAACAAAGCAATTGTATCTTTTCTCAGTTTAATTTTCTGGAATAGAATGTTAGTTAGCTCAGAGGGGAAGAGGTACTAACTGTTCTAAAGAAAGCAGATGATGCGCAAGTGAAAATTCTGCAGACAAGTAAAAACGTTTGTGCAGTAGTAGAGTCTGTGAAATTTGTCTGTGAAATTACTTATTAAATAAATGTAAGGAGGCAGCATAATGTAGTGGAAAGAACACGAGACTTGGAGTCAGATAGACAAAGGGCTTAAATCCCAAAATGCCTCTTTGTACGAGTGTGACTTTGGAAAATAATGTTCCTTCTCTAAGCCTCTACTGCACACCTGTAAAATAATATTTACCTCAAAGATTTGTTAAGAGGGTAGAATTAGCAAAGGTATGTTAAAGACAGAACGTGGGGCCTGCTACCTAGTGGTACTGAAATGTCATCTCTCTCCCCCCACCATCCACGTCCAACAAACTCTCACCTTGCTCCCGGGGTTCCCACCAGCGCCTCGGTGTCCATCTTCTCCATAACACTTTTTATATGTATTGCAGCATCTTCTTTCCACAATTGTATCCTGAGAAACAAAATTCATATAACATGATTTTTTTCATCTGTGTTAACTTTTGTCACATTATACACTAAAGAGACAGAATTTCCTCTAGGTTTTGGGGCACCTGGGTGGCTCGACCAGTTGCACATCTGACTTTAGCTCAGTCATGAACCCACGGTTTCTGGGTTCAAGCCCCGTATCAGGATCTATGCTGACAGCTCAGATTCTAGGTCTCCCTCTCTCTCTGCCCCTCCCCTGCGTGCACTCTGTGTGTGTGTGTGTGTGTGTGTGTGTGTGTGTGTGTGTGTAAAATAAACATTAAAATGCTTTAATTCCTTCTGGATTTTTTAAATTATTAGAATAAATAGACCTAGTGAAGGATGGCGTTAGAAAAAAATACTCACAAGTTGCTTCAGTAAGATGCTTGGGAGGGATTGCTGTGTGATGCTCAGAGGCTGATTGTATGAAAATCCTCTGCCAAATTCCAGCTCCTGGAGCTCTTCTAATTTACGCACACCTTCCAGGCCAATAATGAGGAGCCCAGAGAATCCTTCAAAATACCAGCAGGTGGGAGATTTACTTGCATGTCTTTTGACTGGTCTTTGTCCTGGCCCTAAATATTCATGCATTGTCCCACCCTTCCTCTATCCTTCACCTGTTTTGTGTCAAACTGCATTTCTAAGCAATGAAACATGAGCAGAAGTGGTGTGTCTCTCCCTGGGAGAATTTTTCAGAGCAGTGCATAATTTGCCCTATTTCCTGTCCCCTGCCACAGGAAGAGACCCTCTTTCAGCTTGAGTCCTTGAGGGATGAGAAGGAGACAAATTAGCGGTCACGAGGCATAAGATAAATACATTCTTGCTCCTTTAAGCCACTGGGATTTGAAGGCTGTTTATTTTTGCAGCATGAACCTATCCTACTGATGAAGGCGCTGCAAAATCATCTGGCTTTGTCCATGTAACAGACAACCAGTGAACAAGGACACTTTTCAAATGGGCTATAAATCACTGTAGAATTTCAGAACAAATATTTCTGTTAACATCTTGAGCAGTGAATTCACACACACATCAGCTTTTCGCTAGTGTAAACAAGCTACTTAACAATCTTGTGGTTAAAAGTTGTATACATATTCTTAATTATTCCTTAAAATAAATTTCTAGAAATGGAATGCTGATCTAGCAACGTAGGCAAAGTTTGCTGTCTTTTGTCCAAGATTTCAAATTCCCTTCCAGAAAATTTACTTTTTAAACTTCCTATGTGGTAAATTCAGTTGGGAGCAAGTTATCACAGAAAATATTCCAGCATAGTATCAACCAATGGAAAGTATCATCTCCAGAGGAATATACTGAACATACTCTACCAAGGAGGGAGAAAGGTATACGGAGCTTGAGTTGCTGGTTGTTCATCCTGAATTTGCTTTAGGGCTTTTGAGTGGCACAAAATGGGAACTGAACGGCAATCAGGCACAGCGCACAGGTGGTACCGTCCAAGCACACCCAGCTGAGGGAGCTGGTGAGCACTGAATTCCAGCCAGCACAACCACTAATCCAGCCAGGCGCCCAGGCATAGGGTTGCATACACCCAAAGCATTGGCATCTTTTTTCCATTTCACAAAGATGCCATACAGACTAGTAGCAGCACTTAGGGGTGGCGGAAGAGGAAGACTTGGTGAGAAAAGGAGGAAGGAAGGGCAGTGGAAAAAATGAAGCCCAGCTTTAAGGTGATTCCAGAGTTTAGGAAAAAGAGAGCCTTGTTAGGAAAGAGCAAACAGCACTCAATTATCATGAAGTAGGAGTTACACATTCAACCTTCAAAAGCAGATGCCAGGCTGGTAATTGGTCAGTCCTGTCTCAGTCAGAGCAACCCTTGATCATTGTCAGCCAGGGTTATGGGATCCTGGGTTCTCTCAACCCTGAACAGCCCCTAATTCACACAAAGCATCACCCTTGTGGGCACTGAGCTCCAACCACTCTATGATTAGTCTATGGAAGGCTTAATGGAATCCAGTGCCTTCTAGAAATCTGAAAGAGTATCTCGCTCCCTATGGGAGAAACAACCCACCCAGGGTAACTATATGCACTCACCTTTACTACGGAGGAAGTTAGAGGTGTCCTTCAGTCTCTGGAGATCATCATCCCGTCCATCTGTGAACACTAAAAGGACCTGTTGTTTATGAGAGAAAGAAGGGTAGGGGGGAACAGGGATGGAGTGGAAGGAAGGGGAGTAGGGAAAGGGATGAAAAAAGAGGGAGAAGATGGATGCTGGAAGTTGCATATTTTATTTACAAAAAGCAAAGACAAGTTTAGCTTTTCAGGTTGTATCCAGTCTTACACCCTGTTTTGTTTCACCCATTCATTTATTTGTTACTTTATTACACATTTGTTTTTTGTTTTTTTGTTTTTTTTTTACAAATAGTTTATTGTCAAATTAGTTTCCACATAACACTCAGTGCTCATCCCCACAAGTGCCCTCCTCCATGCCCATCCCTCTTCCCCCCCACATCCATCAGTCCTCAGTTTTTGTCAGCATTCAAGAGTCTCTCATGGTTTGCCTCTCTCCCTCTCCCCCACCATTTCCCCCCCTCTTCTCCCCCTTGTTCCTCCATCAAGTTCCTCCTAATCCTCCTATACGTGCAAACATATGATATTTGTCCTTCTCTGCCTGACTTATTTCGCTCAGCATAACACCCTCAAGGTCCATCCATGTTGCTACACATGGCCAGATTTCATTGTTTCTCATTGCCATGTAGTATTCCATGGTATAGATAAACCACATCTTCTTGATCCATTCATTACACATTTGTTTTTACTTCAATCTCCCCAAGGCACCCCACCAAAAAAAGAATTTGAACCAGCTTAACCCCTTCACTTAAAATACCTTCCAAAAATTGCCTTACAATATCCATCCTTATTGACACAAAAATACCAAAATTTTAATGCATTTTTATAATTAAAATGTGTTACCTTTACTCACAGAAAATTTTAATTTAAAAGTGAATTACGTATTTTAAGAAATAAATCCACAGGATGCATTTTTGAAGGAAAAACTAAATGTAACTTTCAAAGTTTGGAGATGTCATTTCCAAAAAAAATATCACATGAGATCTTTTCATCTCTATAGGTTTTAGCATGTGTATAGTTCTTGGACACGAGGAAGGGCCGACCATGGACAAGCCATTAGTAAGCTATTAAAGACAGTTCAAAGTGCTGGCTGGAAAATAATGGGCCCTACTCTACATGGCAATGAGTGACTATAAGGAGCTAATATCTTCCAAGTTGTCTTTGGAATGAATTTGCACCATGGAAGAATATGGATCACTAACCTGTGAACAACTTGAGGGCAGGGATTTGTCCTTATATCCCTACTCGCATTATTTAGCACAGAGCTTCTTGGGCTTAGTAAATATTTGTTGATTGAATGAAAACATATCCCGTATTGGTCTTTTAAGACTATGGTTTTTTCCATGTTTTTTCCAGTGAAGAACAGTTTATTGGCCTCAGACACAAAAGCCTTATGCCTCCCACCCTGGCAACTGGCTCCATATTATGGATTCTCAGCATTTATTACCTTCACTTTAGCAGAAGAGAGCCGGATAGCATGATCTCCCAAGGACTGCAAAAAATCCACATCCATATAGTTGCTCTTGGCCGCCTGATGAACTAAGAACGTCTGAATAATCTTTTCACTGTAACTTTTAAAGCCTGAGTCAAAAGTAAGCTGGCCATGTAAGCCAGGCACCAAGTAGCGGAACATCATGCTGGGTTGACCAGGAACACTACAGCTGATGTTAGAAAGCAGGGACAGCTGTTGCATCAGCTCTGGCAGTAACCCTTGAAGCTTCTGCTGATCTTGCCTTGTGGGACTGGAAATATCAATTCCTACAGACAAATCTATGTTGCATCCTTTGAAAGTGGAGGAGAAAAAAATCAAATTAGTAATCTATAGGTGCATGACTGAGCCCAGAATGTATCAGCCAATCCTGAAAGAAGAACCTGCAGCCAACCCACAGAAATAGAAGTGGGTTAAATAATGGTGGGGATTGTTTGATTTGGGGAGTGATTTGTTACATAGCAAAGCTAACTGATACAATATATAGTGTTTCATATCTCTGTTTCTCTGCAGATGGTATTCCCTCTACCTGAAGTGTCCTTTCTTATCTCCTCAATTCCAATCTGGTTAACCCATACATGTCCTTCAAGTTGTAGTTCAAGTGACCCCCTTCCCTAAAACTCTCTCTGATTCATGTCCCCAGGTCCTCAAGTTGACTTATTAAATACCCGTGCATGTCCATTGTTATTTTACTTGACCTTCTTTCCCACTAAACAAAGATTTATTCATAGCAAGGACTATGTCATCTAACTTCCCCAATGCCTAATACAGATAGATGCTTATTAAATGTTTGAAAATGAATGAAGAAGGGAATATGAATGAGCCTTGAGTCTTTTTTAGCACAAGCTGTACTATTTTCCTTCTCCCCTCAAAGTTTTTTTTTCCTCATTCACCACCCACAGTTATACTTTATTTCAGGGAAGCATACTGGAAAAGATCAAGACTGACAGTCACTCCCAATTTTCTGTTTATTGTACCCGAAAATTGTTAACCCCTCCTGGAAGCATGTTTCTAGCATTTGTAAACCCAATGATCTTTCAGACTATACCCATTCACTCACGGGTGAATAATAAGACCATGCACCTGGGCAATGAGCAAAAATTCCAACGAGCAAAAGTTGGTCACAGATGCACCTGGATTAGAATGTGGACAAATAACTTAAAATGTAACTTATCAATAATAAAAGGGCTACTATGATTAACTACTTCTGGACAACAGCATAACTTGCAATTGTCCAGGACAAACCAAGACATGTGGACATTTTCTCCTTAGTCCAGCACTCATTGGAGTATTTGACTCAGAATCTGTAAAAACAAAACTGAAGAATTTAAAAGGAAATTTGAAGAAAATAAATAAATACTGAACTCTTTATCAGTGAGTGAAAATGATCATAAATGGTATCTCAGGGATCTGAGATCCAGGGCTGAGCCATGAGTTTTCCATCTCCTAAATAATGTACATCCATGCTAGCTGGCCAGATATGTTTCCAAAAGTGCCAAGACACAAAATGCCTTTCTCTCCTCCTTTCACATAAAATATCTTCGTTTTGTTTTGACTTTTAAATCTCTAATTGAAATTCAGCAAAAGGAGCTTTCACAGATATAAATCCCACTTCTACATTGGATCTAATTTCAGGAAAAAAGAAATTTCCTTTTTGCAGTATGATGCATTATTCCAACATTTCTAATTTACATATTTTTTCCAGGAACATTTTCAGCTGGCTTTATTCTGTAACACAAGAATATGCAAGCATTTTCTTTCCTTATTAATGTAGAGGGTTGAACCTTGCCAGGTAATCTCTAAGGCCTTTAGGATTCAGCTTTATGATTCTAGAATTTTGGAAGTAATTAGATTCCAGCTAATTATGGAGGTATCCAGCTACTTTTATCAGAAAAGTCAGAAGACAAAGCTGAAGATGAATGTAAATCCTAATTTACTACACGTTATAAAATAGTCTGAAAAGAGAAGCAGGAATCCTGTATCTCTTCTCCTGATCAAGATAATACCCAGCTCTGTGTGTGTGTGTGTGTGTGTGTGTGTGTGATATTATATATGCATATGTATTATATATAATATATATACAACGCAAACAACAAAAATAGGACTTTGACTCCTGAAAACTCCAAACTGCTTAATGCAAGACATCCTATAATCTATGCTTATTTTAAGAATAATTTTACACATCCACTCTTTTCAATTGATTTCTGAATTCACAAGGACACAGTAAAGTGATATCCTTTACACGGTATAAACAAAAATATTAATTTAATGCTCTAGAAAGTCAGCTCCAGCTTTCGACACCAAACTTCTGGGAAGTTCAAACCCTGCCTCCATTATTTCCCATCTGCGATTCTTAATCTCCCTCTTGTTTTTCTCATCTGGGAATTAGGTATCATAATAAAAATATCTGCTTCCCATGGGGTTGGTGTAGGAACGTTGGGCTTTATGGGTTTCATCATATATTCCTTTATATGATTTAATGCTACACTATGCTTTAGTGTACTGTATTATACTTTACTATGCATTACTAAACCATATTATACCATTGTATGCCATCCTATGGTATTCTATACTAAATTATATCATACTATATTATACTCTACTATTCATCATGCCTTACAGTACTGTACTATACCGCACTGTACTATACTACACTGTACTGTACTATACTACCCTCCTACTTAAAGTGTAATTTGAGGACCAGCAAGATCAGCATCTAACAGCACCTGGGAGCTTGTTAGAAATGCAGAATCCCGGGGCGCCTGGGTGGCTCAGTCGGTTAAGCATCCGACTTCGGCTCAGGTCATGATTTCACGGTTCGTGGGTTTGGGCCCCGTGTCAGGCTTTGCACTGACAGTGCAGAGCCTGGAGCCTGCTTCAGATTCTGTGTCTCCCTCTCTGTCTGACCCTCCCTTGCTCACGCTGCCTCTCCCTCTCAGAAATAAATAAAACATTTTTAAAAAATTTTTTTAAAAATGCAGAATCCCACCCTGACCTACTGAATCAGAACCTACAGTTCAACAAGATCTCCAGGTGATTCAAATGCATATTAAAGTTTGAGAGACCCTCTTGTGCTCTACCATACTATACCAAAAGATGCTATAGAACAATTTCTAGTACATAGACTCTACCACCAGATTGCTTCACGTTTAAATCTCAGCTGTGCTATTTATTCAGGACAAATAACCTGATTTTGCTGTGTCTTAGTTTCCTCAACTGTAAAATAGTATTTATTTAATAGGGTTATGTGAAGATTAAATGTTTTAATACATGGAAGCCCTTGGAATAGCCCCTAGCACAAAAAAAAAAGGACCATCTAAAGCTTAGCCATTCTGATTATAATGTGATTGCGTTGGAGAATCTCACTCCCTGTGGGTAGGAGGGAGCACTGTCCATGAAGATATTCTCTGAGTCAATCACTCACTGAAAGGCAGTTTGGGGCCAGCCAGGATAGACCCAAACTGTTGGGAGGGGGAACACTTGCCTCTGGACTATTTAGGATAAAAACTTGAGAAGATGAAATGGGGTTGAGGAAGACCTCAGCCATATGGAAGCTTATAGTCAACAACGTAGAGAGACATCTTTTCAAAGACACATAGAAGAAAAACTGTGTTCTGTTTCATAAGAGCACCCATGTAACTGATATTATTCTCTGCTTCTATTTTCCTTTTGGTTTGCCCAAATCTTCATTAAATTGTGTTTGCATACTCCATTCCGGTTCTTCTATCTACAAGGAATAAACTGAAGAATTGTGAGGACTTTCTAGGGCCAGAATCCTGGGAAAGTTTGGGCCACTGGNCCATAAAAAAAAGAAAAAAAAAAAAAAAAAAAAAAAAAAAAAACAGGTGAAAATGAACTACAGCATCTAGAGTTCAGACCAGCTGTCCTCTACTCAGGATGACCTTCCCTCCCTCCTCCAGCTAGAGGATTTGTTTCATTTTATTAAGAGAGACAAAAGTGTCCCTGACACAATGGGCTCGTGGATCAAATAACAAACCCTCTGTCA
This sequence comes from Crocuta crocuta, assembly GCF_008692635.1. NCBI lineage: Eukaryota > Metazoa > Chordata > Mammalia > Carnivora > Hyaenidae > Crocuta > Crocuta crocuta. The sequence continues at coordinate 6,496,519 of NW_027551570.1, read as the reverse complement.
CTTACCTTGTGGAATGCAGACCTTAAGAAGAATTTTCTTCTCCAGGTTCTGCAGGGACTCAAAATTTTCTTCATAGTACACTTTTTGTGGGTCATTAGTAATCTCCAAAAGCTGAGCACTTTGGGCTCCCCCCACCCCAATGGCAAAGATATTGATGTTCCTGTCCCTGAGAGCCTTGGCTGGTATGGCTACATTATCCTGGGCAACCCCATCGGTGATCACAATCAAATACTGATGAACACTGGGTCTGCCTCCTCTTGGACTGTCAAAAAAAGGCAGAGTGAAAGTCAGGGCTTTCCCAGTGTAGGTGCCATGATTCATTTGCCGAACATTTGAGATGGCTCTGTGGATGTCCACCTTTGAGGAGTATTGGTTGAGCCTGAATTCTTCCTGAGGGTCTGAGCTGAACTGCAAAAGGCCAATGTGAATTTCATCAACACCAATATTAGCATGGTCCACCATCCTCTTCATGAATCCCTTCATCTTTTCAAAGTTTACTGCAGAGATGGATTCCGAACCATCTATCAGGAAGATAATATCAGCTTGCCTATTCTTACAGGCTAGGGGAAAAAAGGGGAGCAGAACAGAACATTTACTCAGAGCCTGAAACCAATGAATTATAAGTCCCCAGGGATAGTCTGGGGTGGCATATACACAACATGAAAACATTTTTAAAGGAAGTGGAAGAGGAAGTCAATGAAATAAATTTTCTGTGACCCAGCACAAATGAGGCACAGTTATATGATAAAGATAAAATTTAACCAGCTTGCTTCATTCCAGGTCATGGTCACTCTGTGTCCAATCTTCGCTTTTGGACCAGTGAGTCCACACTTTGAGAATGAAGCCTATTCAAATAGATTAGATACATGTATTTGGCAGGAAAGAGAGAATAAAGAAAACAATTCTTACACTCTGAGGAACAGATGTCCTGTACCATGTCTTGTTGAATGGCCTTCAAGGAGTCAAACTCAGGTGCAAAAAACGTCTTGTCTTTAGCTATCTCCTTGAGTTCATTATCATTAGCGTTTTTGATTCCAATAGCATAAATGATGACTCCCTGTCCCCTCAATGCCTCTGCAGGCTCAGCCACTGGATCCTCAGATTTACCATCAGTGATGACTATGAGATACCAAGGCACATTGCTGCGAGCAGTGTTCACAAAAACTTGAGCCATGCTGCCCAAGGCCAGACCGGTCATGGTGCCACCTTGCCTCTGTTGGATGCCATCAATGGCTACCTTCAGCGTTGCCACACTGGAATATTGGCTGAGGGTAAAGTCAATATTAATTCTATCTGAGTATTGGACGACTCCAAACTGTACTCTGTCAGGCCCAATATGGAACATCTTTATCACCTCATTCATGAACGCCTTCATTTCAAGAAAATCGTTGTGTTTGATGCTGCTAGACCCATCGACAAGGAAGTAAATGTCGGCCTTCTCAATGTGCACACAGTCTAGGCAATAAGAAGGAACAACCCATTAGAACACAGTGTGAGACAGCAAGTAGCCAAAGCTATTCATCCTGATCCCCATCCACACCTCCTCAGCTTTCTTTGTTCCCTTGAGAGCCAACAGCTTTTTACTGAAAGCATCTGTGACTCTGCCTAGGGGTACCATTTGACCAGGAGCACACCAGGCAGGCCACAATGCCTGGGGATGAGTTTGAAAGAAGCCACCAACCGATGATTGACAGGGGCTAGTGGATAAACACCCAGCTCCCCTCCCCTTGGGTGGGACAACTCTGAGGTGAGCTCTACACAGTTTCCCTGAGTCCCCTGCAGAACTGAGCCCCAGCTGCCAATAGCAATTACCTGCTCACTAATTCAGCCTCTATTGGCTGCCTTCCCTTCTTTTCTCAAATCTCCACTCCCCTACCAGTATCGCTGGGGGCACCCCCCCATGAATCACTTGCATCCCTATCCTTGTCTCAGAGTCTGTTTCTGGTGAACCCCACTTAAGACATGAAGTAAACAGTACTTGACCTTTCTCAAATGGGGAAGCTGAGGACAACCTAAAGTAAAATGTCAGGACATATTTGAAGCTAGGAATTGCCTCAGTATCCAATATCCCCATTTCCCATGCAAGTCAGACTTTTAAAATAAGGACGAAAGAGTACACTTTCTGAAACTTAATTAATTTAAGCTAATATAAAACTGTTTTAAATGAGCTTTACTTAAATGAATCACTTTGTATTAAGGCTTAGACTCCAAAGGGCAAAACGGCACTACAGGTAGATCCTTTCTCAACCACTTAGTATCAGCCTTGCCCCTTTGCATCTCAATCTCCTAATCTGTCAAATGATGATCTTAACACTTCCTCAGTAAGATAATAGTGAGGATTAAATAAGATCATAGAAAAACATCAGAACTGATTTTTTTTAAAGTAATGGTTAAGATCACCCATTGTCACATAGCAGATTCCTCAGAAAGAATCAAAAAGGGGCGCCTGAGTGGCTCAGTTGGTTGAGCATCCAACTCTTGATTTTGGCTCAGGTCATGATCTCATGGTTTCTGGGATCAAGCCCCATGTCAGGCTCATGCTGATGGTGTAGAGCTTGCTAGGGATTCTCTCTTCCCATCTCTCTCTCTCTCTCTCTTTCTCTGTCTCTTCCCCACTCTTCTCTCTCCCCATCTCTCTCACTCTTTCTTAAAATAAATTCGTAGATTTTTTAAAAAAATAAATGATACATAATTTTCTCCTTGCACGTCTCAGAAAAAGTGGTCCAGCCTTGTGTCATTAATCTCTAGAATCCTTTGTTCCAGGGAAGAATCAAGAGCCTTCTCATGTTTCTTGGCTGAAAGGGAAGTGGTTTGAGGCTAGAGATGAGCTCCCTTGCTCAGGCTTTCATTTGGGAGGACCATGGTCCACACAATATGTAGTGTATACTTATACTTTTAAAAATACGTATTATTATTTATCCAAATTAAATTCAAATGTAACTGGGCAACCTGTGTTGTACCTGGCAATCCTACCCTAGCAGGGCAAGCACTGGAAAGGTGTGGAGAACAGTTATCCACCTCTCTAGTAAAGTGTTGGCTGAATGCTTAGACAATCGAGGGGAAGTTATAGAAAAAGAAGGCAGAAATTCTGACCTTGCTGGAAACCAGCATCCACTGGTAATAGGTATGTGGCTGGCTTGAGTCTGAGAAAAAGACCATGGGGCAGGAAGGGACATCTCTGTAGCCAGTCCCCTGCAGCAGTGGTCCAAAGACACTCCACTGTAGCCCAGGGTGTTTGCACTGTTCAGAGGTATCCCAAAGCCCTGAAGACTGTCTGGCACTACACATTCATGCCCATCTTGGCAGATGGAAATTTGAGGCAGGACAGAAGACAGAAAGAATAATTTTTGCAGTCTGGATACTGCTATGGATCCATGTCTATTACAAACATGAAGTCCTTAGCAGAGCATCTGACACATAGCTGATGACCAGTAAATAATAGACATTACAATCTTGCGATCACCCAGGATAGATTTCTGGTAAAACTTCTTAAACTTCCACTTGCCTCTAACCACTGTAGACTTTGGGCTGATTTTCCTGATTCCAGGTTTCATTTTAGCTGCTGTGCAGTTTGGGAATGAAATCAACTCTTAGCCCTTATACTGTCTATGAATTAGAAGAGAAAAGTACTGGGAGCCGCACCGGCCTCTCTGGATGGCAGTCACAGCAAGGAAATGGTGGTGTTTGCCCAGCTCCTGCCATGAGAGACGAAAACTGGTATCTCTTTCTGCTACTACTGGCTCATGTTGGAAATGAGCCTGCTGGTATTGACCAGGCCTCACAATATTCCATATCAGACCCATATTCCAAACACAGATATCTCATAAGGAAAAGCATATTCCTGCCTTTTCAAAAGAGATTTGAGATGAAAGCACTGTGGATGATTGTCAAAAGGCTCTTCCTATGGGCCTTGCAGATCGAAGACAATTGAGCCTGGCCCCGAGACAAAGAGTCTAATTTAAAGTTAAGGTACAGATAAGGGCAGAACATAAGTTACTACATATATCTTTGCTAATTGGTGATGCATAGCAGTCCCTTCCTCAAAGCCTACATTCCACAAACACCCTCCCTTACACTGGCAGCTGGGATGAGGATAGATAAGAGTCGCTAAAACATAAACCCTGATGCAAAGACTGACACATGTATGGCCCCCATGGTGCTTGCACATTCAGCATCAAGGAAAAGGCTTGCTCAAGCAACTTAGCAACAAGCCTAATATACATTCTTCCTCTTGTGATTAAAAATTGTCTAGAGGCCTACCCATGCAAAATAAGATAAGTTTGTTAGTATCTTAATCTGGGGGACTGACGTCAAGAATATGGGGAGGTTCTGCAAGAATACTTTCGTAAAGCCTGTTTCTGTACACCTTCCGCTGATCAAAGCATCTTATCACAAATAATTAGCCCCTGTAAAAATTCTGTCTTCTGATGTCATGTTACTGTTTGACCTGTAAATAAAGACCCCAAAACCGACAGGACGGAGATGCCTGCCTGGTGATCAGAAAGAATCTCGGGGCTCTCTCACTCTCTCTCTCTCGCCGACACCGTCCATCCTTCAGGGACCCCTGGACCTGCTGGAGCCGGCCTCCGGCAGAAAAGGAGCTTCTCTCCCTCTCCCCTATAGATTATAGGGAGGGGTGCACAAGGAAATGAAATTCATATTTAATGGTTTTGTTTCCCATTCCCAGAACAGAGAAGGGGACTAAAGATACAGGCCAAAGCAAAAGATAGGAATTTATTTAGATTTTTTAAATCTCTGGACTTCAGCACAAGTAATCAAGAAATTACAAAATTATTTAATGATTGTTTTTCAAAAAAGACTCCATGCTTTACCCCCAAAGATATAATCACAGTCTTGAGTTTTTAAGTTAATTATCTACATGTTAAGTAGTCAACTTCTATTATTCTGATTTGAATCTTAGAAATATTAGCATCGGTGGGCAAAAATAGACAGGTAGACAGACGCAAAGATACTTATAATAGTAAGTGGAAAATTAGGGATTTAAAATTCAGGCAGTTTGTGTGTGCCTGGATGGCTCAGTCGGTTAAGCATCAGACTCTCGAATTTGGCTCAGGCCATGATCCTAGGGTTGTGGGATTGAGCCCTGTGTCGAGCCCTAGGTGGAGCCCCAGGTTGAGCCCCAGGTCAAACATGGAGCTTGCTTAAGATTTTCTGTCTCTCTCTGCCCACCCCCACTTGCTCTCTCACTCTAAAAAAATATTTAATGAAAACTCAGGCAGTTTGACTCCACGGTGCATATACTTAACCGCTATGTTTTCTCTGGTGTGTTTTTAAACCTGCATGTGCAGTAGGAGCTTTCCTAATCAACTTCCTCTGAAGCGGTTCACCCGCTAATTGACTTTCTCCTTCCCTCTATGACACATGAGTGACACCCACACAATACACTGAGTGCCCTCCCCCTGGAAGCTCCCAAGAGCAACATTACACAGTGCTGCTTCACTCAGTGGAAGATGTGAAAACTGGTAAAGGGAAACCTCTCTAAAATGGACACAGGAGAGCAGAAAGGGGAGTTCTCATGCCCTCCCACTTGTCCATTACAGAGCCCAACAGAAGAATCCTCGGCAGGAAAGAATCAATTACAGTCCCAAGGGGAAAATTATGAACAATGCATCTCCTACAAAAAATCAACTACCCCAGCAACTCAGCCAATGAGAAACTGCCATCGCCCTGAACTCTTGCATTTTTCCAATGGGCTTTTGTTCAGAATAATCCCTCCCAATTTCTTCTTTCTTCTCAATAAAACATTTCTCTCCTTTGTTTATTGGACTCGCCTACTGCTGCTATGGCTTGTCTGTCCATAATTGCAGTTCTCTGCTATTCCCAAATAAGCCCATTTTTCCTGGTAAAATAACTCTTATTTGTAAGGTCAACAAAGAATAAGGCTTCCAAGAACAACGTAGGTTTATCCTCAGTCTATTTATGGCAGGTTTGTTACTACACTTACACAACAAATCAAATATTGTACAAATCGATAGGATAGGGGCATGAATAAAACAGATTTATTGCATCTATGAAAACCAGGTTAACTGCTTAGAAAAGACCCAATGAAAGTAAATTGTTTTAAAGAAAATTGTTGATGTACCAGATACCACTACAAAATTGAATTTTTGAGATCATAAAAATAAGGATTTCTATACTCAGGTTGTTTCAAAAGCGACTAAGTTTTCCTCTCACTTTAAGGAAACTGAAACTGGTAATTATGGGAACTATACTACTGGATGACTGATGAAGAAAATATACAGAACTCCAATCAGCTGTGCTCATATGCAAAGAAGCCTTGGTCCTACACAAAAGATTGGCAAATTAATGTTCATTTATATTTTAAAGTTAAAATCTTTTAATTTCAAGAATGTTTGTATCTTTTTAGAATTAAAAGCTACTTCAAGTAGCTTAAGATTTAGTAAATCCATACCTAGATCCATCAGGCCTCTACTGTAAATATACATATATTTTCATCAACCCGATAAAAGGGATGAGGGCTAGAAAGGAAGAGTGAGGAACGCTCACGTTTTACTTTATATTCTTTTGGAATCAAAACACAAGTGAGACTCTGTAAGTTTTGTGTTCCTGTGTTTTAATAAACGGGCTCCAAAATCCTTCCTTGGATGAGGAGTGGAGGACGTGAGTATGTGGAACAAGCAGAATATTTTTTTTTTTTTTAAATCAAATTTGGAGAAGGTCCTCCTACCTTCTTTCAGGGGATGGCCCCTCCCAGAAATGGAGATGTTTTCGTCCACAGTCTCAGGGCAGAGCTGGTTCTTAATCTTGCTCCTCACAACGGAGAGCTGCAGAAAGGATTCCAGCGAGATGACGTGTTTCCAAGGAGGGTATGATGCTATCATCTCCAGGGCCTTCCTGTCTGAGCCAAGCTGGGTGCTCACCGCGTAGATGGTAACCCCTGCCCTGCGGAGGAGGGAAGCTGGCCCAGACACGTGGTCCTGGGAGAAGCCTTCTGTGATGACCACGGCTACCTGCTGCACAGCCTGCTTGGACCGGCTGCCCTTCTCCTCGATGAAAACCTCATTCCTTAGGAAATCCAGAGCAGCACCAGTGTTGACCATCCCACTTCTTCTCCGGTACGTTAATTTGTCCAAATGCTCCAAGACTTTGGCTTGGTTCTGAAACGCATCCAGGGAAAACTCAAGTTGTGGCTCCTCACTGTAAAAGACCAAGCCAACTCTCACAACATCAGGAGCAATACGTAGCGAGCTGATGGTTGTCTTTAAGAAGCTGACAACTTGTTGAAAATTTGACTGCCTGTCTCTGCTGAATTCCTCAATGAGGAAGACTAAATCAGCCGGGACAGCAGTAGGACACACTGCAAACAAAGACGGAAAGAAGAGTTTTAGCATGAGAACAGAGTAATGATAAAAACAATACTCATTGTTGTAGCATTCTATTTTTGCCATATTTAAAATTTTTTATTTTAACTTTTATTTTTTGAGAGAGAGAGAGAACACATACGTGTGTAGGTGGAGGAGGCGCAGAGAAAGAGGGAGAGAGAGAGGCCCCATGCAGGCCCCATGCTGTCAGTGCGGAGCCTGACACAGGGCTCAATTTTATGAATTTTATCTCTAGTTCATGACTGGAGCCGAAATCAGGAGTCCAACATTTAACTGACTGAGCCACCAATTTTTACTACATTCTTATGTTGTAATGTGCTATATTTTTATGTACTATAGTAATATATTTAGTATCAAAAATTCTAATAAATATGTTATACTAACTTACATTAAAGAATTTTAGAATTTAGTAGCAGCCTTTGTGACCAGTTTTCGGCATGACAGTCAAAGAACATCACAGGCTTCATACCCATTGTTGCAAAATTTTTCACTGAAAAGAGTATTCACATTACTTGCAAAATATGTAAACATATGAATATCCACAAGAAAGTGCGTTAGTATCATTTTTCAATTCCTCAAAGTTCATTAGAAGCATCTGAATCTTTCTTGACTAGGTTTTTTGCTCATTTTTCTAGTTTCAGGAAATACTGGATCAAATTCTCTAGGATAGCCCTAAAACCTCCTGGATTTGATCATTTTTCCTCTTGGTACAGATGAAAATAAGAAATCGTACCCCTTTCTCTGAAAGATCTCATGTCATTTCAGCCCAGACAACATGAAATGTTGCAAGTTCCNTTCTCTCTTCCCATCTCTCTCTCTCTCTCTCTTTCTCTGTCTCTTCCCCACTCTTCTCTCTCCCCATCTCTCTCACTCTTTCTTAAAATAAATTCGTAGATTTTTTAAAAAAATAAATGATACATAATTTTCTCCTTGCACGTCTCAGAAAAAGTGGTCCAGCCTTGTGTCATTAATCTCTAGAATCCTTTGTTCCAGGGAAGAATCAAGAGCCTTCTCATGTTTCTTGGCTGAAAGGGAAGTGGTTTGAGGCTAGAGATGAGCTCCCTTGCTCAGGCTTTCATTTGGGAGGACCATGGTCCACACAATATGTAGTGTATACTTATACTTTTAAAAATACGTATTATTATTTATCCAAATTAAATTCAAATGTAACTGGGCAACCTGTGTTGTACCTGGCAATCCTACCCTAGCAGGGCAAGCACTGGAAAGGTGTGGAGAACAGTTATCCACCTCTCTAGTAAAGTGTTGGCTGAATGCTTAGACAATCGAGGGGAAGTTATAGAAAAAGAAGGCAGAAATTCTGACCTTGCTGGAAACCAGCATCCACTGGTAATAGGTATGTGGCTGGCTTGAGTCTGAGAAAAAGACCATGGGGCAGGAAGGGACATCTCTGTAGCCAGTCCCCTGCAGCAGTGGTCCAAAGACACTCCACTGTAGCCCAGGGTGTTTGCACTGTTCAGAGGTATCCCAAAGCCCTGAAGACTGTCTGGCACTACACATTCATGCCCATCTTGGCAGATGGAAATTTGAGGCAGGACAGAAGACAGAAAGAATAATTTTTGCAGTCTGGATACTGCTATGGATCCATGTCTATTACAAACATGAAGTCCTTAGCAGAGCATCTGACACATAGCTGATGACCAGTAAATAATAGACATTACAATCTTGCGATCACCCAGGATAGATTTCTGGTAAAACTTCTTAAACTTCCACTTGCCTCTAACCACTGTAGACTTTGGGCTGATTTTCCTGATTCCAGGTTTCATTTTAGCTGCTGTGCAGTTTGGGAATGAAATCAACTCTTAGCCCTTATACTGTCTATGAATTAGAAGAGAAAAGTACTGGGAGCCGCACCGGCCTCTCTGGATGGCAGTCACAGCAAGGAAATGGTGGTGTTTGCCCAGCTCCTGCCATGAGAGACGAAAACTGGTATCTCTTTCTGCTACTACTGGCTCATGTTGGAAATGAGCCTGCTGGTATTGACCAGGCCTCACAATATTCCATATCAGACCCATATTCCAAACACAGATATCTCATAAGGAAAAGCATATTCCTGCCTTTTCAAAAGAGATTTGAGATGAAAGCACTGTGGATGATTGTCAAAAGGCTCTTCCTATGGGCCTTGCAGATCGAAGACAATTGAGCCTGGCCCCGAGACAAAGAGTCTAATTTAAAGTTAAGGTACAGATAAGGGCAGAACATAAGTTACTACATATATCTTTGCTAATTGGTGATGCATAGCAGTCCCTTCCTCAAAGCCTACATTCCACAAACACCCTCCCTTACACTGGCAGCTGGGATGAGGATAGATAAGAGTCGCTAAAACATAAACCCTGATGCAAAGACTGACACATGTATGGCCCCCATGGTGCTTGCACATTCAGCATCAAGGAAAAGGCTTGCTCAAGCAACTTAGCAACAAGCCTAATATACATTCTTCCTCTTGTGATTAAAAATTGTCTAGAGGCCTACCCATGCAAAATAAGATAAGTTTGTTAGTATCTTAATCTGGGGGACTGACGTCAAGAATATGGGGAGGTTCTGCAAGAATACTTTCGTAAAGCCTGTTTCTGTACACCTTCCGCTGATCAAAGCATCTTATCACAAATAATTAGCCCCTGTAAAAATTCTGTCTTCTGATGTCATGTTACTGTTTGACCTGTAAATAAAGACCCCAAAACCGACAGGACGGAGATGCCTGCCTGGTGATCAGAAAGAATCTCGGGGCTCTCTCACTCTCTCTCTCTCGCCGACACCGTCCATCCTTCAGGGACCCCTGGACCTGCTGGAGCCGGCCTCCGGCAGAAAAGGAGCTTCTCTCCCTCTCCCCTATAGATTATAGGGAGGGGTGCACAAGGAAATGAAATTCATATTTAATGGTTTTGTTTCCCATTCCCAGAACAGAGAAGGGGACTAAAGATACAGGCCAAAGCAAAAGATAGGAATTTATTTAGATTTTTTAAATCTCTGGACTTCAGCACAAGTAATCAAGAAATTACAAAATTATTTAATGATTGTTTTTCAAAAAAGACTCCATGCTTTACCCCCAAAGATATAATCACAGTCTTGAGTTTTTAAGTTAATTATCTACATGTTAAGTAGTCAACTTCTATTATTCTGATTTGAATCTTAGAAATATTAGCATCGGTGGGCAAAAATAGACAGGTAGACAGACGCAAAGATACTTATAATAGTAAGTGGAAAATTAGGGATTTAAAATTCAGGCAGTTTGTGTGTGCCTGGATGGCTCAGTCGGTTAAGCATCAGACTCTCGAATTTGGCTCAGGCCATGATCCTAGGGTTGTGGGATTGAGCCCTGTGTCGAGCCCTAGGTGGAGCCCCAGGTTGAGCCCCAGGTCAAACATGGAGCTTGCTTAAGATTTTCTGTCTCTCTCTGCCCACCCCCACTTGCTCTCTCACTCTAAAAAAATATTTAATGAAAACTCAGGCAGTTTGACTCCACGGTGCATATACTTAACCGCTATGTTTTCTCTGGTGTGTTTTTAAACCTGCATGTGCAGTAGGAGCTTTCCTAATCAACTTCCTCTGAAGCGGTTCACCCGCTAATTGACTTTCTCCTTCCCTCTATGACACATGAGTGACACCCACACAATACACTGAGTGCCCTCCCCCTGGAAGCTCCCAAGAGCAACATTACACAGTGCTGCTTCACTCAGTGGAAGATGTGAAAACTGGTAAAGGGAAACCTCTCTAAAATGGACACAGGAGAGCAGAAAGGGGAGTTCTCATGCCCTCCCACTTGTCCATTACAGAGCCCAACAGAAGAATCCTCGGCAGGAAAGAATCAATTACAGTCCCAAGGGGAAAATTATGAACAATGCATCTCCTACAAAAAATCAACTACCCCAGCAACTCAGCCAATGAGAAACTGCCATCGCCCTGAACTCTTGCATTTTTCCAATGGGCTTTTGTTCAGAATAATCCCTCCCAATTTCTTCTTTCTTCTCAATAAAACATTTCTCTCCTTTGTTTATTGGACTCGCCTACTGCTGCTATGGCTTGTCTGTCCATAATTGCAGTTCTCTGCTATTCCCAAATAAGCCCATTTTTCCTGGTAAAATAACTCTTATTTGTAAGGTCAACAAAGAATAAGGCTTCCAAGAACAACGTAGGTTTATCCTCAGTCTATTTATGGCAGGTTTGTTACTACACTTACACAACAAATCAAATATTGTACAAATCGATAGGATAGGGGCATGAATAAAACAGATTTATTGCATCTATGAAAACCAGGTTAACTGCTTAGAAAAGACCCAATGAAAGTAAATTGTTTTAAAGAAAATTGTTGATGTACCAGATACCACTACAAAATTGAATTTTTGAGATCATAAAAATAAGGATTTCTATACTCAGGTTGTTTCAAAAGCGACTAAGTTTTCCTCTCACTTTAAGGAAACTGAAACTGGTAATTATGGGAACTATACTACTGGATGACTGATGAAGAAAATATACAGAACTCCAATCAGCTGTGCTCATATGCAAAGAAGCCTTGGTCCTACACAAAAGATTGGCAAATTAATGTTCATTTATATTTTAAAGTTAAAATCTTTTAATTTCAAGAATGTTTGTATCTTTTTAGAATTAAAAGCTACTTCAAGTAGCTTAAGATTTAGTAAATCCATACCTAGATCCATCAGGCCTCTACTGTAAATATACATATATTTTCATCAACCCGATAAAAGGGATGAGGGCTAGAAAGGAAGAGTGAGGAACGCTCACGTTTTACTTTATATTCTTTTGGAATCAAAACACAAGTGAGACTCTGTAAGTTTTGTGTTCCTGTGTTTTAATAAACGGGCTCCAAAATCCTTCCTTGGATGAGGAGTGGAGGACGTGAGTATGTGGAACAAGCAGAATATTTTTTTTTTTTTTAAATCAAATTTGGAGAAGGTCCTCCTACCTTCTTTCAGGGGATGGCCCCTCCCAGAAATGGAGATGTTTTCGTCCACAGTCTCAGGGCAGAGCTGGTTCTTAATCTTGCTCCTCACAACGGAGAGCTGCAGAAAGGATTCCAGCGAGATGACGTGTTTCCAAGGAGGGTATGATGCTATCATCTCCAGGGCCTTCCTGTCTGAGCCAAGCTGGGTGCTCACCGCGTAGATGGTAACCCCTGCCCTGCGGAGGAGGGAAGCTGGCCCAGACACGTGGTCCTGGGAGAAGCCTTCTGTGATGACCACGGCTACCTGCTGCACAGCCTGCTTGGACCGGCTGCCCTTCTCCTCGATGAAAACCTCATTCCTTAGGAAATCCAGAGCAGCACCAGTGTTGACCATCCCACTTCTTCTCCGGTACGTTAATTTGTCCAAATGCTCCAAGACTTTGGCTTGGTTCTGAAACGCATCCAGGGAAAACTCAAGTTGTGGCTCCTCACTGTAAAAGACCAAGCCAACTCTCACAACATCAGGAGCAATACGTAGCGAGCTGATGGTTGTCTTTAAGAAGCTGACAACTTGTTGAAAATTTGACTGCCTGTCTCTGCTGAATTCCTCAATGAGGAAGACTAAATCAGCCGGGACAGCAGTAGGACACACTGCAAACAAAGACGGAAAGAAGAGTTTTAGCATGAGAACAGAGTAATGATAAAAACAATACTCATTGTTGTAGCATTCTATTTTTGCCATATTTAAAATTTTTTATTTTAACTTTTATTTTTTGAGAGAGAGAGAGAACACATACGTGTGTAGGTGGAGGAGGCGCAGAGAAAGAGGGAGAGAGAGAGGCCCCATGCAGGCCCCATGCTGTCAGTGCGGAGCCTGACACAGGGCTCAATTTTATGAATTTTATCTCTAGTTCATGACTGGAGCCGAAATCAGGAGTCCAACATTTAACTGACTGAGCCACCAATTTTTACTACATTCTTATGTTGTAATGTGCTATATTTTTATGTACTATAGTAATATATTTAGTATCAAAAATTCTAATAAATATGTTATACTAACTTACATTAAAGAATTTTAGAATTTAGTAGCAGCCTTTGTGACCAGTTTTCGGCATGACAGTCAAAGAACATCACAGGCTTCATACCCATTGTTGCAAAATTTTTCACTGAAAAGAGTATTCACATTACTTGCAAAATATGTAAACATATGAATATCCACAAGAAAGTGCGTTAGTATCATTTTTCAATTCCTCAAAGTTCATTAGAAGCATCTGAATCTTGCTTGACTAGGTTTTTTGCTCATTTTTCTAGTTTCAGGAAATACTGGATCAAATTCTCTAGGATAGCCCTAAAACCTCCTGGATTTGATCATTTTTCCTCTTGGTACAGATGAAAATAAGAAATCGTACCCCTTTCTCTGAAAGATCTCATGTCATTTCAGCCCAGACAACATGAAATGTTGCAAGTTCCTATGAAAAATCTTGGTCCAAAAACCAGGCAAACTTTTTCACTTTGCCATAAGAGAGCCTTCTCCTGAACATTCGTCAAATGGGAGAAGGGAGCTATAACAGCATAAACTCCCTTCCAAGAGGAATGCGGACTCCTCTCTCCCAATTTAAGGCAGTGACTAACGGAAATCCACTGTGTTATGTACCAGAAAGTCCAGATCTGCTTTCACATGTGAAATCAGAAGCCTGCCTACCACAAAGCAAAGCCATATATGCAGAGGGCTGAAGCCAGGCTACAGACAGCTGGGCACTGTGACACAAAGTTTAGAGAAGCCACAGAAAAACCTTGTGACTTACCTATGGCCTCCAGGTGTCCTGTAATTCCCGCTTTTTATAAGGAACTGAAAACGATCCCAGATTTAAAATGAGTGTTTCCCCTGATTTTTGCCAAGCCTAAAAGACTTTCTTTAGAAACTCCAGGCACCTTTAACTTCTCCTTTCCTTCACCTACTAGTACTAAGTGCTATTACAGTTGACCCTTGATCAACATGGGTTTGATCTGTGCTGGTCCTCTTATACATGTGGGTTTTTTGGGTTTTTTTTAACATTTATTCATCTTCGAGAGAGAGATAGAATGTGAGAGGGGGAGGGGCAGAGAGAGAGGGAGACACAGAATCTGAAGCAGGCTCCAGGCTCTGAGCTGTCAGCACAGAGCCCAACTCAGGGCTCAAACCCACGAGCAATGAGATCATGACCTGAGCCAAAGTCGGAGCTTAACCGACTGAGCCACCCAGGCGCCCCTGATTTTGTTTATTTTTAAGAGCTGACCCCAAAAGCTGCAAGTCGCCAAAGTCTCCGCAGACACACCCGAAGGTGCCCGCTGCCCTTGGAGCACCAGGGAGGCCTGCTGAGGCTGTCAGCAGCCCCCAGGGGCCCCAGAACCGGGCAAGGCCACAGGTTGCCCTGTGTGTCCATGGGGTGGTCAGGTAAAGTGCCACGGCTGGGTCAGGAGGCTGGGCTGAAGCAGAGGAACACACCCAGAAGGCAGGGACGGCACCGCGTGGGGACCCCTGAGCCCCTGCTATACCGGCGCCCTCCCCATCTGTTCTCCGCTCACCGAGCTCCCAGGCAGATCCCTTTCCGTGGTGAGGTCCTTGCCCCTCCACCTTGCAGAGGCCAGTGTACACATGTGTGGCCACGGCTACCCATGGCCACAGGCTGGTGCTACACCTCCAGGCAGATGGGGCAGACGTACTGAACCTCAAGGCTACACACGACCACCCATGGGCCCGCCAGGCAGCCACTACCACCAACCTGAAACCCAGGCTGTGGGACTTTGCCATCCCCATGCCACACCCACCCTGTGCGGCCCCTGGCCCAGCCTGCCTGTATGCAGATTTTTTTCAGTACTGTAAATGTACTTTCTTGTCCTTATAATTTTTTTAATAACATTTTCTTTTCTCTATCTTACTTTATTGTAAGAATACAGTATATGATACATACAACACACAAAAATGTGTTAATCCACTCTTTAGGCTATCCATAAGGTTTCTGGTCAATGGTAGGCGATTGTAGTTAAGTTTGGGGGGCATCAAAATTTATATGGAGATTTTCAACTGTGGGGGTTGGAGTAAGAGCCCCTACACCCTGAGTTGTTCAAGGGTCAACTGTATTCCCCTTTCAAGTTGTTCTCATTATCAGAGCCACCACTGGGCTAGACCAGGCATCCTATGTGGCTAGGTGGCAGCTCAGTCTTAAAGTCTTTCTGAGTCTGAGGTGTCATGTGGAATGCAGCCTGGTCCCTGAAGACTTCTTTAAAAACAACGGTCATGTTGTTTTTCCTGCTTAAAAGCCTGCAGCTACTTCCCAGTACCTTTGGGGTACCTTTGTGACCTTTGGGGTCCATCCTACCTCATCCAATCTTATCTGTCACTACCTCTAATTTGTTCCATTTTTCCATTCTCCTCCCATTTATCCAGCCCATTCCCACTTCCACACCCCTACTCTTCCCCTTACCAAGAGTAGCCTCCTCCCTTCTCCCCATATATTAAAATCATACTCAATATTGAGAGACTAACACAATTCTTCCCAGATCAGACTCTCCATTATATCCTCCTTTCTACTTCTACTTAGTGTAGTGTCTGGAAGGAAGGTGCTTCTTAGTTCCTTATTATCTCGGCTTAGGTTTTCCTCATGTTATCTCATATGTGTTTGTCTCTTCTGCCTTGTAAAATTCCAAGGACTCCCAAACCGTACATGTTGAGAGCTCTAGGCAGAGCTACAATAGTTCAGAGAAAGGAGGGATTTATCACTTTTGTTGTGGGCATCAAATAGAAGCTCCACCAAGACAATAACGTAGCAACTGAAGGATAACTTTGCCTGTGGGCTTCCCAGGCTGATAGTACAGTATATTCAAGGGCAGAGATAGTGGTGGGAAAGTATGACAAGTATATAGCAAAGGGTGAGTAGTTCAACTTGGCTACTGATTAGAATCTTTAAAAGGACTTAACAGGAGATAAGGCTCCATGGTTCTCATCCCTAGGGGACATTTTGAAATATATGGTGGTGTTTTGAATTGTCATAAGATTTGGGGACGCTACTGGCAGGAACTAGGAATGTTAGGCCTCTGACAATGCACAGTACAATCCTGCACTATGAATTGTCCCACTCAATTCAAAATGTCAATAGCATGTCCCTTGGACATCTTGAACACAAAAAAAGGTCAGACCTTATTTAATCTCTGGGGAGAAGCCTGAATGCTCCTTTCTCCTGGAAAGAGCACATGGTAACTTCAATTATTGTGCCGAAATATTCACTCCTACACCTCACTTCCATGGGAGGAATATACTCTCTTACTCCATTGACGATGACAGGACTATATGATTTGCTTTGGCCGATGGGATGTCAGCAGATGGTGACACAGAGATCTCAAAAGTGCTTATGTAAATGGATTTGCTCTCTTGTATCTGTGCAGTTCCCATGGGAAGATTATGACCAGATTAGCCTAATAATCCCAGGAGAAAGATGAGAGCTATGGAGCAGAGCCAAATGTAGATCAGCCAACCCTCAGCCAAATCTCAAATCTGTGAATAAGCCCAGGCAAGATCAGCAAAGTCATTCAGATGAGCCCAACAGAGATTAGATGATCCCCAGATCAGAGGAAATAAACAATTCTTTTTAGCCACTGACTTTCTGGACGGTTTCCTAAGCAGCATCATTGTGACAACAGTTGACTAATACAAGATATGTGCCTGAGGGAGCCCCATTCCTCCCCCTTCTCCCCATTCACTGATGCTAGTATCCCAGTACTGAATCCTTTTTTTTTTAATGTTTTATTTATTTCTGAGAGAGAGAGAGAGAGAGACAGCGTGAGCAGGGCAGGGTCAGAGAGAGAGGGAGACACAGAGTCTGAAACAGGCTCCAGGCTCTGAGCTGTCAGCACAGAGCCCGACGCGGGGCTCGAACCCACGGACCGTGAGATCATGACCTGAGCCGAAGTTGGACGCTTAACCGACTGAGCCACCCAGGTACCCCCCGGTACTGAATCCTGAATGTCCCCCTTCTCTACTCTTTCTCCAGAGTATCTGAGACCTCTCAGTGGCTCACACATGTAGGGACCAAACCTTACCTACTACAGCCTCCTTCTCAGACGCAATCCCAAACTGGAGCTTCCCAGTCCCTTGAATCACCACACTCACATTCTGCATAATCTGTCTGACTCCATCTTGTCCTTGCATCTCATATACAAGGGGTGGGGTTGCCATCCCCTCCAGTTCTCTCCGGTCAAAGTCCTGTGCACCCACAGACATGACTTTCACGCCTTTCTCCCTCAAAGTGTGTGCGGCCTCCCAGACCTCATCTTCAGATTTGCCTGAGGTCATAACCACTGCATACTGGGGAACACCCTGGAGAAACCGGCTTCCTGCTGCCTCCTGGAAGAAGGTCTGATGAAGGTATCGCAGAGCTTTGCCTGTCCTCCTGGAGCCACCCCGGAGCAAAAAGTGACCATGGATGTGAGCAATCATCTCATTCTGGGTCTGATAGGTATTGAGCAGGAATTCAGTGTGACCTTGACCACCATACTGAGCCAGTCCAATCTGGTACTTGTCCCTGCCAACATCCAGCAGGCCAATCACTCTGGAGATGAAATTCTGCATCCACTGGAAACTCGCCTGTGATGTGTTCTCTGAGGTGTCGGCGAGAAAGACCACATCTGCATAAGCCTGGGTGAATTCTGGAATTAAAGAGAGAAGAAGGAAGGAAAAGACATAGAGGAGAAAGTAAATCAAATCAGAGCTCATGAAAATTGGATACAAGGATACGGGGAATATAAGAGGGAGAGGTGCTATATTTATGTAACACTGTACGTATTGTACTCCCACCTCCTCCGTGTGAGGCAAGGCTCTCTCCCTCTTATAGTTGGCTTCCTTTGTTGTCTGCTTTGTTAGACTAAAGCACCTCTTATCTGTTCTTCCACCAATGAAAGAGGCAAGCAAAATGGACATATACGGAGCAGTTATTTTGTGCTAGCAATTTTTATACGTCACCTGATTTAATCCTCATAAACCATCCTAGTAGGCACGTATTACTATCTTCACTGCACAGATGAGAACACTAAGGTGAAGAAGTGAAGCTGCTTGTTGACACTCACGTAATGAGAAAGTGGCAAAGGCAGAATCAAACACACGGGTCTCCGGGACTTCCTCTGAACCACAGGGCGGGATGCCCTTTACTACCTGTGAGAACTGCATTCATCCTTCAACCCTCAGCTCTGATGTTCCTTCACCTGGGAAGTCCCCCAAGTGGTCTCCAGTGGCGGCAGCCAGCTCCGCCTCCTGCCCTCCCACTACACTCAATGCGTCCTGGCTCATGCTGCAATTAGGGGTCTCGGTTGGAATATTGGGTTTTGACACAGCTGCTTACCTTTTATCTTACCCTCCACTGCTAAGCACAGAGTCTGCAGAATGCCTCCTGAGAAATCCTGCAGGCTGTTGAAGTTTTCAGTGTTGACGAGAAACTTCTCAAATGGCTCACTGGCTATTTTTTGTAGTTCCTGGACATCCTGCACACTCACCCCTACCACATACACAACAACTCCATCTTCTTTTAACTTGTCAGCTGCCTCCTGGGCGTCATCATTTGACTCCCCATCTGTCACCAGGATAACTATCTGAGGAACCCTGTCCTTAGCCCGGCTGCCAGCTGCCTCAGTAAAGTACTCTGCCCTGATAAACTCCAGGGCACTCCCTGTGTTTGTGCCTCCTGTACAGTAGGGAAGATTCTGGATCTGCTCCAGGACCACACTCTTCAGAGGGTACTGGTTCAGCCGAAAGGCTGGGGAGATGTTGTCATTATACTGAGCAAGTCCCACTCGGACCTGGTCACTTGATGTCAAGCCCCAAGACAACAGAGTGAAGGAAGTTCTTCACTTTCTGGAAGTTCTGGGGTCCAATGCTGGTTGAGCTGTCTACTAGGAAGACAATGTCTGCCAGGACTGCCTCTCTGCAAGCTGCAAGAAAGAGGACAAAATGTATGGGGTCTGTGGGTCATCAGTCAAAATGCTTAGAACCAGTGGAGCTGAATGGTGTGCAGAAAGGAGAGCAGTGCCAGTCAGACTATACTCCATGATCCTCAGCCGCCCTAAATGACAGTGCTCAGAGAAGTGACAACATTCCCTGAGCTTTTCCTTGCCTCCACTCTATCATCTTCTGAGGCTTCTGTCCTGTTCTATTGATACCTCCAGTCTTGGAATCCATTTGGACAATCCCTTGAATCTCATTAAGAAGAAAAATCCTTTTATAAATGAGAAAGGGGTTTTCCTCTTTCCAGTGGTAATAAACTTCATCTCGACAAGTGTGTTGCTACAAACAGGTCAGAAAGCTGGAATATATCCTGTATTCCATGACACATCTCATTGTAGCTCCACCACTTAGGAGACCTGTGACCTATTTATCACTCACCTTTCGGAGACTCAATTTTCTTCTCTGCAGCACTGAAATCTGTATACCGGCCCTCACACTCTCACAGAGTTGTTTTGAGGATACAATAAGATAATCTACTGTAGTACAATTATTAGTGCTCTGCCCAGGTCCTCTTGAATTCCTTTTTACCATTTGCATACACTGCTTTTTGGAGGACTTCTCTTCAGCTACTGAAGCTGCCTTGCCTATAGTATATGAAAGCCTAGCTGAAGCATAATTTATGTTCCTGAGTTCTCCAAAAGGATCAAACTAAAACTGCCCTCTATGGAACTTTTACCTGAGATCACGTTCTTCCTTTCTTTCCTCTACCTCTCCATCCTGCACCCCTCACATCCTTACCAACCTTCTTTGGGAGCTCTTCCATAATAAATAATGTATATCCAAATCCTTGCCTCAGGCTCTGCTTCTAGGGAACACAATCTCTGACAATTGTTCTATTGGGATGGATCTGCTCTAACAAACCTGAGATCAGATCCTAGCTCTGCCATCAAGTTAGGTGGCATGCCTCACATGAAAAATGCAACTGATACCAATTTCCTTACATATCCATATAAAAGTAAATACTAATTGCCCTATGTATCGTACACTTCCTTATGTGTCTAACAAAGAATTGCTTTATGTATCTATCTATCAGTCAGATGGGCAATGTAAATAAGTTTGGCAAACTATATAGTACCAAGCAAGTGGTAGTTAGTACTACTAAGTATATAAAACCTTTTTGTAAGCTTTGAAGTGACACACAAAAGCATGGTATATAATTTGATTGTACAAATGCAGTACTACCACCACACACCTGCAGCATCAAATGGGTGAAAAGCTCTAGCACTTTTTCTCATTTACCTGTCTTATATAGAAATACCAAAATAATGAATAAGGAATGAAGGCTCTATCCTTTTATGGATTTTGATGAACACCACTAGTAAGCTTCTCTTCCTCTGCTCAAAGTTCTCTGCTTTCTGATAGAATTAAGTAATTAATTTGTAAAGGATTTCTGCAAGGTTATGCCCCATCACCACCAACAGAAGTACCAAGCTAATGACAGTTATGTCATCACAAGTAATGACTGAAATGCTTATCACCACAACACTTGTCACTTCTGATGGACTGAGCGCTGTGATAAGCACTCTACTTGCACAGTTTTATTTAATGCTTTCAACAACTCTCTGAGCCGGGTACTCCCATCCTAAGAAGAAAATTTAGATTCAGAGAGAGAAAGTAACTTGTTCAAGCTGACACAGTTAAAAAGTAGAGAACTGGTATTTATTTGAACCCAGACCTTAGTTTTCCTTCAATTCATTCTTCAAACCATTACATTATACCAACACACCATCAGTACATTAAGCAAGCTTCCTGGGGGCTCTACTGCCCCTCTCTTCTCTCCTCTCCTCTCCCCATCCAGACAACACGGATAAGTTAATCTAGGCATAACAATATCATTCTAGGAGCAAATATTCTTCCTTCTGAAATGGACTCATACTACATCTATATATAGAACCAGCGTAAGGTGCACAGGATTTATTTTAAAAATTGGTAAGTCTCTGGTCAATGATTGGAGAGGAGCATAGAGTACAGATAGTTTAGTGAGACTGTAATACTAAAACTCAGCATGCACACATGTGAAAAATAAGAAGGATGCTGGGAGAGATGAGTAAGAGATAAAGCTTTGACTGTGGCTTCTAGATCAGAAATAAGAAAGGGAAAGGCTCTGTACCTGGAAAGACATAGTTAACGGGTGGAGCTGCCTTTGCCAAAGTATCACAGAGCTGTTGCCGCAGCTTCTGAGCATGACTGCTCAGATTAGGGAAGTTAGGAACAAAGGAGGCAAACTTCTCCGCAGGGCTGCTCGCCATCTCCCTGAGCTCCGCCAAAACTGCATCTTTGACGCCGACGGTATAAAGTAGGATGCCTGCCCTCTTCAGGGCCTCTGCAGCTTCCTGCACGTGGTCCTCCGCTCGGCTGCTGCTGATCACTACGGCCACCTGAGGCACACCCTGGCTTGCTCGACTCCCTGCTGTTTCGTGGAAGTGGTGATCCAGAAGGAACTGCAGGGCCAGGCCCATCTTGTGGCCCCCAGGCCTAAACTGAAAGCCTTGAATGTGTTTCAACACATCGCCTTTGCGGTTGTAGTCAGAAAGTAGGAATTCAGAATGAGGTACATCACCGTACTGGGCCAGCCCCACACGGATGGTGTCTCTGCTGACATTGAAGCTGTTTACCAGGATGTGCAAGAAGTGCCGCACAACACGGGCATGTTGAGGGTTGATGATGGTGTCCACTAGAAACACAACATCTCCCACAGAAGCCTCCCTGCAGACTGGGGAAGAGAGTCAATTGAAGATAAAACATCACAAAATTGACAGCTACTGGCTGTGAATCCATTTCTCCCCACTCACTGTCTTCACACCCTGTAGATCTGCCTGCACAGCTCTTTGACGAAAGCTAATACGCATGGCTTAAGGACACCATCATCTTCCTTTGCTGCCTCAAGGCTACCATCGACCCTTGTTCACCTGTCAGCCTACTTCATTTTAACAGAACTCTGACCCCTTCAGTGAGATCTCGGACTATGGCCCTCCACCCATCCCTTAACTTAATGAAAGAAACCATTTTTCTACCAGTAGAGGATGCTGTTGGTACCTCACCTAGACCTCTGCTGGAGGCACATCTATGCCCAGCTGCTTCAAGTGCTACACTTAACTGCTCCCCTCTGAGACTTTGTCTAGAGACCAGTCCCTGGCTGAAGGGAGCAGCCACATCTGGAAACACCTGGAAAGTTATGCTGTTTGGGTGGTCCATGTTTGATCACATGAGGATACAAACCTGGCCCCCTTGCTTTAACTGAAATAATTCATGGCGCTATTTATGCTCCAGCATCTTCCATGGCTCAGGCCACGGCTGCATTTTACCTGAGGCTACATCCTCGCTTGGCTTCTTCACCTTCAGCCTTTCTCACTTCTCTTACTCCCTTATAGGTTTCTCCTAAAGGTACTCCCTCAAAGTAACACATTCACCAAATCCTTGTCCCCGGCTCTGCTTCTAGAGACCCGACCTAGGATCAGCTTTCCAGCTCTCATCTCTGGCACTCCCTAGCGACCACCAGCCCCTTTTAGTTTGACTCATGGCATTCCCATAAGTGTGGCTCCCGTTTGTCCTTTGGCTCCTGGAAATCAAGCCTGCATTGTGCTACTACTTTTCCCAAACCCAGTTGTAACCCTGGGAAACACAATCCCAGTGGTGGCCAGAGTAAGTGGTGCTCTAGCTGGGCCCACCCTGGTCTCCAGTACGGAAGAGGTCAGACACCAGTGGCTGCCGGACTTGAGCAAATCGCTAATCTTTCTGCTTCTCAGATTTCATCTTTCTACAGTAAGGGTTTGACCAGATGACCTGGTCCCTTCCATCTCAAACGTTACATTTCTGTGATAAGAAGTAAACACACGGATTGAACACAGTGCTTGTGTGGACAAAACAAAAAAAAAAAAACAAAAAGNTATGACCTACCCATCCATTGGTAACCAGTGTGACTTCCCCGCCATACCTTGCAGAGTGATTATTTGTGCTGATGGTAGGAGAACACATAAATTAGTGATGAGAGAGAAGAGAAACAAAAGCAGAAACCAGCTCAAGATGATGTTAGTTTCAAGTGACTAAAAAAAAGAGATGGTTATCCAACACTGGTTAAACACATCTTATATTTGGTTTTGTGCCAGGAAGAGGGTTTAAATACTGCCTTGGGCTGACACTGTACTCTCTAGTTTTATCTCTACCTTCTCCACTTTGCTCTCCATGGTCCAGGCTCCTTACCCTAAGCTCTCAACCCACCACATTCCCACTTACCA
The DNA here is from genome assembly GCF_008692635.1 of Crocuta crocuta. NCBI lineage: Eukaryota > Metazoa > Chordata > Mammalia > Carnivora > Hyaenidae > Crocuta > Crocuta crocuta. The sequence continues at coordinate 6,472,972 of NW_027551570.1, read as the reverse complement.
TTGCCCCCAACATACTATTCCATTGAGTTTCATTCCATTGAGTTTCATTTCCCTCTCTCTCTCTCTCTCTGTCTCTGTCTGTCTCCTAATAAATTCTCATAGAATCATGTTATTTTATCTTCATTTGTAATGTAACATTCATTAATGTGCTTATTCAATTAATGCCAATCTCCCCAACTAGACTGTGGGCTCCATGAAAACAAACACCATAACTTTTCATTGTCCATCACTCAGTGTCTAGCATAGGATAGTCATCCAAAAAACATTTAAGGGAGAAAATATTTAGGAAAGAGAAAAAGAGAGAGGGAGGGAGANGGTACTGAATCCTGAATGTCCCCCTTCTCTACTCTTTCTCCAGAGTATCTGAGACCTCTCAGTGGCTCACACATGTAGGGACCAAACCTTACCTACTACAGCCTCCTTCTCAGACGCAATCCCAAACTGGAGCTTCCCAGTCCCTTGAATCACCACACTCACATTCTGCATAATCTGTCTGACTCCATCTTGTCCTTGCATCTCATATACAAGGGGTGGGGTTGCCATCCCCTCCAGTTCTCTCCGGTCAAAGTCCTGTGCACCCACAGACATGACTTTCACGCCTTTCTCCCTCAAAGTGTGTGCGGCCTCCCAGACCTCATCTTCAGATTTGCCTGAGGTCATAACCACTGCATACTGGGGAACACCCTGGAGAAACCGGCTTCCTGCTGCCTCCTGGAAGAAGGTCTGATGAAGGTATCGCAGAGCTTTGCCTGTCCTCCTGGAGCCACCCCGGAGCAAAAAGTGACCATGGATGTGAGCAATCATCTCATTCTGGGTCTGATAGGTATTGAGCAGGAATTCAGTGTGACCTTGACCACCATACTGAGCCAGTCCAATCTGGTACTTGTCCCTGCCAACATCCAGCAGGCCAATCACTCTGGAGATGAAATTCTGCATCCACTGGAAACTCGCCTGTGATGTGTTCTCTGAGGTGTCGGCGAGAAAGACCACATCTGCATAAGCCTGGGTGAATTCTGGAATTAAAGAGAGAAGAAGGAAGGAAAAGACATAGAGGAGAAAGTAAATCAAATCAGAGCTCATGAAAATTGGATACAAGGATACGGGGAATATAAGAGGGAGAGGTGCTATATTTATGTAACACTGTACGTATTGTACTCCCACCTCCTCCGTGTGAGGCAAGGCTCTCTCCCTCTTATAGTTGGCTTCCTCTGTTGTCTGCTTTGTTAGACTAAAGCACCTCTTATCTGTTCTTCCACCAATGAAAGAGGCAAGCAAAATGGACATATACGGAGCAGTTATTTTGTGCTAGCAATTTTTATACGTCACCTGATTTAATCCTCATAAACCATCCTAGTAGGCACGTATTACTATCTTCACTGCACAGATGAGAACACTAAGGTGAAGAAGTGAAGCTGCTTGTTGACACTCACGTAATGAGAAAGTGGCAAAGGCAGAATCAAACACACGGGTCTCCGGGACTTCCTCTGAACCACAGGGCGGGATGCCCTTTACTACCTGTGAGAACTGCATTCATCCTTCAACCCTCAGCTCTGATGTTCCTTCACCTGGGAAGTCCCCCAAGTGGTCTCCAGTGGCGGCAGCCAGCTCCGCCTCCTGCCCTCCCACTACACTCAATGCGTCCTGGCTCATGCTGCAATTAGGGGTCTCGGTTGGAATATTGGGTTTTGACACAGCTGCTTACCTTTTATCTTACCCTCCACTGCTAAGCACAGAGTCTGCAGAATGCCTCCTGAGAAATCCTGCAGGCTGTTGAAGTTTTCAGTGTTGACGAGAAACTTCTCAAATGGCTCACTGGCTATTTTTTGTAGTTCCTGGACATCCTGCACACTCACCCCTACCACATACACAACAACTCCATCTTCTTTTAACTTGTCAGCTGCCTCCTGGGCGTCATCATTTGACTCCCCATCTGTCACCAGGATAACTATCTGAGGAACCCTGTCCTTAGCCCGGCTGCCAGCTGCCTCAGTAAAGTACTCTGCCCTGATAAACTCCAGGGCACTCCCTGTGTTTGTGCCTCCTGTACAGTAGGGAAGATTCTGGATCTGCTCCAGGACCACACTCTTCAGAGGGTACTGGTTCAGCCGAAAGGCTGGGGAGATGTTGTCATTATACTGAGCAAGTCCCACTCGGACCTGGTCACTGCTGATGTCAAGCCCCAAGACAACAGAGTGAAGGAAGTTCTTCACTTTCTGGAAGTTCTGGGGTCCAATGCTGGTTGAGCTGTCTACTAGGAAGACAATGTCTGCCAGGACTGCCTCTCTGCAAGCTGCAAGAAAGAGGACAAAATGTATGGGGTCTGTGGGTCATCAGTCAAAATGCTTAGAACCAGTGGAGCTGAATGGTGTGCAGAAAGGAGAGCAGTGCCAGTCAGACTATACTCCATGATCCTCAGCCGCCCTAAATGACAGTGCTCAGAGAAGTGACAACATTCCCTGAGCTTTTCCTTGCCTCCACTCTATCATCTTCTGAGGCTTCTGTCCTGTTCTATTGATACCTCCAGTCTTGGAATCCATTTGGACAATCCCTTGAATCTCATTAAGAAGAAAAATCCTTTTATAAATGAGAAAGGGGTTTTCCTCTTTCCAGTGGTAATAAACTTCATCTCGACAAGTGTGTTGCTACAAACAGGTCAGAAAGCTGGAATATATCCTGTATTCCATGACACATCTCATTGTAGCTCCACCACTTAGGAGACCTGTGACCTATTTATCACTCACTTTTCGGAGACTCAATTTTCTTCTCTGCAGCACTGAAATCTGTATACCGGCCCTCACACTCTCACAGAGTTGTTTTGAGGATACAATAAGATAATCTACTGTAGTACAATTATTAGTGCTCTGCCCAGGTCCTCTTGAATTCCTTTTTACCATTTGCATACACTGCTTTTTGGAGGACTTCTCTTCAGCTACTGAAGCTGCCTTGCCTATAGTATATGAAAGCCTAGCTGAAGCATAATTTATGTTCCTGAGTTCTCCAAAAGGATCAAACTAAAACTGCCCTCTATGGAACTTTTACCTGAGATCACGTTCTTCCTTTCTTTCCTCTACCTCTCCATCCTGCACCCCTCACATCCTTACCAACCTTCTTTGGGAGCTCTTCCATAATAAATAATGTATATCCAAATCCTTGCCTCAGGCTCTGCTTCTAGGGAACACAATCTCTGACAATTGTTCTATTGGGATGGATCTGCTCTAACAAACCTGAGATCAGATCCTAGCTCTGCCATCAAGTTAGGTGGCATGCCTCACATGAAAAATGCAACTGATACCAATTTCCTTACATATCCATATAAAAGTAAATACTAATTGCCCTATGTATCGTACACTTCCTTATGTGTCTAACAAAGAATTGCTTTATGTATCTATCTATCAGTCAGATGGGCAATGTAAATAAGTTTGGCAAACTATATAGTACCAAGCAAGTGGTAGTTAGTACTACTAAGTATATAAAACCTTTTTGTAAGCTTTGAAGTGACACACAAAAGCATGGTATATAATTTGATTGTACAAATGCAGTACTACCACCACACACCTGCAGCATCAAATGGGTGAAAAGCTCTAGCACTTTTTCTCATTTACCTGTCTTATATAGAAATACCAAAATAATGAATAAGGAATGAAGGCTCTATCCTTTTATGGATTTTGATGAACACCACTAGTAAGCTTCTCTTCCTCTGCTCAAAGTTCTCTGCTTTCTGATAGAATTAAGTAATTAATTTGTAAAGGATTTCTGCAAGGTTATGCCCCATCACCACCAACAGAAGTACCAAGCTAATGACAGTTATGTCATCACAAGTAATGACTGAAATGCTTATCACCACAACACTTGTCACTTCTGATGGACTGAGCGCTGTGATAAGCACTCTACTTGCACAGTTTTATTTAATGCTTTCAACAACTCTCTGAGCCGGGTACTCCCATCCTAAGAAGAAAATTTAGATTCAGAGAGAGAAAGTAACTTGTTCAAGCTGACACAGTTAAAAAGTAGAGAACTGGTATTTATTTGAACCCAGACCTTAGTTTTCCTTCAATTCATTCTTCAAACCATTACATTATACCAACACACCATCAGTACATTAAGCAAGCTTCCTGGGGGCTCTACTGCCCCTCTCTTCTCTCCTCTCCTCTCCCCATCCAGACAACACGGATAAGTTAATCTAGGCATAACAATATCATTCTAGGAGCAAATATTCTTCCTTCTGAAATGGACTCATACTACATCTATATATAGAACCAGCGTAAGGTGCACAGGATTTATTTTAAAAATTGGTAAGTCTCTGGTCAATGATTGGAGAGGAGCATAGAGTACAGATAGTTTAGTGAGACTGTAATACTAAAACTCAGCATGCACACATGTGAAAAATAAGAAGGATGCTGGGAGAGATGAGTAAGAGATAAAGCTTTGACTGTGGCTTCTAGATCAGAAATAAGAAAGGGAAAGGCTCTGTACCTGGAAAGACATAGTTAACGGGTGGAGCTGCCTTTGCCAAAGTATCACAGAGCTGTTGCCGCAGCTTCTGAGCATGACTGCTCAGATTAGGGAAGTTAGGAACAAAGGAGGCAAACTTCTCCGCAGGGCTGCTCGCCATCTCCCTGAGCTCCGCCAAAACTGCATCTTTGACGCCGACGGTATAAAGTAGGATGCCTGCCCTCTTCAGGGCCTCTGCAGCTTCCTGCACGTGGTCCTCCGCTGGGCTGCTGCTGATCACTACGGCCACCTGAGGCACACCCTGGCTTGCTCGACTCCCTGCTGTTTCGTGGAAGTGGTGATCCAGAAGGAACTGCAGGGCCAGGCCCATCTTGTGGCCCCCAGGCCTAAACTGAAAGCCTTGAATGTGTTTCAACACATCGCCTTTGCGGTTGTAGTCAGAAAGTAGGAATTCAGAATGAGGTACATCGCCGTACTGGGCCAGCCCCACACGGATGGTGTCTCTGCTGACATTGAAGCTGTTTACCAGGATGTGCAAGAAGTGCCGCACAACACGGGCATGTTGAGGGTTGATGATGGTGTCCACTAGAAACACAACATCTCCCACAGAAGCCTCCCTGCAGACTGGGGAAGAGAGTCAATTGAAGATAAAACATCACAAAATTGACAGCTACTGGCTGTGAATCCATTTCTCCCCACTCACTGTCTTCACACCCTGTAGATCTGCCTGCACAGCTCTTTGACGAAAGCTAATACGCATGGCTTAAGGACACCATCATCTTCCTTTGCTGCCTCAAGGCTACCATCGACCCTTGTTCACCTGTCAGCCTACTTCATTTTAACAGAACTCTGACCCCTTCAGTGAGATCTCGGACTATGGCCCTCCACCCATCCCTTAACTTAATGAAAGAAACCATTTTTCTACCAGTAGAGGATGCTGTTGGTACCTCACCTAGACCTCTGCTGGAGGCACATCTATGCCCAGCTGCTTCAAGTGCTACACTTAACTGCTCCCCTCTGAGACTTTGTCTAGAGACCAGTCCCTGGCTGAAGGGAGCAGCCACATCTGGAAACACCTGGAAAGTTATGCTGTTTGGGTGGTCCATGTTTGATCACATGAGGATACAAACCTGGCCCCCTTGCTTTAACTGAAATAATTCATGGCGCTATTTATGCTCCAGCATCTTCCATGGCTCAGGCCACGGCTGCATTTTACCTGAGGCTACATCCTCGCTTGGCTTCTTCACCTTCAGCCTTTCTCACTTCTCTTACTCCCTTATAGGTTTCTCCTAAAGGTACTCCCTCAAAGTAACACATTCACCAAATCCTTGTCCCCGGCTCTGCTTCTAGAGACCCGACCTAGGATCAGCTTTCCAGCTCTCATCTCTGGCACTCCCTAGCGACCACCAGCCCCTTTTAGTTTGACTCATGGCATTCCCATAAGTGTGGCTCCCGTTTGTCCTTTGGCTCCTGGAAATCAAGCCTGCATTGTGCTACTACTTTTCCCAAACCCAGTTGTAACCCTGGGAAACACAATCCCAGTGGTGGCCAGAGTAAGTGGTGCTCTAGCTGGGCCCACCCTGGTCTCCAGTAGAGAAGAGGTCAGACACCAGTGGCTGCCGGACTTGAGCAAATCGCTAATCTTTCTGCTTCTCAGATTTCATCTTTCTACAGTAAGGGTTTGACCAGATGACCGTCCCTTCCANTGATTATGACCTACCCATCCATTGGTAACCAGTGTGACTTCCCCGCCATACCTTGCAGAGTGATTATTTGTGCTGATGGTAGGAGAACACATAAATTAGTGATGAGAGAGAAGAGAAACAAAAGCAGAAACCAGCTCAAGATGATGTTAGTTTCAAGTGACTAAAAAAAAGAGATGGTTATCCAACACTGGTTAAACACATCTTATATTTGGTTTTGTGCCAGGAAGAGGNTGATTATGACCTACCCATCCATTGGTAACCAGTGTGACTTCCCCGCCATACCTTGCAGAGTGATTATTTGTGCTGATGGTAGGAGAACACATAAATTAGTGATGAGAGAGAAGAGAAACAAAAGCAGAAACCAGCTCAAGATGATGTTAGTTTCAAGTGACTAAAAAAAAGAGATGGTTATCCAACACTGGTTAAACACATCTTATATTTGGTTTTGTGCCAGGAAGAGGGTTTAAATACTGCCTTGGGCTGACACTGTACTCTCTAGTTTTATCTCTACCTTCTCCACTTTGCTCTCCATGGTCCAGGCTCCTTACCCTAAGCTCTCAACCCACCACATTCCCACTTACCATTGCCCCCAACATACTATTCCATTGAGTTTCATTCCATTGAGTTTCATTTCTCTCTCTCTCTCTCTCTCTGTCTCTGTCTGTCTCCTAATAAATTCTCATAGAATCATGTTATTTTATCTTCATTTGTAATGTAACATTCATTAATGTGCTTATTCAATTAATGCCAATCTCCCCAACTAGACTGTGGGCTCCATGAAAACAAACACCATAACTTTCATTGTCCATCACTCAGTGTCTAGCATAGGATAGTCATCCAAAAAACATTTAAGGGAGAAAATATTTAGGAAAGAGAAAAAGAGAGAGGGAGGGAGAAAGGGAGAAGATCTCACTTACAAGAATGGAAATATTGAACATTAATGAAACCAAATAAGGGAATCAGAAAATTTTGTTAGAAATAATCCTATGAGATTATGCAATGCAATACTGTAGCCACTATTGAGCACTTGGAATGTAGCTAGTACAAATGAGAAACCAGATTTAAAATTTTACTGAATTTTAATTTATTTTAATTTAAATAGTCATATGTGGCTAGTGGCCACTGTATTTAAAAATGCAAGTATAGAGTAATGAATCCAATTCATTCATCTCACAGATAAAGAAAATAAAACCGAGAAAGGCAAAGTAACTCATGTAACTCCGTTCAAATGGCCAATATTAGAAACCAGATCTCTTGACATCCAGTCCATACTCTGGACTGCCATAACGATTAAATTAAAAGTCCATATTACATAGAACGGCAAAGACCCTCTACGAGTTTAGGCAGAGAAGAGCTGATGAAGGTTGGTGTACTCTAGGGACACTAAATCCATTTGTCACTTCTAGATTCCAGAGTCCCAAGTCTCAGGAGTTTGCCTAATCTTCATCAGAAAGTCAAATGGAGTCACGATTACTGAAAAGGTAGGTAATAAATGAGCTTTTCTCCTTTAAGCTTTATTTCCCCTAGAATGTACTCCTGTTGAGAAGAGAGTATTCAGTGAGCACCCCAGGAATGGCCAGCAGATTGGGTCCACCCTTAACATTTCTTTCAGAGGAGATCAAACACAGACCATGAAAGTATTTCCCTGATCTTTCCAATCAGGAATTACCTCACAGTTGCAGAAAATTTTTTCAGGCAAATTAAGTATTGGTCCATCACGTGCACCTAAGAGATATATTACATTTTCATACATTGTTGCTTTTCTTAACCCCTCCACCATTCTTTGTCATTTTAGGAGGTGTTTGAAACATGAATAGACTGATTGTCACAGCTCTGTCCACAAAGAGAGGATTCAGAGCTGGAAGGAAATTTTAGAGAGCTTTGTGTATTTTTCCCAACAAATAACAGTCTGTGTAATTATATATAAATATTTAAGCATCAATATTGTCTCAGTGAGGCTTTAGGCTACTCAACCAATCTTCTCTTCATGAGACTTTAATCATGAAAAGTCACAACAATCTGTTAAAATTACTGCAAAAAAATTGCAAAGGTGTCACGAGTGTTCAGTGAAGCTATCCATCTCGTGACGACAATTACCCCTCAGAAAGCTCTGCCCAAAGACATAAAGCAAAATGCAGAGTAAAGAGAATAGGCCCATATTTACAAAACCATTTGACAGCCTGGTAATACATTCAGAATTATGGCATTTTTTTAACATCTATTTTTTTGACGTTTGACGTTAAGCTTTGAAAAACTCAAGTGCCCACTTTACACTAAAAGCTTCAGGTTCTAAGCTCTCCTGAAAAGAAGCATTTCCCTTTTATTAATTATGAAGCTCCTGTAATATTTCCTTTTAGAATTATCACTATCGCTAGGTTCCCAGCGAGGTCATCGTTTTTGGCTTAGAAAATCCAATGCATTACCAATTCTCTGTGATTTGATGAAGCCAAAACTAGCTGCAAGAAAGATGAATTCCCAAAATATCTTCAGAATCTCCATTCCAGATATGTACCTAGGGGAAAAAAAGAAACCTTGTAATTAAAATAATGTCTTCATACATCTAAAATGAGTATATACCATACTTATATGTTATATATACCATATACCATACTCATATACCATACCGTATGTTAATTATATCTCAAAAAGATGTTTTATAAATAATATATACATATAACCATGGCTTTCCCCAGACCAACAGAAACTTGATAAGAATAAAGTGATTGTTGCTACATTGTTTCAATTGTACAAAGAAGATGGTCTTGCTGACCCAACTCAGGAAGAATTTTGTAAACACCCAGCGTGTATACCTCAGACTTTACTGTTTCAAGTTTTCCCGATATGACTATAAAAGGATAAAGCATATAGGGCATGGGTTGAACTTCCATTTCACACACTAAATTCATTCCAGGGAACATAAACATTTCCGGATGGTTTCCCTCGTATTTTTATACAAGCACTGGACGACCTTATAAACATTTGTGGCATGCAGAAATATTCAAATATCGCAGGAGCACATCTGCCTGATGAATTCAGCCTAGCCAGAAAATATTTTATACGTTCCCAGAAGAAGCAGAACACCAGACTTCCTTCCCTTCAACTTGGGTTCGTTTCTGAAGACCTCCATGAAAATTATCAAGTCGTCAATTCCATTTCCATTTTTTGACTCTAAGAAAGTCCATGTGTTTAAAAATAAGAAAATCATGGCATTCACATTGAATGAGATTTCAGCCAGAACAAGGAATACCTCATCTTTATATTCTTAGCCAGGGCCCTCAGCATCCCCAAAGATTGAAAGTAAGGATTCTTAAAGTCTGAGTTTGAATCCCAGACCCACTGCTTAATAATCTTGGGAAAGTTGCTTCACTGCTCAGTCCCTTTACCCATTTGTAAAATTGGAATGAGAATGGCATCTACCTCATAGTCTTGGAATCAGGATTAAGTGAGCTCATTACTCTAAAACGTTTTTCCTATAACCTGACACATAGAAATCACTCTTGGGGCAGCTGGGTGGCTGTCAGTTGAGCCTCTGACTTCGGCTCAGGTCATGATCTCGCGATTCGTGGATTCGAGCCCCACGTCGGGCTCTGTGCTAACAACTCAGAGCCTGGAGCCTGTCTTCAGATTCTGTGTCTCCCTCTCTCTCTGACCCTCTCCTGCTCACACTGTCTCTCTCTCTCAAATATAAATAAAACATTTTTTTGAAAATTAAAAAAAAAGAAATCACTCTTTAAGTGCTTATTAAGTGAAGTAAGTCTTCATGGATACCCACTATGTAAAAGTAAAAAAGTATTGCCCTCAACTTGAAACTCAGAATCTGTAAAGATACTCTGTGTTGTGCATTAATAAGGAAGTTAACTTGTTTTATATGTTTTAGTTTATATTTTTCATTTAGTTTATTTAATTTTCATTCTCAGTTGATCACTGCTTTGTAAGTTACGATGCTAATATCTCCAGGTTCCTCACCTCAAGCCTAGAAAAGGCCCTGCTGATCTTGTTGATGGAAATGAAAACATTAGGCCCCAGAAAGGTTAAGTAGCATACCGCAGCTACACAGCCAGGACTGTCAGGTTCTGAACCAGGTAACCTGACTCCAGGTGCCTGCATGGCAGGAACTCCAACCCTTCAATGAAAATTGCCAAGTCCAGACTGTCACTCAACTCCCCAGAGCACAACTAATGTAAAATGAAGACCTGTAAGCAATTTGCCACTGGGTAAAAATATGAGCTCAAGCCCTAAGTTTTAGCATCCACCAATTTGTCTTCAAAGATCACAGTTTATGTACAAAACACTGTATTAGATGCTGCAGATAATGCAATTACAAACCTTGCTTTCACATTTAGAGAACTGAACAATCCATTTGGGGAGAGAAACATTACATACTGGAAACACTAAGAAATTCAGGAAAGTTTAAATGCATACTTTGAATACAGCAAAGAGTTTAAGAGAGAGTCTCATTGTGTCTACATCACTTTGCAGTCAGGCCCTTTAACTGGAACATTATGTAAAAATCATATCATGATGCCCAGAAATCCCAGCTACCCAACAACTGACATCCTCTTTCCAGAAAGTGGAAGTGGAGCCATTCTGCTTCCCTAAGGACATATTTCTACTATTCGTGCTTAATTTACTCCTTAAAAATGATTCAAGGATGTGAGATAACCACATCTATTTTATTACTGTATGCTAACAGAAAACACTGGGAGAAGCCTTAAACTTTAAAGAAGCCCAGAGGCCTGATTCTGCTGTCAGCTTGACCATTTTCTTTGTGGTCTTGCGCTATCCAGTTCACCCTTGTGGACTTGAGCTATCCACTTGACCTTTGAAAGTTTATGTGATGACTCTCAAGGGCTTGGAACAACTACTACATTTCCCAGGGTATTGGTCCAATAATTTTCCAATAAGTACATGTGATATAATTGGATTTCCCTGTTCCTCAGTTTCTAAATCAACCTCCCACTAATGGCTCCTCAAGGAGACTTATAAGTGATTTGGAGGAAGGTACTTTAAGACTGTAAATATCCTATCCCCAATAAACTTTCATCTCATGGCAAACAAATGAATGCATGACCATAAAGAATAGACTTAATCCTAATGGACTAAGGACAGTATGAGGGTAAAGAGCTTGAGAGTTTGAAAGTGCCAGGAAGAATGATCCAAAATAAATTCAGACAGGAGAGGAGTTGAAATGGCAGAGGAATAATGAAGCCCTCATCCCTCAGACACAGCTAGATAAATATCAGATCAGTTTGAAACTCAAGAAATCAATCTGAAGACGGAGAGAGCAAAAATGCACAACTAGAGGTGATAAGACTGTCATATCATGGAAGGTAGGAGCTGCAGAGAGTTGATTTGGGGGAGAGAAGAGCTGTGGGTACTGCAATGGGAAAGGAGCCCTAATCGTGGAGAGAAGAGTGAAAGAGAAAGAAGGAGAGAGGTAGAAAGAGTGAAAGCAATGTGCAGGGAATTTCACAAGAGAAACTGTTCCCCAGAACCATGGACTGGGAAAGGGAGAGGGGCTGGATGCTGCAACTTCTTCTAAAGATTGGAGCACAGAGGGGGCGCCTGGGTGGCTCAGTCAGTTAAGCATCTGACTTTAGCTTAGGTCATGAACTCGCGGTCTGTGAGTTCAAGCCCTGTGTTGGGCTCTGGGCTGACAGCTCGGAGCCTGGAGCCTGATTCAGATTCTGTGTCTCCCTCTCTCTCTGCCCCTCCCCTGCTCATTCTCTGTCTCTCTCTGTCTCTCTAAAATATATAAATGTTAAAAATTAAAAAAAAAAAAAAAGATTGGAGCACAGAGTTTGAAGTTTTGGAGGTCTGCGCCATGGCCTGGGTCACACCTGGTGGGCTTAGAGGTGCTGCGATGGGGAAGGAGTGAGACACCCAGGAGTGGGTAGTGTTTTCTGAGGAACCCCTGGGTCACCCAGAGAAAAACACAGCCCCTGCTTGGAGTACATTTTGGAGAGGTGGCACAGCCTCTATGGGGGGCAAAAGAGTTGGTGAGCATCAATGTTCACTAGTATAGGAAGAGAGACACAGGCTGAGGGCAGTGAGCCATGGTGTCAGCTTTCTGCTTCACTTTACCATAAACTCTGAACTGCTGCATGGTCCCGCAACTGATTTCTAGGAAAAGCCAGCACCAACCACAGTGCAATGAGACCCTCCCCAGAGGATCAGCATTAGTCCATGCTGCTCAGATCTCTAAAATTTGGAGTTTTGAAATCCAGGCACATGCCTGAAATAAAGCACAGGAGTACTGTGCCACCTGGCAGGTGGCCAGCTCAGATGCAAGCAGGGTATAGGTAGGGATCTGGCAGAAGCCAGGGACACAAGAGAGGTCATTACTTGCTTTTCTTGTGAGGGCTTCCAGAAGAGTGGCAGGTGTGAGATCCCCACTCCAGGGACAACAGAGTGGGGCCATGCCATTCCCCAATCAGCACTAACCAACTTCAGTGAGTAAAACAGCATCACCAAGCAGAGGCTGGAGCCACATACACAAGCCTACCACCACCTCCCCTCTGCACCCTCCTGGTACATCACCTCTAGGGCAAGTCTACCAGAGAATCAGGAAAGCAAGCCCCTCCCCCAGAAGACTAGCACAAACCCCTCACAAGCACCAAGTCTACTGATCATAGAGTGCTATAAAGCTTCAGCTCTTGGGGAAATATTGTTATTTTTTCCCTTAGAAACAGAAAAAGCAATTTATCTCTTTTTCATATATACATACAAACATATATACACACACATATATATGTATACCACACACACACACACACACACACACACACACACACACACCTCAACATCATAAAGCCATATACAAAAGACCCACAGCTAATATCAGCCTGATGGGGAAAAAACTGAGAGCCTTTCCTCTACAAGACAAAGATGTCCACTCTCACCATTACTATTTAACTGGAAGTCTTAGACTCAGTAATCAGACAACAAAAAGAAATAAAAGGCATCCAAATCAGCAAGGAAGAAGTCAAACTTTCACTATTTGCCGATGATATGATACACTATGTAGAAAACCTGAAAGACTCCACCAAAAAGTGCCAGAACAAATACAGGAAGTCAGCAAAATCGCAAGATATAAAATCAATGTACAGAAATTGGTTGCATCTCTATAGACCAATAATGAAGCAGCAGAAAAAGAAATCAAGGATTCAATCCCATTTACAATTGTACCAAAAAAAATAAGATACCTAGGAATAAAACTAACCAAAGAGGTATATAATCTGTATTCTGAAAACTATAGAGCTCTTACGAAAGAAATTGAATAGGACATAAAGAAATGGAAAAATATTCTATGCTCATGGATTGGAAGAACAAACATTGTTATAATGTCAACACTACCCAAAGCAATCTACACATTTAATGCAATCCCTACCAAAATACCACCAGCATTTTGCACAGAGCTAGCACAAACAATCTTAAAATTTATATGGAACCTTGAAGACCCTGAATAGCCAAAGCCATCCTGAAAAAGAAAAGCATAGCTGGGGGCATCACCATTCCAGACTTTAAGCTATATTACAAAGCTCTAGTCATCAAGACAGTATAATATTGGCACAAAAACAGACACATAGATCAATGGAACAAAACAGAAAATCCAGAAATGGCTCCATACTATATGGTCAGCTATTTTTCAGCAAAGCAGGAAAGAATATCCAATCAAAAAAAGACAGCCTCTTCAACAGCTGGTGTTGGGGGAAAATGGACAGCAACACACTAGAATTAAACTGGATCACTTTCTCACACCATACACAAAAATAAATTCAAAATGGATGAAAGACCTAAATATGAGACAGGAAATCATCAAAATCCTAAAGAAGAACACAGGCAACAACCTCTTTGACTTCAGCCAGAGCAACTTCTTACTAGACACATCACCAAAGGCAAGGAAAACAAAAGCAAAAGTAAACTATTGGGACTTCATCAAAATAAAAACTTCTGCACAGTGAAGGAAATAATCAGCAAATCTAAAAGGTAGCCCATGGAAATGGAGAAGATATTTGCAAATGACATATCTGACAAAGGGTTAGTATCCAAAATCTATAAATAACTTATCAAACCCAACATCCAAAAGCCAAATAATCCAGTGAAGAAATGTGCAGAAGGCATGAATAGAAACTTTTCCAAAGAAGACATCCAGATGGCTAACAGACACATGAAAATATGCTCAACATCTCTCGCCATCAGGAAAATACGAATCAAAACCATGATGAGATATCACACTTGTCAGGTTGGCTAAAATTAACAACACAAGAAGCAACAGGTGTTGGTGAGGATGCGGAGAAAGGGGAAACTTCTACCACTGTTGTGGGAATGCAAACTAGGGCAGCCACTCTAGAGAAGAGAATGGAAGCTCATCAAAGAGTTAAAGATAGAACTACCCTATGATCCAACAATTGCACTACTAGGTACTTACCCAAAGGACACAAACATACAGATTCGAAGTGGTACATATACCCTGATGTTTATAGAAGCATTCTCAACAAAAGCCAAACTATGGAAAAGACTCAAATATCCATCAACTGATGAATGGAAAAAGAAGATGTGTGTGTGTGTGTGTGTGTGTGTGTGTGTGTGATGGAATATTATTCAGCCATCAAAAAGAATGCTAACTCGGGGCACCTGGGTGATTCAGTTGATTAAGCATTCGACTCTTGATCTCAGCTCAGGTCATGGTCTCAGTTCATAAGTCGAGCCCCCTATTAGGCTCTGTGCTGACAGCATGGAGCCATCTTGGGATTCTCTCTCTTCCTCTCTCTCTGCCCCTTCTCTGCTCATGCTCTCTCTCTCTTTCTTTCTCTCTCGAAACTAAATAAATAAACACTAAAAATTTAAGAAATAAAGAATGAAATCTTGCCATTTGCAATGACATGGTTGGAGCTACTGGGAGCCACACCGGCCTCTCTGGATGGCAGTCACAGCAAGGAAATGGCAGTGTTTGCAGCTCCTGCCATGAGAAACGAAAACTGGTATCTCTTTCTGTTTTTTTGAGATGAAAGCTCTGTGGATGATTGTCAAAAGCCTCTTCCTATGGGCCTTGCAGATCAAAGACAATTGAGCCTGGCCCCGAGACAAAGAGTCTAATTTAAAGTTAAGGTACAGATAAGGGCAGAACATAAGTTACTACATATATCTTTGCTAATTGGTGATGCATAGCAGTCCCTTCCTCAAAGCCTACATTCCACAAACACCCTCCCTTACACTGGCAGCTGGGATGAGGATAGATAAGAGTCGCTAAAACATAAACCCTGATGCAAAGACTGACACATGTATGGCCCCCATGGTGCTTGCACATTCAGCATCAAGGAAAAGGCTTGCTCAAGCAACTTAGCAACAAGCCTAATATACATTTTTCCTCTTGTGATTAAAAATTATCTAGAGGCCTACCCACGCAAAATAAGATAAGTTTGTTAGTATCTTAATCTGGGGGACTGACGTCAAGAATATGGGGAGGTTCTGCAAGAATACTTTCGTAAAGCCTGTTTCTGTACACCTTCCACTGATCAAAGCATCTTATCACAAATAATTAGCCCCTGTAAAAATTCTGTCTTCTGATGTCATGTTACTGTTTGACCTATAAACAAAGACCCCAAAACTGACAGGACGGAGATGCCTGCCTGGTGATCAGAAAGAATCTCGGGGCTCTCTCACTCTCTCTCTCGCCGACACCGTCCATCCTTCAGGGACCCCTGGACCTGCTGGAGCCGGCCTCCAGCATGGAGCTTAAGTGTATTATGTTAAGCGAAGTTAGTCAGTCAAAGAAAGACAAATACTCCATGATTTCACTCATATGTGGAATTTAAGAAACAAAACAGATAAACATAGGGGAAGGTGGAAAAGAGAGAAAGGGAAACAAACCATAAGAGACTATTAACAATAGAGAACTAACTGAGGGAAGGTGGGGAATGGACTAAATGAGTAATGGGTATTAAGGAGGGCACTTGTGCTTAGCATTGGGTGTTATATGTAAGTGATGAATCACTAGATTCTAGACTTGAAAACAATATTGCACTATATGTTATCTAACTAGAATCTAAATACAACATTGTAAAGAAAAATATAAGATAAAATAAATAAAATAAAATAAAATAAAAAGGCATTGCTCATACACACATACACAAAACAAAAAAGAAAATAAATTCAGATATGATGATGATGATTACTATTGTTACAATAAAATACAATATTGTAATTTTTTAACTCTTGGATTAATGAAGTTAGATGAAATAGAAAACCTTCAAGTAGGATATCTACATTTTCATATTCTATTATGTCCTAATTATTAGTATTAATCATAAGAAATGGGAAGTATTTTTAGTTACTTGTAAATAAAGTACCAGAGCTGTTTACAGAAATCCAATGGGAAAGTCAAAAGTTTATAAACATTTTACAGCTGCGCGTATGTGTATTTATATTAATGAAGAGAAAACTGTAGGTTAAGGACTTAATACCTATATTATATATACTATTTCCTGATGATGTTTCTACCTAATTAAGCTGCTGAACGGGTTTTGAACATGTAGGGCTTATTGTGGAGGCCAAAAAAAAAAAAAAAAAGCAATTAAGTAGCATGCAATTAGATAGGGTTAGCATAGGATACTGATTCTTTCTGGAAATAATTCTAATGGGTGTGGGGTAGAGAGATATTTCTCTCAAAGTATGCTGAAAGAAGTTAAATAGTTAAATAGTCAACTAGAACAGTCTAGTTTTTTATGTTTATTTTATTTTGAGAGTGAGAGAGAGCGTAAGCAGGAGGGGCAGAGAGAGAGGGAGAAAGAATCCCAAGCAGGATCCACATTGTCAGCATGTGGAGCCTGATGCCAGGATCAAACTCATGAGCCCATGAGATCATGACCTCAGCTGAAACCAAGAGTCTGACACTTCACTGACTGAGCCACTCAAGTGACCCTAGAACAATCTTTTTTAAGATTAATTCATTCAGTTAAAAAAGTTACCTTGCAACCAACAACCATAGTAATAATTGATTCCAGAAAGAATCATCAAATGAAGCTAAAACCTTTGGGTAGAAGCATGTTGAGGAACAAGATTTTGCCTACCACAAGTTTCAAAGCATCTCTTAACAAATCACTTATAAGTTACAAAAGGTAAAAAAAATCTTTAAAAAAGAGAAACATGGTGGACATAATTTAACCAGCAATGTTGGGATAAACCAACATCACATACTTCCTGAAGTGATGCATGAGAAAACTCTACATCAGTTACATGGTAGTTCTCCTCAAAATCCATGACTTAAATCTAATAGTGAGGAAACAAACAAATCCAAACTTAGAGATGGTCTAAAAAACAACTGGCTTGTGCTGCTCAAATGTATTTATTTTTATTTTTATCTACTTATTTTTGTTTTAGAGAGAGAAAGATAAAGCATGAGCGGGAAAGAGAGAGGGACAGAGAGAATTTTAAGCAGGCTCCACGCAGAGCCTGATGCAGGGCTCAGTCCCACAACCCTGGGATCATGACCTGAGTCAAAATCAAGAGTGGGCTGCTCCAACCACTCAGCCCCCCAGGTGCCCCAAAAACAATGTCATGAAAAACAAAGAAAGGGTGAGAAACCAACTGAGGTAAAAACAGTCTAAAAAGACATGATAACTAAAGGCAATGCATGATCATGGATTGAGGAAAAATGGCTATAAAGGACATAAAGTGAGATAATAGGTAAAAATTAAACACGGACTAAATATTATATAATAATTCTGTATCAATATTACATTTCCTGAGTTTGATCGTTGTGTTGCCATCATGTAAGAGAATGCTCTGGTTATGAAGAAATATGGGTAATATGGAGCAGAGGGTCTTGAGGTCGCCAACTTATTTTCAAATGTTCAGCAGAATTATAATAATATATAAAGAAACAAAGTGTAGTGATAATCTGCTAACTTTTTTATTGAGTGTTTATTGTTTACCAGATAATATGTTGGGCATATTAAAGAAATTCTTTTCCTGAGAGGACTTGGACCCCTGAGGCAGAGGAGAGATCGATAAATTGTAATATTGTGGGATGAGCAAAGTTATATAGAAATCTGTGCAAGGTGCTGAGGAACCCAGTGGGTGAGCATCCCTCTGCACTTGCTGAAGGCTTCAAAGAGCAGATGCTGCTGGAGTTGAGACTTAAAGGATGAGCAGAAATTTACAAGTGAGCAAGTGGAGAAAGGGAATTCCAGACATGGAACAGCATGGGCAAGGACTCAGGAGAGGTATTGGACACCCTCAAGTAAGGCTCATCTTAGCTTGGGAGCTAAGGTTTTGGACCACAGGGGACCTGGTTAAGCCTTCTTGGATCTCATACTTCCGTGCTGCATAAGCTCTGAGGGTCTGCATCTAATAGAAGTCTTTGACTTTCTGAGATGCATGAACTCAGAAGATGGGATAGAAGAGGGGACATGCGGGGGACACCTGGGTGGCTCAGGTCATGATCTCACAGCTTGTGAGTTCGAGCCCCATGTTGGGCTCTGAGCTGATTCGGACTCTGTGCCTGCTTCGGACTCTGCATCTCCATCTCTCTCTCTGCCCCTCCCTCGCTCACACTCTGTTTCTCTCAAAAATAAATAAACATTAAAAAATTTTTTTAAAAAGAAGAAGAGGGGACCTGGGTAGAGTTTTTCAGTCTCATCTGCAAACTACCTTAATTTCATTTAATTAAACCGGCAATGCTTTATATACGAGTCCCCTTCAAGGTTTCTATTCTCCTTCTATGAGCCCCTCAAAAATGAAATGAAAAGATGCCATGTCTAATGTTTTATGCCACTGGTTCTTAGCCTGAGCATTGAGTCAGAATCATCCAGAAGACCAGCTAAAACCAAGCTTCCTGGATCTCATCTCCAGAGTTTCTGATGTAATAAGTCTGAGTGATGAGAGTGTGTGCTGAGTGGAATCAGCACACTTTGAAAACCATTCTTCCATGCATTTAGCATGCAGGCAGATGTCAGTTCCATTTACCTTCAACACTATCTCTAGCACAACAGGGAGGAAAACAAGTGTCTCTTATCAACTAAGTGGGGAAAGGGAAGAGACGATCAATTAAAAATGTTTTCTTTATATATACATGACTGAGAGGTAAGCAGAAGCTTCAAAATATTTAGATGAAAGATCCAATGCAAATGCGAAAAATTAAACACTTCTTTTTTCAATTTGATTTCTATTATACTCTATTCCCTGAAATAATAAAGAGCTATGTCCTCTTTTATTTTTATTTTTTTCAAATTTCTCTGGTCACTTCAACAGGATTATTTTAGGCTCTGTATACAAAACTGTCTTGGAATATACCACATCTGGGCAACAGGGAGCTCCAGAAGCAAACAATTGAGGGACATGCACAGAATTCTTCTGTACACATCACATTAGAATCCACACAGCATGTTTAACAGTTAAGAAAAACGAAAGGTTAGCCTTAACCTACTTCATAAACATTAACATTTGCTTCCGTGCCCATTTACAAATCTTAGGACAGCTTGGATATATACACAACTTTGTTGTAAAATATTTGAGGGAGGCTGTGTCAAACATTTCAATGACAATTAATGTGTCATTAGGCCCAAAAAGAAAACATAACAAGATGCAGAATCTTGGAGCATTCCTCCAGGGAGTGATAAGGAACACAATGCCAGAGTTCAGTAGGGCCCTGACACTCGGATCCGCATCCGCCGCAGTAATTGCAAGATCAGCACACAATTTGTGAGGTGTTTAAAATTTTGGAACTGAATAGAATCTCAGCTTTTGGGCAGTTTTTAACTATCTTAGGCCCCTTTCATATCCTGATTCACCGAGTTTCCCACAGTGCCTGGTTCATACATCACCTACACCATTTACCATATATATATTGCCATTGATCATTTATCTACCTCACTGGGCTGTGAGAGGAGCCTTGGTCCAAGAAATCTTTGTAGTGCTGGCTACATTATTGAAACTAATAAATCTTGGGTGACTGGGTAGCTCAGTCAGTTAAGCATCCGACTTCGGCTAAGGTCATGATCTCACGGTTCATGGGTTCGAGCCCCGTGTGGGGCTCTGTGCTGACGGCTAGCTCAGAGCCTGGAGCCTGTTTCAGATTCTGTGTCTCCCTCTCTCTCAACCCTCCCCTGCTCACGCTGTCTCTCTCTCTCTCAGAAATAAAAAATTAAAAAATTTTTTAAAAAAGAAACTAATAAATCTTTCCCTTTTATGATCATTATTTAATGTTTGGACAAACTGCTGAATGATTTAATCCAAGGAAAAAGAATGTTCAAACTCTCACAACTGATGTGTAGCTTATAAATTCCATCACCCCAGCATTTCACGAGCTTGGTTTTGCCAGAGAGCTGGGAACAACTACCCTATCTTTCTCAAGTATTCCATTCAGGAAGAATGCCCGCAATCCACTAAGCAGATCAGGTCCTTCCAAAGACGGTGGGCCGGTCAGGGCACTCTGCTACTCCCTACTTCCTGTCACCAGGAAACACAGAAAGAGGAGGTCATGAATAGGGCAAGATGGCCTTCTGCAATTATCTGCTTTGGCATCATACACCCTGTCCCTTATTTATTTTATGTCCTTTAAGAAGGTTACTTCCGAATCTATAAAGTATAGTATGGCGCAATAAAAAATTGCATAGAACTTGACTTTGAATTTTCTGGTTCAAGTTTCAACCCTGCTACATTCTTGTTATACAGCTTCTTGGAAGTCTCTTGAACTCACTAAGCCTCAGCTCTTTTAGTATGAACTAAAGGGAATGGTACTGTGCCTTCACCACTTGACAGAGTTATTGTGAGGACAGCATAAAGTAGTGGGGAGGGGTAGGAAAGACTTTGTAGAAAGCTATAAAACTTGAGAGGTTGCCATCACTTTGGTCAAGCAATCATCTACAAAATTCCAAAAATTGAATACTTTATCACCATAGAACCAGGCCTCAGAATTTTTATTCCAAGAGAAATGCACTGCTTGAACCAGAGAGCTTTGGCTACATTTTCACTTCATTATGTCTAGGAAATAATCACACTATGACAAAAGTGAGATTTTGGATAGTAACAGACATTTTACAGTAGTGAGAGAAGATTCCCTAAACTGGGAAAGTGGAGTACCACATGTGACAGCAAGCTGGGGGTCACCCGGATGAGATAAGCTCTTTGAGATCTTAAGTTATGAAATCTTAGCCGTCTGTGTTCTTTGAGCTTAATCTTTTACTTTGGTCTCCAGGGCTTCAGCTTAAAATAACTTAAATGCCACTGAACTCTTCTTTGTATCTTTTTTGAATATCTGAAATGCTGTATAATAAAATTTTAAGGACGAGCTGAAAAAATACCCACTAAATGCAGTGACACAAACTTATCCGTCCCTCAGAAAGTTTATGATATTTCCTTACAGATTGCAGGATGCCTTGACTAGGCTACAAAACTTCCTGCAGTTTATAGAATTATAAGTCAGTGTGTTTTGCCAAGTCTACTCAGGCTTCGATGATTTCGAATGTCACTTATTCCTTCACTTTACCTGGAAGGCCACATACTACTCCTTGGCCCCAGTATGCCTGTGCGCGTGTGCGTGCACACGCGCGCACGCGCGCACACACACGCACACACACGCACACACACACGCACACACACACACACGGCAGGCTCTATTCATCTTTCAAAACCCAGCTGTCACCTTCCTAACTCAAGCTTGATGGCAAATCACTCCATGTTCTGTTCTTCTTCTGAAATCTGTACATTTATTTCAATGAATTATTGGGATTTGTTAGGACTGTCTTTACCACTAATATATGCTCGACACCCAGAACAGTTCCTTTTTCTGCTCCCCTTTTTTCTTTCTCTCTCCCTTCCTTCCTTCTTCCCTCCCTCTGTTCATTTCTTTCAGTTCATGGCTACTGCAGCTTTCTCGTAGCATGGACCAAAAGCCATAGAGTTACCATTAACTCCTCTCACACACACACACACCCCTACATCCAACCTGCCAGGAAATCATGCTGGATCAACCTTTAAAACTGTTTACACAGAAACTGCTGTGCTTATCATTTCTACTGCAAATAGACTGGTTCAAGCCACCATCACCTCTCTTGCTTGATTACTACAGCAACCTCCATGGCTCTCCCTGCTTCTAACCTTTCTCTCTGAAGTCTATTCTCAACATAAATCCAGGGGAATCCTTTTAGATCCTTGGTCACCTCTGCTCAAAGCCTTCCAATGTCTCCATTTCATTCAGAGTAAAAAACAAAATGGACTACATACAAGGTCCTATATAATCTGGCCCCCAGTCTTCTCTGACTCATCTCTCACCCTGACACATGAGACTCTGATCACTTTGGCCTACTGGCTGTTCTTCAAATAAGCCAGTTATACTCACTGCATAAGGTTTTTGTACATACTGTTTATTGTTTCCTCTATCTGGAATGTTCTTCCCTACCTATCCCCATATACTCACATATATCCCTATATGTATATATATACACACACACACATCTACACATATCCACATATATCCACAAATATCCACATATCTCCTAAATATCCACTTATATCTACATACATCCATATATATCCCCATAGTTACCCATATATCTACATACTTCCCCCTATGTTCCCATATATCATATATATCAGCATATATCCACTCTTACCAATACATATTCACACATATCCATATATATCTACATGGCTGATTCCCTTTCTTCCCTCAAGTCTTTGCTCAGATATCACCTTCTCGGTGTGGTCCACCTTAGCCGTCCTACTTAAAATTGCAATCTCCCCGTGTTGTCCCAGCATACCCATCCCCCTTACCCTCCTCTGCTCTTCCTCTTTTCCTATCACCTTCTAACATTGTATGGAATATTCATCATGGTCTTTATTAATTACCTGTTACCATGCCCCACCTTCACCTAGAATAGAAGTGCTACAAGGAATCTTGTTTTCCATGATGCATCTCCAGTGCCTGACATACAGTAGGTGCTCCAAAAAGATTTGTTGCATAAATTCATTTGTTCAGGGAAAAAAAAAATGATTTCCTGTTCTTTAGACAGAATGTTCTAAACAAAGATTTATAGCCATTCCTGGGAAGACTGGTGCTCCCTAGGCCATTATTTTTTGGTAAATGGAGGACTTGAAGCCAACTGGGTTCACTTTTATATTTTAATTATAATTATATTTTTAATTCATTTGCATTAAAAATATAATCAGAACAAGTAGCATAAAACTAAACACTTAGCAAATTTATAGATTAAGTAAAACCGGATCATAGGCATAGTACTGGAAGGGTCTTGGTTTAAGATCTTTGAGAAATCCAGAATGGAACCAGTCTGCAACTGTAACCGTGCCCAAGGAGGCAGGAGTGGAATGCAGCCAGAGGTGAACCTTTAAAAACTCACAGTCACCAAAATTCTCTTATACAGTGAGTTGCTCAAACATAAAGACACAAGATTAGGTTGGAATGTTTGGGCAAAACAATTTCCTATATGATCTTTTTAAAAGGACTCATGGTGCTTTTATTTCAGAACAAAATATCAGGTAAATAATATTCATTATTTTACTTCTTAGTGACTCTGTAATGGCCCATATTTGCTGTTTCTGCAAAAATGCAGACAGAGCTTCATTACTCATGGTGAGTGATGGAATAAATGCATCCATAGGCCTTTCAAGGCCCATTCTTATGAGCCTAAAACTACCAGACAGAATTATGTGATGACAGACTACTTTCAAAGGCCTGTGGCATGCCCACTCTGGGCTGAAATAAAAGGACCTCTTTGCATTTGCAATTCCCTGGGCCTATTTCTTAGTCTCTGAAGATCAATTCCAAAGAGAACAAAAAGGTGCTAGATTTTTCTCCTGTAGTCCTGTGGGATAATTCTCAGTCAATACGTGATTCTTCCATCCCACAGAAGTCACCCAGAATTGTTGTCACCATCCCTATGCTTGTTCAGTGAATTTACATATGTAGGTATCAACCCCAGTGATCAAAAAAATTGCACATAAAATCTGAACCTGATCAATTTTACATTAACTTTTCTTGAAGTTTTTTATAAAAATAAATTTTTTTGAACTCTAGTAAATGATATGAATGCTGATGTAGTTAGGGAGCTTACTGATGTTTATAATTTACTTTAAAATGCATTTAAAAATAAGATGGGGTAACAGATGGCTAGAGGGACGACATGTGAAAAAATAACTATATTAAAATGTTCATAGTGAATCTAAGAGGGGAGTATACATGTATTCCCTGTGAATTCCTTAACTTTTGCTGGATGTTTGCAATTTTTCATTAAAAATATAAATAACCATCTAACTTGTTTCTTAAAATTGTGCATGGTAGTCAAATGGAAAGAAAAATGGCGGTCGAATTATATGCATTCTGGCAAGCTAGATGGGAGAAAACTTTATTTCTAACTGAAAATTGCCCCTGGCATTGTTTCGAGTCATTTTTACCTGAGTTTTAAATCTCTACTAAGCCTGTTTATTCCCTGAATCTTTAGCGTTTTCTTCCTCTCTTGGCCTTATGATTCTAACACTAATCTCCATGTTTAAATTCTCCCAAAGCTTCGCCTCAGTGAAATAATTCATGAGACACATGTTGAGCCCCCATATATTGGTTTCCCCTTTCCACACAGATGGTAAATTCTGGGCCTAATCTGAAAACAGGTCATATCTTTCTGCTCCGTAAAAGTTCAGAGTTACAGATCTCCTTCTGCCACAGTCTGAATCTTAAAGGTTACTTTTTCTCTGTGTGTCTACCAGAGATACTCTTTGGGTTTTTCCCTCTGTGTCTTTGTCCCTGGCTCAATTTCTCTCCATCTCTTTGCTATGCAAGATCTCTCTTTCAGTCTCTATCACTTTCTCCTCTGTTGGTCTGTTGATCCCTCTCTCTCTCTGCCTGGAAGTGAAAGAGAAGCAGTGCATTTGCAAAAATACATGGAAACAATCTAGAGTTCCCACCTACCCAGCTCTCCCTAGGAAAAGGAATTTCCTCCTACCTGGCAAAACCTTGCGGACTTGTCCTTTTAATTCCCCCTTCTTGTCTTCATCCCTTAAGAAGCGTTTGAGCCTTGGGAACTCCCTAGAGTACAGGAAGGCTCAAGGGCACAGAGACACACCAGATTTTCCAGCATTTAATACTCTCCTGGGGGAAAGGAAGGGGGGGCCAGGGGAGGAGCAAAAACGATGTTTATGGTGACTGACGCATTGCTTGTTCTCATGTGTGCTTTATCGCCATTATTTAAAAAGGATCCTTCACTCCGTAAACACTGGTCTTGAAAATGATTACAAAAACTTACCAGGGAGAACATTCTCAAAAAATAGTAATAATAATAATAATAATAATTTCAAAATAATATAAATGAAACTAACCTTTTTCAAATTTAATTAAAAATTCCTAGACTAAAAATTAATCCTAATTATCCTTATTTCATTTAGTCTCATCCAAAGACTATCTAGACTATGAGCCCTCTGAGAGCAAGAACTGGCATAATTCATCTTTGAGTCACTCATATCCTCTAGCAAAGAGTCTTGTACATACTAGGTCTCAAAACAGCAGGCATAATGGATGGATGGATAGATGGATGGATGAGTGGATAAATCGATGAACTGAACAATGACAAACACTCCCTGTATTGATAATATTTATCACCCAGGGTAAAGCTCAAGCATCTATATTCATCCTGGATGCTCTAAACTAGCTCCTACCAACCAGATTAGGGATCAAGATGGAGTCAAAAGAAATATGTAAGTATTTTTATGTGTGTGTATACATGAGTTAAACAATTAAGCTGTTGTAACAAGAGACCTAATGACGAAGGTCATTTCCTTCTCACATAGTTCAGTCTAAGGTGGGTATTCCAGGTGAGGAAGAGGCTGTCCTCTACATAGTCATTCAGGGAGCCAGCTAACATTCAACATGTGACACCTGAAGTTTCTTCAAGTACTCCCGGGAGGAAGGGCGAAAGAGCGAACTCTACAGACTTCCTCCTAAACAAGTGAGGCAGAGGTTGCTCATAGTTCTTGCACTCACATTCTGCTGGTCAGAGCTTAATCACACAGCCACATCCAGCAGCAAGGATGTCTGAGATTTGACTTCCAACAAGGCAGCCATGTGCGCTGCTCACTCTGTTCCCATGAAAGATGGAGAGGGAGAATGGAGGTGGAGAAGGGGTTGGTCAGCTACTACCTCCATCACTTTTTGTATACGTGTTTTTCACCATTATCTCAAAATCTGAAGACCCATACTTGGAACACAGTGTCATTTTGTTTCTGGCAGGAGTATTCAAGGAAATGGGGTCAAATGAAGTTTCTCAAAGTAACTTGTCGATAGAACAGTGTGTCATTAACGGAGTTGAATTCAAGCTTCTCTGTGTTTTTCCAGGATTGTTTAAATTTGACAGGGAGTGTCTCCTACACAGAGGATAACTTCCAAAATGATAGGTTAGTTCACTCTTCATCAATTTAAATTAAGGGTAATTATTCATGATGGGAGGGGATAACAGGGGCAATGTTTTGCTCTACTTAGAAATAGAGTAACTTCATATATAGCTAAGAAGCAGTAAGAGCTCACTAAATATTCTGATTCCCTGAGGGAAATAATCAAGCTATCATATGTAAAACTCCTCAGTAAATACAGTGAAGTTCAGATGTTTTAACGCCAACTGATGCTTTCAGTCTTTTGTGCCCTCCTGCTCAGGAAGTCATGTTCTTCCCCTTGACTCACCCACCCAAAAGCATCCCCCTCCTCTATCTTCCTATCATTCCCCAAAGAGGTAGCTTTATCCCAAGAGAGCTTTAGGCTCAAGGTCTTAAACTTTCTCTAACACAGACCCTGGTTAAATAGCACGGTCCTTATTTATTCTGTTTTTTCAGAGCATTCACCATTTTGCTGTGGTTTGTATCCTCTGCTTGACCTTCAGACAGTATTTCTGCTTCTCCTTGTGTGGTATTCTCCCATAAGGAAGAAGCTTGCTGTCTTCGTTTGGGTTCCCCCAAAAGCAGACCCTGAGACAAGGACTTCAGTGTAGGCAATTTATTTGGAAAGCCGTGCAAGGACGAAAGAGAGGGAATATGGATGGGGCGCCTGGGTGGCTTAGTCAGTTGAGCGTCCGACTTTCGCTTAGGTCATGACCTCGCGGTTCGTGGGTTCGAGCCCCGCGTCGGGCTCTGTGCTGACTGCCAGCTCAGAGCCTGGAGCCTGTTTCAGTCTGTGACTCCCTCTCTCTCTGACCCTCCCCTGCTCACACTGTCTCTCTCTCTCTCTCTCTCCTAGAAATAAATAAAAATATTTAAAAAAAAAAAAAAGAGAGAGAGGGAATATGGAAAGTAAGACCTGAAAGAATAAAAACCAAAAAGTTTGCCTTACTGTGTGTATCAACTCTGTAGGAAACTGAGGTTCAGTCTCGCTGGGGACCCTCTCAAAAACTCAGAATGTCCCAGTGAGAGACAGTTTGGATTTAGTCAGTAAATGCCATCTCTCAGCGGTTGAGATGCGCAGGGGGAGGGGGAAGAGGGAGGACGAAGTCCTGGACACTTCCAAGCTGCCCTGTGAGCAGACTAAGTAAGCTTCTTTGGCAAAAAAAAAAAAAAAAAAAATTGTTTTTAAAAAAAAAAAAAAAAAAAAAAAAAAAGTCCTCAAAGGGAGGAGCTGGAAGGCTGTGGTGGGAAACTGTACACATGCTCAGAAACTGTCCTTGGCTGCAGGGGAGCTCAGAGATGCACTGAGCGGATCTGGGGCATGGCACAAACGCTGTCTCCTGTGCATGCCAATTTCTTCAAAACAAAGTCTCCTCTCCTCAGGACCTCCGATTCCTCCTCCCACTGACTATTTTCCCCATAAGTAGAACTAGATTCCTAAGCACCGAGTTCACTACTTCTTCCTCTTTGCTCTTGCAAACATGTGTGACAAAATTCGCTGTTGCCCTCACCCTGGCTCATGCAGTTTGTTTCCCTTCGAATTGTTTCCATCACTAAATTGTGAGCTGCTCAATGATAGAAATTTTATCTCCTCTGCAAAGATAAACACATAGTAGGAGCTCCACAAATATTTGCACTGAATAAATGGCAAACAACGCCTCAGTGATATATGGAAATTCCAAAGGACCTTCAACCTCTCTTTGTGAATGACATGATATTTCCACCTTAACTCACTCCTTGATGTTTGGATACAAAAGCCATGCTGTTATTTCAAGAGAGCCCCTGATCAAATGTATATATGATAAGTAGAAGAGAGAACTCTTCTGTGAGGCTCTGGGAGAAAAAAAAATGCTTTTGTTAATTAACAAAAGGACATGAGAAACCTTGTTCTCTAAAATCATGGACTGTCAGAAACTGCTGTTTGAAATCACATTCAGTGAGAATGAAACACCTCTTTTTGCCTGGGAGATGTAAGTCGTTTTAACACAGAAAAACAACCTCAATTTCCAACCCAGGTGCACAGCTTCAGATAAGGGTTCTAAACACAACATTCCACATTTATCTTAAGTTTGTAGTTTCCAAGGAAACAGGACCCTGCATTCTCATCTCAGCCCAGGCCTGATGTCAACTCCTTAATATACCCCCCACTGCTTTACTCTGAATGAGCCTAACACTGCTTTGTTGAAATTTAAATCTCATTCTTTCCCCAAATACTCTAACCAGCCTGTGTCTTCTTTTGGTGAGATGCCCCATTATCCCTTTGGTGCATGAGTCCCCTTGCTCACCTCTGGCCAACTTGCTAATAGCACACAGTTATCAAGGTTGCTAGTCATTATCACGAAAAGCCCTTAGAGATAGACACTGAGAAGAGTGGGCACTTAACTTTGGTCAGGAGCTAAGTCATAATTTTTTGTAGAAGACCTAGGGCCTTGAATGTATAATGAATGAGTGTTTGAGAAGGCCAAATTTATATGGTAGATCCAAACTTAGAGTAGAAGGGATAAAGAGAAGAACCAGGACAAGTAAAACAGTCACTTACTCTCTGCCTACGTGGAATGATAACCAGCTATCTTATGAGAAACTTACATTCCAACCTCTGCTCCAGTGGGAGCTGGAGTCCACACACTATGATTGGTCTAGGAATAAGCATGTGACCCAAGACTGGCCGGTCAAAATCCTTCCTTAGATTTTCCCCCAACATCTCAGTTATAAAGCTTTAAAGATATAGGAGCACCTGGGTGGCTCAGTTGGGTTAAGCATCAGACTTTAGCTCAGGTCATGATCTCACAGTTCATGGGTTTGAGCCCCATGTCGGGCTCTATGCTGACCGCTAGCTCAGAGCCTAGAGCCTGCTTCAGATTCTGTGTCCCCCTCTCTCTCTGCCCCTCCCCTGCTCTTGCTCTGTCTCTCTGTCTCTCTTAAAAATAAAGTAAACATTTAAAAAAACTTTAAACATATAATGCTGAATTTGTCTGTTGCCATGGTTTTAGCTTCGTTTGGCAGCCAGCCTGACCTCAAAATACAAAGGAAAGCAGAAACAAAACTCTGAGGACATTCAAGTACCTGTCCTTCTACTGTTTTTGTTTGTTTGTTTGTTTGTGGCTGGTTGTTCTATTTTAATTTTCACCATTTGTTCCTCAGAATCATCAGTATGATGATGTCTACCTTTAGGTAGACATAATCTAAAATTTTTTCCAGGGCCCAATATTAGATTTTCTTACTTGAGTTTTATTCCATCTCTACAGATGCAAGCCTGTGCATTTTTTTGTCAATGAACACCAGATAATTCCACATCTCTTCCTGTTTTCTTTTGCTACCATGAATTCTAGAGTCAAATACAATATTCAACAGCAACAAATATTTGTACATTTTACAAAATTTAGCCCTGGAAAGGATCTTTCAGATCATCTAGTCAAACCTCATTATTTTGCAGAGGAAACTTAGGTCATAAAAGGTGATGCAATTTTCCCCCAAGAGACACACAAGCAATTAAAAGCCATTTTCTTCAATAACTAATGACCTCTACTCACTCTACTGCTAGAATACTCTCTCTGCTCTTCTACCTGAAAATTACCTTAAATAACCATCTCCATTTTCATCTTCACTAATTGGGGGACAGATGGCAGAGGATGAAAGGATGATTCTAGGAAATTATAGAGGAAAAGGGGTGCATATAATGGGATTTAGCCAAGGAATTAATATTATTCAGGCCCTACTGAAAGCCTGAAAGTTTACACAAGAGATGGAGTTCACAGTGATTCGAGAAAGGGAAGGGATTGTTGAGGAATCAGGGAAGAGAACTTTAAGGCTGTAAAGAGAAGACTTAGGCTTGGTACTATACACAGGAGTTCCTAAAAAATGATTGTAGCTATAGTGCTCCAAAAACTTAAGGACATTTACTTGTAACAAACAAAATGAATTAGGCAAAGCTAGTCACAAGTTTGTAACTTAGTGTATTCAACTACAAGTATATAACAGCCTGTCTATAAGCCACCGCTCACAAGCCCTTCATGGATGAGAAATAGCAAGAGGGGAAGTGATGGAAGAAATGTCATCTGTGATTCATAACATCTTTGCGAAGTCTTCAGGGGCTGGGATGTTAGCTGCCATGAAGAAGATGGGTAATTGTCAACTCCATGAGCCATTATGAGAGCCTATCAGAAGAACATGTCTTAGTGGACAAACTAACTTCATTGGTAACATCAGCCTTGTCTCCCTCTCAAATTTCTCTTGATCAGGAAGCTGGAAGGGATGCTCAGGACCACAGTCCTGTCCTCAACCCTCATCCCTATAAGCAGAGATATAAAGACCCCCTTCATTTTGGGCCAGAAAGGAAGGCATCAGGATTTTTG
Organism: Crocuta crocuta; assembly: GCF_008692635.1. NCBI lineage: Eukaryota > Metazoa > Chordata > Mammalia > Carnivora > Hyaenidae > Crocuta > Crocuta crocuta. The sequence goes on along the minus strand of NW_027551570.1, from coordinate 6,442,083 downwards.
GGTCCCCAGAAAGACGAACCCGTTATCACCAACAAACACCAGCTGAGTATTCACAGTGGGGGTGCGACTGCATTGGCCTCTTGGAATCCAGACTCATCCCAAAACCTATGTTCCTTGGAGAGACAAAACTTCTGCACCCATGACAAAGAGCAGATAGAAAGGAATTAAGAAACCAAACATAAACAATCAGACAAAAAAATAGCCAATCTTCATACAGTCAAAGACTACGCTTTTGGTCATTCATGTAATATCATCATTTTTAAAACTATATCCAGAATATTCAGTAATTCTGTAACACAACTTCATCAGGCTACAGGGCAAGAGATCCAAACCCATTGTGGGAGAAAAAGAATTTGCTTTGTGTCTTTATCTGCTAAAGTCTCATATTTGATGTTTACTTAAATTTGTTTAACATTTATTCATTTTTGAGAGACAGAGAGAGACAGAGTGAGAGTGGATGAGGGGCAGAGAAGGAGGGAGACACAAAATCTGAAGCGGGCTCCAGGCTGTTAGCTGTCAGCACAGAGTCCAATGTGGGGCTTGAACCCATGAACTGTGAGATCATGACCTGAGCTGAAGGAAGTTGGACACCCAACTGACTGAGCCACCTAGGTGCACCTAGTGTTTATTTAGGTAGAACTTATGCAAGGAAGAATGACAGTCCTTCCTCAAAAAAAAAAAAAAAAGTTCAATTTTTGTGCTATGACTTGCTAATTACAACAAGATCAAGAGATCATAGTCAGGGGCTCAACGATCCCAAGATTAGCCATAAATTCAATCTCCGTGACAAACAGTTTTTCAAAACACTGCTGTCTATAATAAATATCCTAACAAATGTAGTTCCTCATAACACAAGCTAATGATGCAAAGATTACTAATCAATGATCTTTCCAAGGTTTATATTAAGTAAACTTTTGAGTATTACAGAAAACCCTGTCTTTCTAGAAAAGTGACTTAGTCTGAAAATCAACTTTATGATGACGAGATACAGGTTAAAAATATGCTTAATCCCATTTTTTGCAGCTTCTGCATAAATCATTTTTAATCATTATAATCTGTAAAAAGCAGTGCTTTCCCTTTTCAAAACACTTACTATTCTTTCAAATTTACTGCCATGGAAATTATCAAGACCGATTCAAAGATATTCTGGCTTATGATTTAATTTCTACACAAGCCAGACGGAGCTCAGTAAATTCTCCCATATCCTGAGTGTGATGCTATCATAAATTCTTTAAAACACTTTCCCACAGTATGGCATGTAAGTTTTGGTTTTCATCTATTCCCTAGTAGAAGTGTATTGCCATAATCTGAATGGTCAAATAGCACTTAATCAAAAGTCCACACACCAGAGGTGGCTACCACCAGTGTTTCAGATATTTTTATCCACCAACCAACATGACCATTGGAAATGGATTCTTTGGTGAAATCAGTGATGTTCTACATATGTGAATTTTCCACATATACTATAGATGCTTCCCATCATTATACAAACAGAATATAAGAATTTAACAAGTCCAGTATATTTTTGGAAATGTTGCCTGAGACTTGATTCTCATAAGTTCTGGGTCTAGCCTCTGATTTAAAAGGGTTCTTGGTTCCCTCACTCACCTAAACAGTGAGCAAAACCATATCCCTAGAACATTGTCATGTTAGAGAGACTTTCTTTTGTGCAAGGTACTATAAAGAGCTCCTACAAGGGGTCCCTGGGCAGCTCAGTCAATTGAGGATCTGACTCTTGATCTTAGCTCAGGTCTTGATTTTAGGGTCATAAGTTCAAGCCCCACATTGGGCTCTGCACTAGGTATAAAGCCTACAGGGGGAAAAAACAAGAAACAAGAAACAAACAAACCAACAAAAACTCTAGAACCTTCTAGATCTTGCCAAACAGGTGTTCTATAAACTAACTTTAATTCCAACCTTACTCTGCCTGTTTGTTCCAGCTTAAATATAAATGTCTAACTGAACAAATGTAACCTGAAATTTGCTCTCCTCGAACTTAACAGTAAAGACCTATATATAGACTTGTAGCTCTAGCTTCTAATTATCGGACACAATAGATATTAATCAATAACTAAAACAAAATTAAAACAAAGGGTATAATAATTATGAACAACCACATCCACTTAGGTCAGGTTATAATACTGAGGCATCTACCTTTTTTATTTTGTGGATTGTTTTTTCTCTGCCTAGCTGTAATAGCATTTAAACAGCTTATAATATGACGGTACTTCAAATAACAAATGCAAAATAAAAAGAAGGGGAGGAGTTAAGATGGCAGAGGAGTAGGGGGACCCCAAGCTTGCCTTGTCCCTCAAACACAGTGAGATAAATATCAAATTATTGTGAGTATACAAGAAATTGATCTGAAAACCGAGAGAACAAAAGTACACATATACAAGTAGAAAAATGACCACCTCATAGAAGGTAGGAGCTGCAGAGAGTGCATTTGGGCAAGAAAAGGGCTACAAGTGGTTTGAAGGTGAGGGAGCCCTGATTACAAAGCCAGGAGCAAGGGAGAAAGAGAGAGACAGTGAAAACATGCACAAGTGAGTCCACAAGAAAAACCCTTCCCAAAACCATTGATTGGGAAAAGGAGAGGGGATAAATACTACAAGTTTTCAAAAGCAACACAGAGCAAAGTCTGAAGTTTTAGAGGTCTGTGCCATCACCAGCATCATGCCTGTGGGATTAGCAATGTTCTGGTGGGGAAAGGGGGCAGAGATCAGGAAGTAGGCAGTGCCATCTGAGGATCCCCTGGGTCACACGGGGAGAAATAGTTCCTCTTCTTGGGGTGCATTTGGGAGAGGTGGCATGGGCTCTTTCCGGACAAATGACCCAGAGGGCACCATTGAGCTGCCCCTTCACTAGCATAGGAACAGGGACTCTGACTGAGAGCAGTGAGCCTTGGTACTGGCCTCCTGCTGTGCTTTACCATAAACTCCGAGGTGCTATGTGGTTGACTGACCATTTTCCTGGGGAAAAAAAGCAGCTCCCGGGCACAGCACAGGGAGACCCTCTGCCAGAGAAACATTATGGGTTCATGCCATGAGGGTCCCTGAGGTTTGGAGTTTTGAAACCCAGCTGCACCTGAGATAATACACAGGGGAGTCAGGTGGACACCTCAGACACAGACAGGGAGAAGGCAGGGATCTGACACAAGCTGGGGACACAGCTGGGGTGACTGTTTGCTCTTCTGTGAGGGCTTCCTGAGGAGTGGTGGGCTCAAGCTTGTCTACAAAGGGGAAAGATAGGTATTGGATTATGAATGCAGACAAAGGGAATTCAGCAACTCCTCAAAGCATAATAACATTCATATCATAGGAGTTCCAGAAGATGAAGAGAGAGAAAAAGGGGCAGAAGGTTTATCTGAGCAAATTATAGTTGAAAAATTCCCTCATCTGGGGATGGAAACAGACACAGAAATTCAAGAAGTACAGAGAACTCCTATTAAATTAAACAAAAACCAGCCATCACCAAGACATACCGTACTCAAATTCACAAAATACAATGACAAGGAAAGAATCCTAAAAGCAGCAAGGAGGAAAAAAGTCCTCACCTGTAAGAGAAGACAGATCAGGTTTGCAGCACATCTGTCCACACAAACTTGGCAGGACAGAAGGGAATGGCATGGTATGTTCAACATGCTGAATGGGACAACTCTGCAGCCAAGAATACTTTATCCAGCAAGACTGACATTCAGAATAGGGGGAGAGATAAAGAGTTTTCCAGACAAACAAAAACTAAAGGATCTCATGACCACTAAACCAGTCCTGAAAGAAATATTAAGGAGGACACTTTGAGTGGGGGTAGGGGAGAAGACCAAAAGCAACAAAGACTAGAAAGGAACAAAGAGCATTACCCAAAACACCAACTCTACAGATAACACAAAGGCACAAAATTCATATCAATAATCACTTTGAATGTAAATGGACTAAATGCTTCAATCAAAAGACGTAAGGCATCAGAATGGATAACATAACAGGATCCATCTATATGTTTCCTACAAGAGACTCATTTTAGACACAAGTCACCTACAGAATCAAAGTAAGCAAACAGAGAACAATCTATCATGCTCATGGAAATCAAAAGAATGACGGAGTAGCTATACTTATATCAGACAAACTAGACTTTAAATCAGACTGTAACAAGAGATGAAGAAGGGCATTAGACCATAATTAAAAGGTCTACCCACCAAGAAGATTTAACAATTGTAAATATTTATGCCCCCAACTTGAAATACCCAACTATGTAAATCAACTAATCAGAAACATAAAGAAACTCTAATAATAATACAATAATAGTAGGGGACTTTGACACCCTACTTACAGCAATGGACAGATCATCTAAGCAGAAAATCAACAAGGATACACTAGCTTTGAATGACACACTGGACTGGATGGACTTAACAGATATATTCAGAACATTCAATCCTAAAGCAGCAGATACACATTCTTCTCACATGCTCATGGGACATTCTCCAGAATAGATCACATACTAGGTCACAAATCAGGCCTCAACAAGTACAAAAAGATTGAGGTTATATCATGAATATTTTCTGAACACATGCTATGAAACTTGAGGTCAATCACAAGAAAAAAATTGGAAAGATCACAAATACATGGAGATTAAAGACCATCCACCTTAAAGAATGATGGGATTGACCAGAAAATTAAAGAAGAAATTAAAAAGTACATGGAAGCAAATGAAAATGAAAACACAACAGTCCAAAACCTTTGGGATGCTGTAAATGCAGTCCTACAAGGGAAGTACATTGCAGTACAGGACTACTTCAAGAAGCAAGAAAAGTCTCAAATACATAAACTAACATTACACCTAAAGCAGCTGGAAAAGGAACAGCAAATAAAGCCTAAAGCCAGAAAAAAAAGGGAAATAATAAAGACTAGAGCAGAAATAAATGATATAGAAATAAACAAGGAAATAACCAAATAGAACAGATCAATGAAACTAGAAGCTGGTTCTTTGAAAGAATTAATAAAATTGATAACTCCCTAGCCAGTCCTATCAAAAATAAAAGGAATCAAATAAACAAAATCACAAACAAAAGAGGAAAGATCACAATCAACATCACAGAAATGCAAACAATTATAGGAGAATATTATGAAAAATTATATGCCAACAAATGGGCAATCTGGAAGAAGTGGATAAATTCCCAGAAACATAAAAACTACTAAAACTGAAACAGGGAGAAATAGATAATTTGAATAGACCCATAACCATCAAAGAAATTGAATCAGTCATCAAAAATCTCCCAAAAAACAAAAGTCTAGGGCCAGATAGTATCCCAGAGGAATTCTATCAGACCTTTAAAGAAGAGTTAATACCTACTCTTCTCAAACTGTTCCAAAAAATAGAAATGGAAGGGAAACTTCCAAACTGATACTATAAGGATGGCATTACCTTGATTCCAAAACCAGACAAAGATGCCACTAAAATGGAGAACTGTAAGCCAATATCACTGATGAACATGGATGCAAAAATTCTCAACAAGATACTAACAAATAGAATCCAACAGTACATTAAAAGAATTATTCACCATAACCAAATGGGATTTATTTGGTTCAATATCTGCAAATCAATCAACGTGATACATCACATTACTAAAAGAAAGAATAAGAGCCATATGATCTTCTCAAGAGATGCACACACACAAAAATAAAAGCATTTGATAAAATACAGCACCCATTCTTTTTTTTCTTTTCTTTTTTTGTTTTGTTTTTTTAAATAGTTTATTGTCAAGTTGGTTTCCATATAACACCTGGTGCTCATCCCCATAAGTGCCCCCCTCCATGCTCATCATCCCCCCCCCANTTTCCAGAGGGGCTGCACCAGTTTACATTCCCACCAACAGTGTAGGAGGATGCCCGTTTCTCCACATCCTCGCCAGCATCTAGAGTCCTGTGATTTGTACAGCACCCATTCTTAATGAAAACCCTCATTAAAGTAGAGATTGATGGAACATACCTCACATCATAAAAGCCACATATGAAAGACCTACAACTAATATCATCCTCAATGGGGAAAATCCGAGACCCTTTCCCCTACAGGCAGGAACAAAACAGGGATGACCACTCTCACCATTACTGTGTAACACAGTACTAGAAGTTTTAGCCTTAGCAATCAGACAACAAAAATAAATAAAAGACATCCAAATAAGCAAAGAAGAAGTCAAACTTTCACTATATGCATATAACATGATCCTGTATGTAGAAAACCTGAAAGACTCCACCAAAACATTTCTAGAATGAATACATGGATTCGGCAAAATCACAGGATATAAAATCAATGTACAGAAATTGGTTGCATCTCTATAGACCAACAATGAAGCAGCAGAAAAAGAAGTCAAGGATTCAATCCCATTTACAATTGTACCAAAAACAGCAAGATACCCATCAATAAACCTAACCAAAGAGGTAAGTAATCTGTACTCTGAAAACTATAGAACACTTATGAAAGAAAATGGACACAAAAAAATGGAAAAACATTCCATGCTCATGGTTTGAAAGAACACTGTTAAAATGTCTATACTACCCTGGGGCGCCTAGGTGGCTTAGTCGGTTAAGCGTCTGACTTTCGCTTAGGTCATGATCTCGCGGTTCGTGGGTTCGAGCCCCGCGTCGGGCTCTGTGCTGACTGCCAGCTCAGAGCCTGGAGCCTATTTCAGAGTCTGTATCTCCCTCTCTCTCTGACCCTCCCCTGCTCACATTGTCTCTCTCTCTCTCTCTCCTAGAAATAAATAAAAATTAAAAAAAAAAAGTCTATATACCCAAAGCAATCTACACATTTAATGCAATCCCTATCAAAACAGTACCAATATTTTTCACAGAGCTAGAACAAATAACCCTAACATTTGTATGGAACCTCAAAAGACCCTGAATAGCGAAAGCAATCCTGAAAAAGAAAAGCAGAGCTGGAGGCATCATGATTCTGGACTTCAGCCTATATTACAAATCTGTAGTCATTAAGACAGTATGATACTGGCACAAAAACAGACATATAGATCACTGGAACAACATAGGAAATCCAGAAATGGCCCCACACAATGTGGTCAACTAATTTTCAACAAAGCAGGAAAGAATATCCAATCAAAAAAAGATAGCCTCTTCAACAACTGGTGTTGGGAAAACTGGACAGCAACATGCTAAAATGAAACTGGACCACTTTCTTACACCATACACAAAAATAAATTCAAAATGGATGAAAGACCTAAATGTGAGACAAGAAACCATCAAAATCCTGGAGAAGAACACAGGCCACAACCTCTTGAAACTTGGCCGGAGAAACTTCTCACTAGATACGTCACCAGAAGCAATGGAAATAAAAACAAAAATAAACTATTAGGACTTCATCAAGATAAAAAGCTTCTGCAATAGCTAAGGAAATAATCAACAAAACTAAAAGGCAACTAAAAGGCAGCCTACGGAATGGGAGAAGATACTTGCAAACGACATATCTGATAAAGGATTAGTATCCAAAATCTACAAAGAATTTATGAAACTCAACATCCAAAAGACAAATCATCCTGTGAAGAAATGGACAGAAGACATCCAGATGGATAACAGACACATGAAAAGATGCTCAACATCACTTATCATCAGGGAAATACAGATCAAAACCACAATGAGTTACCATTTCAAACCTATCAGAAGGGCTAAAATTAACAACATAAGAAACAACAGGTGTTGGTGAGGATGCAGTGAAAGGGGAACCCTCTTGCACTGTTGGTGAGAATGCAAACTGGTGCAGCCACTCTGGAAAACTAAATGGAGGTTCCTCAAAGAGTTAAAGATGGAACTACCCTATGATCCAGCAACTGAACTGCTAGGTATTTCCCCAAAGGATACAAAAATACAGATTAGAAGGCATACATGTACCCTAATGTTAATAGAATTATCAACAATACCCAAATTATGATAAGAGCCCAAATGTCCACTGAGTGATGAATAAAGATGTGGTATGCACACACATGTGCGTGTGCGCGCACACACACACACAATGGAAAATTGCTCAGCCACCACAAAAATGAAATCTTGCCATTTGTAACAATATAAATGGAGCTATAGTGTACTATACTAAGTGAAATAAGTCAGAGAAAGACAAATACATATGGTTTTACTCATACATGGAATTTAAGGAAAAAACAGATGACCATATCTGGGTAGGGAAAATGAGAGAAAGGGGAAAACAAACCATAAGAGACTCTTAAATACACAGAAGAAACTGAAGGTTGCTGAAGGGGATACGAGTAGGAGATGGGCTAAATGTGCGATGGATATTAAGGAGGGCACTTGTTCTGATAAGCCCTGGGAATTGTATGTAAGTGATGAATCACTGAATCCTACTCCTGAAACCAATACTGCACTGTATGCTAACTAACCAGAAGTTAAATAAAGAAAAACAAAACAAAACAAAAAGGAGATCAATTAAGAAAAAAATGAGAATGGAAAAAAACAAGTAAAAAACCATAGGCTGAAAAGAGGAAACACAATTGAGCACCGGACTTAACGTTGAGCCTCCTAACAGGGCAAGAGTCACGTGATTGGTCCCGAACGGTTCCTCAAAACAATCTCGATCCACGCCAGCGATGCTGCACCTGAACAGTATGCCACTTGTGAGCCTTTTTGTGTTCATGACCTTCATCCTGAACTGCTCACTTGACCTTTTCTAGGGCTCTTCCTGTCAGTTGGCATCTGATTGGTTTCCTATTGCCTCAGCTTCATACAAGTAGGAATAAGCACACTCAAAGTTGTATTCAATTCATTAATGTGGAAAGTAGAAGAAAGAAAAAGCCAGTTCTAGGAGGAGAATATGGTCAGTGAAGGAAAGGAATACTATGAGTTCCAATTCAGATATACGATGCTGATGAATGCCCCACAAAGCAATAAAATTGTAATATCAGGGTAATCTCTACTGGACAGGAAAAAATGAGCCCCTTGTTAGTTTAATGCAACTTAATCTCTAACTTTTCAGAGCTGTGCAATACATGGGATCTAATCAATTGGTAAATAGCAAATCAAACAAAGTTACATCCCCTGAGATTCAGAGGATCATAAGGCAGGCTTAGAAAATGCTCTAGCGTGCCAGACAATCATTATTTTCCTTCATTCTCAAGTTTTAGACAATTCTCCTGAACACCTCCTTTTTTCTAAATGTCAGTCAACAAACAAGTGACCTGTTCACCTCTGACTGCGGTGCCAGGAGCAAACCCAACAATCCCACGTGAACGTGCAGGCATGACATTGCCTCACACAGCAGCTGGGGCACAGCCATGAGGTTTGCTCCAGCTGCCCCCATAGGCCTTATCTATGATCTTCCCTTGCTCAACAGCAGGATGCCAGTTCATGGGTGGAGCAATGCTTCTCCAGACCCTGCAGACCAAAGGATCTCACATGTTAATAGTTATAAAATCCTCTAGTGGGTTCTGATTCCATTAGCCTGGGGTGGCGTTCGGGTATTTTTAAAAAAAAAAAAAAGTTTTTAATGTCTTTATTTTGAGAGACAGAGAGTGAGCAGGAGAGAGGCAGAGAGAGAGACACACACACACAGAATCTGAAGCAGGCTCCAGGCTCTGAGCTAGCTGTCAGCACAGGGCCCAACGTGGGGCTCAAACCCCACAGACTGTGAGTTCATGACCTGAGCTGAAGTCAGACGCTTAACCGACTGAGCCACCTAGGTGCCCAGCATTTGGGTATTTTTAACAATCATCCTCAAGGGATTCTTGCCTCTCTGCTTCCCGTCTCTGCTTCCCTCCTGATTCATTTATTTCACACGTTCTTGGTTCATGGGAATTTGCAAGAGGATACATGATTTACAAACTTACACATGCTATTAGTCTGTCCTTCCCCACCTTCCACCCTGGGAGGAGGGATGGGACTGAGATATTTGCCCCCTCCTCCAGGCAACCTCACAAACTAATCAAAAGTCCTTTGTTGAGCACAGCTGAGGATTCAGTTGGGTGTTTGCAGGAAGAGATGACAGGGGCTGTTATTTGGATGGAGAAAGGAGGGAGAAATGCCTTGAGTCTATACCGTTGGAGTGAGGTGTGGGGTCCCCACACGGGACAGGCCCTGGGCCCTGTATGCCTGTGAAGCCCCCGTAGATGGGGCCCATGCAGGGGGCCTGGAGAGTGCCTTGCTGACTTGCTAGGAGCCAGGCAGGAAAACCAGTCCTGGGGAAGGCCACCAGTATGGAATCAGGGAGCCACAGTCCAAGGGAGAGCACCTTGGACTCATGACCTCCTCCTTGGTCCAAGCTGAGAATTCGTATTTGACCCTGCAGAGATGAGAAACCTGAGTACTGTCTGAAGTTAAATGTCCTAACAGCCAGTAGAGAGATCCTTGGAAGAGGTCATCACAGTGAGAAAAAAAAGTTCAGAGTTGAAATTTAGTGTAGCCGTTGAGAGCAGGCTAGAACGCCACTTCCAAACACAGATAGTTCTAGGTTTAAATTCTGGCCCCACCCCTTCTTAGCTATGTGACTTGGACCGGTTATTTAATCTATCTGTGCCTCAGGTTTCTGTGAGGATGGGAATAGACCTCACTTCATAGGGTTGCTGAAAAGTTTGAATGAGTGAACTAGGCACAGCATGTGAGCCCTGCCTGATACTCAGTGAACACTACGTGGGTGTTTTCTCTCTCTACTCTAAAACTCAAATGCAGTGGAGTGAAAGTCACAGCTGTTACATCAACAGCCCTCAGCAGGGATGAACTAGGTCCTTAAGAACAATTTTAGGGGTACCTGGGTGACTTAGGAGGTTAAGCGTCTAACTTCGGCTCAGGTCATGATCTCACGGTTCCTGAGTTTGAGCCCCACATCAGGCTCTGTGCTGATGGCTCAGGGCCTGGAACCTGCTTCAGATCCGCTGTCCCTCTTTCTTAAAAAGTAAACAAATTTAGGGGCACCTGAGTGTCTCGGTTGGTTAAGCACCCAACTCTTGGTTTTCGCTCAGGTCACAATCTCGTGGTTCGTGGGTTCAGGCCTCATGTCAGGCTCTGTGCTGACAGAGTGGGGCTTGCTTGGAATTCTCTCTCTACCCTTCCCCCACTAGTTCTCTTTCTTTCTCTCTCAAAATAAACTTTAAAAAAACCAATTTTACCCATTGGCAAAAGTGCTTTACTTCTGACTCTTTCTAACTTTGTTCTGCAGGAAGTTGAGTTCCTAGGATTTAAGCTTGTTTCTATAAAGTTGCTGTGGAGTTGGTGTAGGGTGGTGATGGGGGGAGAGATTTGGACCCAGTATGCAGGAATTTGACTGAAGACCTAAGGAAGGAAATAAGAATATGGCTATAAATATAGAGAGATATAAATATATGTAAATATATATAGATTATCCCTCTTGATGTTCAGCTGTTTATTTATTTTACAAATTATCTGTGCAGCTCAGTTTATTTTTTTTAATCTTTCTGCTACACACACACACACACACACACACACACACAACACACCATCCCAGGGTATTAACAGAAAATCTAAAAAATACAAGCAAGCCTAAAGGAAAAATAAACATCATCCATAACACAACCCATCACTCAGAAATAACCTGGGGATCCTTTTAAAAAGGAAGATGTGCCTTGTTTTGCTCTTTGAAGGTTGTTTTCTTTCTTGTGTTTGGAAGCGGTGTGAGATGAGCTACCCACCTGCCTGGGGGGAGGGGGATCTCCTGCCAGCGGCAGAGATGAAGACGGGTTGGCCACGTGACCGCCAGCAGTCGAGCTCATCTCTCTGATCTACAGCCACCGGCCACGTTTTCTTGGCAGGTCTTTCCTGAATCCAAAGGATAAAAGCTGAACTTTCAGCAAATTTTAGCCTCTGGCTCCAGCTTCTAAACACAATGCTGGAGATGTCAGTCTCTCTGCAAAGCTCATTTAAAAGCTGGAATGAATGAGCTGATGGCCAGGGGAAAGAGGGAAAAATCTGTTTCCCCATCTAGCTGATCAGAGCTTAGACCAGAATTCAGGCTGCCGGGCACATTTACAGCCAAAGGCAATCATCCAGCCACACTCCTGGCAGAGATACGCACCTTGGATCTCTGTTCTCCCTGAGTGGTTTCCTTTTTTCTAACCTGGAGAGAGGTAAGTGTCTTAGTTAAAGCAGAGCCTTAGACACAGCAACTTAGAGGCAGGTAATTGATGAATTTGGAAGGTGAGGCCAGGAAGCAGAAGAGAGGAAGACAGGGAGGGAGGAAAGGCCGACTGGAGGCTGTGTTATTGAACCAGGCGAGGGTTTGATCGTGCTACAGCCTTGTGAGAAGTAAACCACATTGAAAGGCTCGGTTATCTGTCAGATAAGAGTTGCCTCCAAGGGCATGGACTTTAACTTAAGCTTACTTGAAAGGCCCAATGGACTCCCCCCTCCCTGACCCCCCCCATCACTGCTTAGCATTAGAGAAAGCCCTGGATTAAAAAATGGGGAAGGGATGCCTGGATGGCTCAGTCATTTAAACATCTGACTTCTGCTCAAGTCATGACCTCATTGTTCATGAATTCGAACCCAGCATCAGGCTCTGTGCTGACATTTTGGAGCCTGGAGCCTACTTCAAATTCTGTGTGTGTGTCTCTCTGCCCCTTCCCTGCTTGCACTCTGTCAGTCTGTCTGTCTCTCTTTCAAAAATAAATAACCATTTAAAAAAAAAAAAGTGGGGAGGTTCAAGGCCCCTGGGTGGCTCAGTTAGTTAAGCATCTGACTTCACCTCAGGTCGAGATTTCACAGTTTGTGAGTTCAAGCCCCACATGAGGCTCTGTGCTTACAGCTCAGAGCCTGGAGCCTGCTTCAGATTCTGTGTCTCCCTCTCTTTTCCCCTTCCTCCCCTTCCTCTCAAAAACAAATATTTTAAATTTTTTTTCAAAAAATAGGGGAGATTCAGAGGCCACACTTGAGGGGCGAGTCATCAGGTAAGGGGCTTCTGTGCTCTCCCAGCACTCTCTGCCACAGCACCTGCTGAAGTCAGAGGTGGCCTGAGGTGGACGTGAAGTGGGGCACAGATGGTGCCTGCTTCAGCAGCGTCAGCTGGCTGCAGACCCTTCCTGGTCCAAATTCCAAGACTTCCAGCTTTAGGCACATTTCCCAAGACAAGTGATGTTCAAAGAGTTTGAATGACTTGCAATTTTGCACCCCCAGAAAGTGGGGGAAAGGACTGAACGTGGTCTCCTGCTGCCTGACACAGTCTTCCTTCAGCCCCCAACCCCAGGCAGGAGGGGAGTACATGGAGAACATTCCCTCTGTGTTCTTATAAAAGCTACCCTACCTGGCAGCTAGAAGCAGCCACCACTTCCACTGGAGACCCCTGGTACCACTGAAAGGCAGTGTTGTGTAGCTTGTAGTTAAACACATAAGCTCTGGGTTCCTGGCTCTGCTATTTTGACCTGGAGCTCATTACCTACTCTGTGCTTCAGGTTCCTCAGCTATAAAATGAGATAATCATAGCATCTAATTTATAGCACTGATTGACGATGAAACGAATTAATATTTATAAAGCACTAAAAGTCAGCCCTGTTTTTGGGAAGTGCTCAATAAATTCAGTACTCACTCAACAAATATTCACCAAACACCTACTTTATGTTAGACCCTGTTCTAAGTTCTGAGGATATAGCAGAAACTGAACAGATAAAGCTCCTTCTCTCTCATTTCCCGGACTGGTGATCCTCAAACTTGAGGTGCATCACTGGGTGTTATATGTAGGGGATAAATCACTGGATTCTACTCCCGAAATCATTATTGTGCTACATGCTAGCTAACGTGGATGTAAATTTTTTAAAAATAAATAAAATAATTTTTTTAATAAAAAAAAGCGTAATGCTATTCCATTTGTATTTGGCAAAGAATGGAGAAGGACGCTTGTTGGGATGAGCACTGGGTGTTATATGTAAACCAACTTGGCAATAAACTACATCAAAAAATACATATTTATATACTTACCGGCATGTATATGGTATACATAAGCATTTTCCTGTGTATGTTCAGTGGTCTAGCAACGGAAGAGGTGGGATGCTATGCGGTCTAACCCATAGAAAGGAGTATTTTATCCTGGACATTATTTAGAATTGCTAGTGCATGGTGCTAATAAAATATAGACGGACCAAATAAAACCCAAAACAAAACAAAAAAACCTTGAAGGTGCTTAAGAATTACCTCCAGGGTTTAATAATAAAACACAGGTTAATGAGTTCTACTTCTAGGGTTTCTGATTCAAAGGTCCAGGGTAGGGCCAGGAAGTTCGTATTTCTGACAAGTTCCCAGGTAAGTCTGCTACTGGTCCAGGAGCTGATCTTCAAGAATCACTGTCGAGAAGATAAAGTAAGTAAACACAGCATATGCCAGGTGGCAATTAGTAATGCAGAGAAAAACAAAGCAGGAAAAAGGTGGATGTTACCATGTCCACAGGGGCCAGAGTAGATTTCTCTGATAAGGCACCATTTGAGGAAGGGCCTGAAGGAAGTTAATGAGCAAGTCAGGTCTTCTGAATGGAGAAAATACAAGGCAAAGAATAGCAAGTGCAAAGGCCCTGGGGAAGGAGCATGCCTTAGGAAATCAAGGTTGCTGGCAGGGAAGAGGACACCTTGATGTCAATCATGCCAAGAGCACAGAGTGCTAAGTGCAGTCCAGGCTGGATTTCAGCTCTCTCTGGCCCCTTGGTTGGGTACTTCCTACAGAGTACAATCCACACAACAGATTGTGGTGGTTCTGGGAGGGCTCAAGGAACAGGCCTAAGTGGCTGGAGCTGATGGAGATGAAGAGAAATAATAGAAGATGAGGTAAAATCTCTGCTAAGTTACAGTAAGGACTCTGGCTTTCACCCTGGATGAAATGGAAGCCAGAGGGCTCTGAGCAGAGAAGTGATATGATTCAACTTAAAATCACACTGCCTGTGAGGTGAAAATAGAGGGCAAAGGTGAGAGCAGGGCAACTAGCTGAGGAGGTTATAAATATTAGTTTTAGAGAAGTATCACTGCAGGAAGTAGCTTCCTGTAATAAGCCTAGTGGTTCCTGGCCATGAGCCACATGCAGCCTAGAAGGGCAGAAGTTATAGGAAACTCTTCATCATATCCTAGCTAATACTGTGTGTTTAGACAATCACTACTATGCATTTCCCCTACATTCTATCATTAAATGTCCCAAGAACTCCATGAGCTCAATATAAAGATGAGCTAACTATAAATACAAATGAAGAAAATGAGGCTCAGAGAGATGAAGCATCCTTCCCAAATTCTCACAGCAAGGTCTCAAAGAAGGGCTTTTGTATCCCTGTCCTGTATCCTGGATAATAGCTGAAATATTGCACTTAACTAATGAATAATTTTTAAACATACAAGTTAATGCTGATTCGAAGTTGTCCTGATGATACTGTCCTTCTTAGTCACTTCTATGTTTTCTTGGGCTGGAGAGGACTGGAGAAATTCCATCTATCCTGGGTAAGCCCATGTAACCCTCACTGTAAAAGCTTTCTGGGGAAGTTGAAAATAAAGTTCGAGCACCAATGTAGAAAAGTATCCAAGTTACTATCACTGCGTAACAAACTATCCCCACACTTGAAGCAACTGTTTCAGTTTGCTCACTGCTCTGGGTCAGGGATTCAGGAAAGGCTTGCCTACAGTGTTCGCTCCTGGGGGGTCTTCCACATAGTTGGGGGATTTACTGCAGTTGCAGCCAGATGTCAACTGGGCCTGCACTCCTCTAATGGCTCCACTGTCCCGGAGGTCCACGACACTCACAAGGCTGGCAGTTTGTCCTCTTTGTGGCTAGTAGTTCGGCTTGGGCTGCAAATGAAGTGCCTATACCCAGCCTCTCCAGGCTGGTGGTCAGGGTGGTCAGACTTCTCTCATAATGGCTGCTTTCCATAGCACAAGCATCCCAAATGAACTGGGTAGAAGCCCCATGGCCTTTTATGGCAGAGCCTCAGAAATCACACAGCATCACTTCTGCCACAACTATTTCTTGAAGCAATCACAACATATCCAGGCTCAGAGGGAAGAGACATATGTTCCACCTCCCAATGGGAAGCGCATCAAAGAATGTGCAGACATGTAAAACTTCCACAAAAATGTCATCTGGTGGCATTCAAAAAGTATCTGCCTAACTCAAATACGTTGCTGGTGGGAAAGTCAAGCAACATAAATCCTGTAGGAACCTATTTGGAAATATTTATCAAAATCACAAATGCATATACTCTTGGGCTGAGCACCTCCACTTCTGGGAATTTATCCTTCAGATGTGGTCAATGCAAATCACTACAAGTCATCTCTAATACGTCAGGAATGTTCAAGATGTAGAGCCAGTGCTTCCACATAAAAAGAAAAAAATCTGGGTGCATTTCTCCATTTAAGGAGACCACAACAATATTAAGTATATTAGATGATCACAATTATTATGACTTGGCCTTCCATGTGCCCAGCATGCTACCTTCTTTTCATCTATTATTTCTAATCTTTTGTACAACTCTCAAAGGTTAATTATTTCTATCTCTCTAGAGGTTTGGAAAAATGTGACCTGCCCAAGGTCACAGTTTGTTAAGTAGGGGACCTAAAATTCAGATCCAGTTCTGCCTGACTCCATATCCCAATCTCCAGCTTGTAGTAGCATAATGCAGTCTTTAAAGTTATATGCTTTCCTTTGAGAATCTCTAGTCTTTTTGCATTCCCAAACCACTGCACAATGTTTCATTACAAGTTGTTTCCTGCCGGAAGTAACATATAAAGATAATTCCATACAATTCTTTGAAGGAGAAAGACCATGAGATTAATGTTTATGCCAAAAATGTCCTTAGAAATGGAATTCTTGAAGTGTGTAAGTATAAACATCGTTGGCTTGTGTATCTTAAGAAATTCCCAGAAATTGAATCTCAGCATAGTTTTCTCTCATCTCTACTCTTGCCAACATTGTGCGAGGACAGCTGAAGATATGAAGAGAATAGAGGTTAATACGAGTCAATAATGGCTGTTTACTGCTTAAAATAAGGAGTCAGCATAGGTAATGGGCAAAAACACTTTGCCTTAGCAAGTTGGCCAACATCTCCCATCCCCTGATTCCTCATGAGTGTTACTGAAGGGAGGTATCCATGGAAGGGGTTACCCCAGCCCACACTTTACACACACACACACACACACACACACACACACACCCCTGCGCATCTGCACATCCACACACTGTGCATCTGAAAGCTACCCCGATTTTTTTTCGCTGAAACATAAATGCACAAAAAACTCTCCAACTTAGCAATCTTTCTTAGTTTGCTGAGCTAAATGGACCACTCCCTTGACCAGACATTTAGCATAGTTAGTTCCTTATTGCTCGTTGCAGTAAATCCACACTCCTTTCACCAGTAAAATTTAAAAGTACTGTATTCCAAGAAATAGAAAAGAAAGCAAAACTTCCAAATTCATTCTACAAGGCCAGCATTACTCAGATACCAAAACTAGACAAAGACATGCCAAAACAAAACAAACAAAAAGTGACAAGCCAGTATCTCTGATGAATGTAGATGAAAAAAATCCAACAAAATATTAGCAAGCCAAATTCAATAAAAATTATTCACCACAATCAAATGAGATTTTTTTCCAGGGATGCAAAGGTGGTTCAATAATCACAAATCAATGTGATATATTACATTAATAAGAGGGAGAATAAAAACCATAGGAGTATCTCAATAGGTGCAGAAAAAAGCAATAGGCAAAATATGACACCCATTCATGATTAAAAACTCTCAACAAAGTGGGTTTAGAGGGAAAATGCCTCATAATTATAAAGTCCATATATGAAAAACCCACAGGTAACATGATACTCAATGGTGAAAAACCAAGAGCTTTTTCTCTAAGATCGGGAGCAAGACAGGATGTCCACTCATCACTTTTATTCAACATAGTACTTGAAGTCCTGGCTGCAGCAATCAGATAAGAAAAAGAATTAAAAGGCATCCAAAGCGGTAAGGAAGAGGTAAGGGTGTCACTATTCACAGATGACATGATACCCTATAGAGAAAGCCCTAAAGACTCCACCAAAAAACTATTACAAATGATACATGAATTCAGTACAGTGTAGGCTACAAAATTAATATACAGTAACCTGTTGCATTTTTATACACTAATAACAACGTAGAAGAAAGAGAAAGACAATACTTCCATTTACAATTGCACTGAAAAAAATAAACTACCTAGGAATGAATATAACCAAGGAGGTGCCAGAAAAGACCTATACTGTGAAAACCTTAAGACACTGATGAAAGAAGACACAAACAAATGGAAGGATATGCCATGATCATGGAATGGAAGATCTAATACTGTCAAAATGTCCATACTCCCCAAAGCAATCTACAGATTCAATACAATCCCCTATCAAAATACCAATAGTATTTTTCACAGAACTGGGACAAATAATCCTAAAATTTGTATGGAACCACAAAATTAAAACTTAAATAGTCAAAGCAATCTTGAGAAAGAAGAACAAAGCTGGAGGTATCCCAATCTCAGATTTCAAGACATACTACCCAGCTATAGTGATCAAAATAGTATGATACTGGCATAAAGACAGACACATAGATCAGCGGAACAGAATAGAGAGCCCAGAAATAAGCCCACACTTACACGGTCAGTTAATCTACAACAAAGGAGGCAAGAATATACAATGGGGGAAAAACAGTCTTTTCAATAAATGGTGTTGGAAAAACTGGATAGCTACATGCAAAAGTATGAAAGTGGACCACTTTCTTACACCATATACAAACATAAACTCAAAATGAATTGAAGACCTAAATATGAGACCTGAAACCATCAAACTCCTAGAAGAAAACATGGGCAGTAATCTCTTGGTCATTGCTTGCAGCAACACATTTATAAAGAGGTCTCTTCAGACAAGGGGGAAAAAGGAAAAATAAACAATTGGGATTACACCAAAATAAAAAGCTTTTGCACAGTGAAGGAAATCATTAACAAAAAAGCAAGCTACTGAATGAGAGAAGATATCTGCAAATGATGTATCTGATAAAGTATCCAAAAAAACAAAGAATTCATATAATCCAACCAAAAAACCCAAACAATTCAATTAAAAAATGGGCGAAGGACCTGAATAGACATTCTTCCAAAGACGACATACAGATGACACATGAAAAAGATGCTCAACATTACTAATCATCAGAGAAATGAAAATCAAAACCACAATATCACCTCACACCAGTCAGATGGCTAGTATCAAAAAGGCAAGAAATAATAAGTGTTGGCAAGGATGTGGAAACAAGGGAACCCTCATGCACTGTTGGTGGGAATGTAAATTAGTGCAACCACTGTGAAAAACAGTATGGAGGGTCCTCAAAGAATTAAAAATTGAAATACCACATGGTCCAATTATTCTACTACTGGGTATTTACCCAAAGAAAATGAAACACTAATTTAAAAAACTATATGCACCTCTATGTTTATTACAGTATTTTTTTTTAATTTTTTTTTTTATGTTTTATTTATTTCTAGGAGAGAGAGAGAGACAGCGTGAGCAGGGGAGGGTCAGAGAGAGAGGGAGTCACAGACTGAAACAGGCTCCAGGCTCTGAGCTGGCAGTCAGCACAGAGCCCGACGCGGGGCTCTAACCCACGAACCGCGAGATCACGACCTAAGCGAAAGTCAGATGCTTAACCGACTAAGCCACCCAGGCGCCCCTATTACAGTATTTTTTACAATAGCCAAGGTATGGAAGTAACCCAAGTGCCTNAAGGCTCAGAGCCTGGAGCCTGCTTCAGATTCTGTGTCTCCCTCTCTCCCTGCCCCTCCCCCACTCATGCTCTGTCTCTGTCTCAAAAATAAATAAACATTAAAAGTTTTTAAAAAGATATACGTGTGTGTGTATATATATATGTATATATATTATTCTGCCATAAAAAAGAATGTCTTGCTTTTTGCAACAACATGGATGGGACTAGAGGATATTATGCTAAGTGAAATAAGTCAGAGAAAGATAAATAGCATATGATTTCATTTATATGTAGAATCTAAAAAATAAAGCAAACCAGAAGAATTCAAACAAACAGACTCTTAAATACAGAGAACAAACTCCCAGAAGGGGAATGGGCAGTAGGATTAATAGGTACAGACTTCCAGTTATAAAATAAATAAATCACAGGGATTAAAAGTACAGCATAGAGAGAATAGGCAATAATATTGTAATAACGTTAGATGATGACACATGGCCATTACACTTACCATGATGAGCCCCGAATAATGTATAGACTTGTCTAATCAATATGTTGTACACCTGAAAGTAACATAACATTGTATATTATACTTTAATTTTTAAAATCTTAAAAAAAGTATTTGTAAAAAAAAGTATGAAACATCACTTTTTCCAAGTTTCTCTCTTTCTGCTACACTAAGTGCAGACTCTGACACGTCTATATAAACCAAATCCGCTCCCCAAGAAATCTCCCTGTAATACCCTAACTCATCATACTTCTTCTTTTCCCCATGCCCTACGGTATTTAGGACCTTTAGAATCCAACTTAATAGCTGGTTCTCTATGACCCTGTAAACTCTTTAATTCAGGGGTCCCCAAATGTTGGTGTGCATAAGAATTCCCTGGAAGGTTTTAAACAGATTGCTGGGCTCCACTCCCAGGGGCTAGAATTCTAATTCTAATTCAGCAGATTTGGGACGGGGTTCAAGAATGTGCATTTCTAAGAAGTTTCCAGGTGATGCTGCTGCTCTGAAGACTGCAGTGAGGGAGCCACTGGTGCAGAGAAAGAGCAGGCTGTTTGCTAGCTACTTGAATCAGGACAAATGACAGAGAAGTTCTTCATCTGCTCTATCACTTCCAAGGACTGTGGAAAGAATTGAAATAATAGATTTTAAATATTTAGTACAGTCTTGGTGCATAGCAAAGTCTCAATATACAAGAGCTATTATTTCTAGCAGAAAACAGATCAGACTTCGTGGGGATTACCTATATAAGAAAGGCAACACCCAGGCTGTGGCTAAACAAAGCTCTGGGCCAAAGTCTTATTAGCAGGGCCACCATGTCCCTTGCTAGGACCTGGAAGGAAGCTATGCAAATTTTTACTCATCCACTTATATAAGGGTTTATCCAGGAAGGGAAATTGAGAATAACATTTCCCATGTTTCTAAGACCTCTCAAAGCAGAACACCTGTGATTCCTTCAAATTTCAATTAAATAGGGAAGTTTAATATTGTTTTCACATTAATGTCAATTCTAACTGTGCAAGAAGCAAAATAACCTATAGTTTGTCCCAAATTATCTTAACTTGGTTCTTCATTAGGAAAAAAAAAAAGAAGTAGAATCTTAAGAAAAGCTTCAGGAATAAATTATAATCACAAAACCAGCTCTGACTACCTTTGTTGGCAAGGATATCTGAAAAGAAGGCCCACATCTGCGCAATCTTGGACTGTGGGGATGTAGCTCTTNAAGCTGGCATCCAACTTGACCAGACCCTGCCTCACTGGCCTACGGGTAGCAGGTACTGTGAACCAACCTGATTTTACAGAGCCAGGGCTTGACCAACACCCTGACTTCAGCAGCTGCAGGCTCAGGCCTGGAATTTTCCTGGAACCTCCCTGGAAACTAGGAAACAAAGAACGGAGCTGACAGAGCAAATCCAGTCTAGTACAGCCTCCAAAACCCTCAGGCCTACTGTTACCCCGGCCAGTCCCAGACAAGCTCTCACACCCCTTTGAGACTCAGCACCTCATACACAGCACCTGGGCAGTGATAGGCGCTCAAGAAATGCTGATTTGACTAATCAAGTCACTAAACAAGGTAACAGTGGACAGCTGTTTTTTTTTTTGTTATGACACTGTTATGACACTGGTGCTAAATGGTGGCTGTGGTAAATTCAAGAAACTGTTAGTCATAAGAAACCAGTACGTAGAGAGGCTTCAAATTTGCCTGGTAATGTTTTTTTTTTCCATACCTGTATCAGTCAGGGTTTAATCAGAGAACCGCTAGAAGAAATATAAATAATCATGGCTTTTTGGGGGGCCTGGGTGGCTCAGTCGGTTAAGTGTCCGACTTCGGCTCAGGTCATGATCTCGCAGTTCGTGTGTTTGAGCCCCGCATCGGGTTCTGTGCTGGCAGCTCAGAGCCTGGAGCCTGTTTCAGATTCTGTGTCTCCCTCTCTCTCTGCCCCTCCCCCTGCCCATGCTCTGTCTCTGTCTCAAAAATAAATAAAACCCCCCAAAAAAGAAACACCAATCATGGCTTTTTCAAAAGGGATTTGAACGTACACAATCACGAGAGCTGGTTAAACAGTTTATACAGGGCTGTTGTTTCCGCATCTGGTACTGGGGACTGAGTCAGCAGGGCTGGTCGGCAAAAGCAAAGGTAGATGTGACGTGGGAGAAAACAGGACAGGCTAGAATATTCAGGCTGAACAGGAAAGCACAAAGATGGATGGAACCATATGGGTCTCTCCTGGCCTCCCAGCCTCCATCTTCAGTGAGTCAAGGGAACTTTAGCAAAGTTGGTGCCCTTTTTCATAGAGATAAACATGCAGCCGGCACAGGAGCTGGAGAAGCCATCAAGGAGATTCGGCAGAAGCAGAGGGGCTACGGACCTGGCTGCTGCCCCACACCAAGCAGGTCAAGAGCAACCACAAGCATCAGCTACCACACCAACTAGTACCCCAAACCGACCTTCCAAGCACTGAAGACAATAGAGCTGCTGATTCATTTCGGCCTTCCAAGTTTCACCAAAATGTCTCATGGGGTCCACACCATGCAGAAAAGAAAACTCTGGAAAATGTATTCCCAACTCAGATGGGTTGACGTGATACAAGCCCACCACAACCCCTGGCAGTGTGGCCAGAAGTCAGATTCTCCTGAAGGTGAACCTCCTTGCTCTGGCCCAGAGAGGGGCTAAGCACAAGAATCAGGTGCTGATGATCAACCCTGACTCACAGGCAGTTTTTAGAAAAGATGTTGAACAGAAGAGGAGCAGAGTTCAAACTGCAACCTTGGAAAGTTTTGGAGGTATAATTCATTTCAGATGGGTTTAGTACCAATTATAGCTGAGGGAGACCACTCAGGACATATCCTGACAAGCTGGCTCTTCAGCGTAGGATGAGAAATGGAATCTAGGCTCAGAGATCGGACTGCATAAAAATCCCCCACTTTGTGGAAAACACACAGATTTCCCCCATGACTTGGGTAGGTCTGGGAAGACTCTTGGGAATTTGTGTTTCAACTAAGATTGACCCAAAATGATTCTCATACTAGTGGGCCTTAGTCCACACTGAAGATTTCTCTAGAGGCTTGCAGGTCAACTTGCAAACTCTCAGATCTACCCTGTCTGCAAAAGCTGGTGGCTGCAGGTTATTTTAATTGAGGGAACATCAGAGACTACCTTAATAGAAAGGCAGCGGTGAGAAATAAAAACTTGCTATTTATTTTAGCATGATGTTCTAAAGGTTATTTTAAAATTCTGTTTATTGAGAGTTCATAAATGTTACTTGCTCTATTAATAAAAAACTTGCTGGTTACCAAATCACATCCTCCACTGAGACTTGTCTAACAGCCCACACTTCTTACCCGCCTCCAAGCAGCCAAGATGTACTAGCGCCACCTAAAGGCCACTAGGAGTACACGCTAAGTGCAAAGCAAGACTTTGACCGCAGCAAATGAGAAACTGGACTTTGGGAACCACCAATGATTAGGGTTTGAATTTAGTCATAAATGACTGTGAGAACTTGCTGTGTGTCCTTCCTTGACTGCTTGAGAAAATAGAGAGAACATGGACTTTGGAATTTGGCAGACTTGGTTTAAATCCCGGCTCCGTCACCTAAAAGCCGTGCCCACATTTTGTGCCTGATTTCACGTCTTGGCTCACCAGCTTCATGTGGGTGTAAAGTGATGGTGGCTTACCTCGGCTTCACTGAGTATCTTTTGGTGTCTTGCCCAAGGCTCCTCTAAGGCAGAGGATGCTTGGGACAACTGTGGGAGCCTATCGGTCCTTCACACATACGTTCCATCCCTGGAGTAACCTTAGCCACAAGGATCTAGAGCCCATAACAAAGTTACTTGTCTCTCTCATGCACGTAATTCTGAAGCACATTCTACTCAGCTCCTCAAAAGATTCCCCGAGAAAGCTATGGGGAAGCCCCTGTTGCCTAGAGCAATGGCCAATTCAAGAAAATCCAGCCTTGTATTAGTTTTTCCTCCTTGCATTCATATTCCCTGAGATCACTTCCCAGAATAAGCTGCCTGCACACAAGCCCTCGTCTCACATTCTGCCTTCTCAGGGAATTCAGGCTAAGACAAAATGTAACTTTAGGCGATTTATTCATCCTCTGCAGGCCTGGGTTTTCTCAGCGGTATGAGATGATTGCAACACAGGGATATTGTAAAAACTCCGTGAATTCCTGTAGGAAAAACACTTGCGCAATGTCTGATCCATAACAGAACCCCATTTCCTGGGAGCCCTCTCTGCTACGTGGTAACTTCTTGACAGAGGCAATTTCTTCTTCAAGCTGGACCAGCAGCAGCAGCATCGTGTGCCTCACACCATCACCATCACTACCACAGCACCTGTACCACTCTCTCTCTCACATCCACCATTAACACCACCGTCATCCTCATCCATACCACCCCACATACCACCATCACCATCATCATCACCTATGTGCCGCCATCACCACACTCCTGTAGGTCACTTGGCAAGATTTCTCTAACCCAGGTCTAGCGGATTCCCTTCAGCTAGAGAAAATATGTAACGCGTCTCTGTTATATCTGTCACAGCAGAATCTACACACTAGCTAATGCTAACATTTCTGGCTGATAGCGCATTAATGTTCAGTGTTATATAACATTCCATTGTCTGTGTGTAGCCCAATTCACCCATTCATCTGCTGAAGAACATCTTGATTGCTTCCAAGTTTGGGCAATTGCGCACAAAGCTGCTTACAAACGTCTGTGTGAGGGTCTCTGTGAGGATTTGGCTCATTTGGGTCAATGCCAAGGAGCATGGTTGCTGCATCATAAGGTGAAAGTATGTGTAGTTTTATAAGAAACTTCTAAACTGTCTTCCAAAGTGGCTGGGCCATTTTCTCTTCCCACCACGGAGGAATGAGAGGTCCTGTTGTGCCACATCCTAGCCAGCATGTGGTGAGGCCAGTGTTCTGGGCCTTTGCCATTCTAGTAGGTGTAGTTGTTTCCGTGTTGTTTTGTGTGCAATTCCCTAATGATATGTGAGCATCCTTTCATATGCTTACTTGCCGTGTGTACCTCCTCTTTGGTGAGGTTTCTGTTCAGATATTTTGTCCACTTTTTCAAATTAGGTTTGTCTTCTCATTATCAAGGTGTGAGTGTTCTTTGTATATTTGGGGAACAGTCCTTTATCAGATGCGTCTTTGGCAAATATTTTCTCCCAGTTTGTGTTTTTTCATTCTCTTGTGATGAACTGGATTTTAGCCCAAATTATGTTAGTGTAATAAGCTATAAATATTATAAATAAGCTATAAAATCATAATTAAGTTTCCTCTTTCATTCAGTAAGTACTATAGTACTATTATGTGGCAAGCATCTCTGAGGCGCTGGCAAACAAGACTGGGGCTTTCTCTCAAAGAGCTTTCCGAGCAGCGGAGGAGATGGACGCACAAAGAGGAATGCAATACAGTGGGTGCAGCTCCCTATCTGGGGAAGGTAAGGAGAGCTGATCCAGTTGGAGATGAAGAGTGTTCAGGGAAGGCTTCTTGAAGGAGGTGACCAAAGAAAGAGAAGCCAGCCAGGTATAACTGGGAAGAGGTAGTAACGAGAATTCTGGTAGCAGGGACAGTATAGTACTTTACCCACGACAGACTGCATGGCCTCACAGGACTGACCACAGCCGTGGTACAGTGTGCAAGGGACAGCGGGGAGAGGTAGAATAAGACAAGCTGTGCCCAGATCACAGAGGGAGTGTGGGCCATGCTAAAGAGTTGGCAATCCATCTTTTTCTTTAATTTTTAAATGTTTATTTATCTACTTTGAGAGACAGATATTGAGCAGGTGGGCAGAGTGGCAGAGAGTGAAAGGGAGGGAGAGAACCCAAGCAGGCTCCATGCTGACAGCACAGAGCCTAATGCGGGGCTTGATCCCACAAATCATGAGATCATGACCTGAGTTGAAACCAAGAGTCAGGAGCTCAAGCAGCTGAGCCACCCAGGCACCCCCTCAGTTTTTCTACATAAATGGGGTCCCTAAAAACATTTTTTCCCTGGAGAAAGTAGCCTTGGGACAAAGCCAGCCCAAACCAGATCAGTGCTTCACAAAGGAAGGAAATGTTTATTAGCATCTGGTTTGCTGGAACATTCTATCCACCAAGAACTAAAAGAGAGTGTGGGGTTTGAGGCTGTTAATATCGACTTCATAGCTACTTCCCACACATGTCTCAGTGGGGCAGGTGGAAGTCATCCTCATCTGAGGGCAGGCGTGTATGGGAGTTCCTACATCTGGTACTTCTTAACAACCTTCTTCCTCCTCACACCAACAGGCAAAGATAGCAGATCCTTGGTCGCTACTGGCTCCCTATATAAATGTGTTGGCTCATAGGCTCTGACCTTAGAGTCGTAAGGAAAGCAGACTGGTAAGACTAAGCCCGACCAGCATTCTAAGAATGAACCTCTTGGGGGAATCTGTGCACCACTGGCCACAGTGAAATATGAAATATGAAATATGAAAGTGAAATATCCTTTATGTGTTGTTTCCTTTGTGCATAATGTCCTTTCTGTGGTGTTTCTCCTTTGAATCCACCATGTTCACTCCAGACAGTCGTGAGACTGAGCAGTTTTAACAACTTCTTGTGGAGGACCCCATGCGATGAAACAAAACAGCCCAGTCAATTACCATTTTTGTCTAGGTTCCGCCTCCTCCCCTGACTCACAACCATCCCTCACTCCTGCTTCCGGGGCTTGTACTTCCTGATAGCAGAGTGGTCTGCCTTCCGGAGGACCCAGACTAAGACATTTGGTATTTACTCGGCATTATTCACTGAGCAATATGTGAAAGTCCTCCTTCTAAACACTCCAGCACCTCCCCCCCCGAGAAGTAACCACTATTTTTGTACACAAAATGCAAAATTTGGGGGCACTTGGGTGGCTCAGTCACTTAAGTATCTGACTCTTGGTTTCAACTCGGGTCATGATCTCATGGTTTGTGAGTTTGAGCCCTGAGTCAGGCTCTGTGCTGACAATGCAGAGCCTGCTTGGGATTCTCTCTCCCCCTCTCTTTCTCTCTGCCTCTCCTCTGCTCATGCTTTCTCTCTCAAAAGAAATGAACTTTTAAAAAAAGTTTTTAATATTTATTTTTGAGAGAGAGACAGAGACAGAGCGTGAGTGGGGGAGGGGCAGAGAGAGAGGGAGACATCGAATCTGAAACAGGCTCCAGGTTCTGAGCTATCAGCACAGAGGCTGACGCTGGGCACCAACTCATGAACCACAAAATCATGACCTGAGCCTAAGTCAGACACTTACCCAACTGAGCCACCCAGACACCCCAAACTTTTTTTTAAATATGCAAAATTTTGTATACAAAATCACTAGTTTTGTATGCATCCTTCCAGTTTCTACTTTATGCATTCCTGTATACAGATATACCTATGTATATATACATATATACAAACAAACGTTAACATATACAGAAATATATACATCTTTCAAAGAAATGTTTATGTATACGAGATCATACCATTATTCTGAAAGCCTTGTTTTGTTGACTTAGCAAGAGTTTCTTCCCAGGACATTTAAATGCATCAGAGAGTAACTCATACATATAGTTTGTCATTCTTCCTGCTTTTTTGGTTGTTTTACATGCAGACTGTTTGCTCAGTTATTAGGGAATGGGAAAAATGAGTGGAGGAACAAAAGCAAGAACAGGATTTATAAGAGATAGGAGACTAGGTCTTATTTGCACATTTTCCCAGGCGGAGTGTGGGCTGGAAACTGACAACGAAGCTAGAGTAGCATCCTGTGCTGATAGGTGATGAAGCTAGGAAGGAACACACTTTCAGAAGTTCATGGATTCCTCAGAAAATCTTCAGAGTTTGGTGGTAGAACCTCATGACACGCCATCTCTGTGGACCATCTGCCAGGATGTCCAATCGCACCTCTGCCTTAGACCAGACCTGTGACTGCACCACAGTAGAATTTGTCCAATGTTGGGGTGCCTGGGTGGCTCAGTCGGTTAAGCATCTAACTTCGGCTCAGGTCATGATCTCATGGTTAGTGAGTTAGAGTCCTGCATCTGATGAGCTCTAGCCCTGCTTCTCTCTCTCTCTCTCTCTCTCTGCCCCTTGTTCACTTGCACCCTCTCTTGCTCTCTCCCTCTCAAAAAAAAGAATTTGTCCACTGTTAAAGACTCAAAGCTACTTGGTCAGAATGCCCTCATCCCGCACTACGACAGCCCACACACATGGAGAGCTGGGACAGATCCAGAGAGAGGGCGGAGCTTGAGAAGACACTGATCAGCACACAAACCCCTGCTCAGGACGCCCCACGCTGTTGACTGTTCAGTCCCCTGCCCCCCTCCCTACACGCGGCTTCACAGTCACTGCAGCAACATAAAGAGGCAGCGATGTTTTGAAATTCAGGCTCACAAAGGGCTTCGGGAAATAACACTGCCCTGGGACACTGTAGGCAGAAGAGGGAATATCACTGCTAGTAGTAGTTTATTACTCTTCTCAAAGCTGCTAGCCTAGTGATGGCAATGTATTACTTCAGTCAACAAACGCTAAGGATTGTCTTGACCAGACGATGGGGATTAGAGCAAAGGGACCAAAGCAGTTCCCACTGGAGTGAGGAGGAGGCACAGAAGGCAGCCGTTCAAACACGTTCGATGATTGCTGAGAGAGAGGGAAGTCGGGGCTGGCAGGACCAGAGGAGCAGCGTGCCAGTCAGCCTGGGGAGTCTCACACCCAGTCCCAGAGGAAGGCAGAGAAGAGCAAAGCAGGGAGGAAGAGAGCGAGGTCTCAGGCTCAGGATGAGGCAGGAGTGTGGAGCCCAGGCTGCAGGGAGGATCCCCATCCCTGGGTGTGGCTGTGGGGAAGGGATGGGGATGAGACTGGAAGGCGGCAGTGCTCCTCACACTCTGGCCCAATCAGGCTCACCTGGGGTGGGGGGTGGGTTCCGCCCCCAGGGTTTCTGATGCAGGAGGTCTGGTTGGGGCTCTCAAACGTGCATTTGTGACAGGTTCCCAGGTGCTGCTGCCACTGCTGGTGAGAACCACTGCTCTAGATTTTCAAAGGAGGCATGGGAAGCCCAAGGTCAGTTCCCGGCCAAGACTCCTGACCATGGCTCCGTGGCCTTGTGGCCTTGAACTTCCAGGGCTCAGGGAGAGTGTGAGTCATGCTAATGATGCCAAGACAAGGGCAGGTCCCGTGTCTGCTGTGCTGGGCCCATGTTCTTGAACTTCCCTTCCTTCCTAATCCCTTCCTCTGCAACCCTTCGGGCTGTTTTGGTTTGGGCCCTGCAATGTGTGTGAACACTGCTTTTCCAGGCTCCACCGCCTCATAGGGCTCGTAAAGAGACAGAGCTTTTAGGAGTTATCTGAGTGCAGGTGGTAGCCCTGAGGTGCTCCCACACTTCCCCCAGACTCCAGTCCTGATGGCTCAGTCCCTGCCTGACTTCTTATAGAGACTGTCTGATTTTGGTGACCTCCTCTCCTCCCCACATAATGGGAAAATGGAATAATTTCCCTACCCACCAACACTGTCCTGTGATTTCCCACGTGGGAAAAGCAAAAATAACTGTTGGTCCTTAGTTTCTTGGTTATATTGTCTCAATTATTCCAGTATGGGACCAATTCTTCATGTCACTGACAGATTGAGGACTTTAGAATTAGAAACTAAAAGAGAAGATTCTAGTGAAAGAGAACACAAGATAAGCTTTGTTTTCTTACAGATATACTAAATTTGGTCCACTCATTTGAAACATTTGGTTCAACTACAGAAAACTTCTGGGTTTTGTTTTTTTTTTTGTTTTTAATGTTTTATTTATTTCTGAGAGAGAGAGAGAAGCAGCTTGAGCAAGGGAAGATCAGAAAGAGAGGGAGACACGAAATTCGAAACAAGCTCCAGGCTCTGAGCTGTCAGCACAGAGCCCAACATGGGCTCAAACCCACGAACTGTGAGATCATGACCTGGGCCGAAGTCAGACGCTCAACTCACTGAGCCACCCAGGCATCCCAGAAAACTGCTGTTTTCGAAGGTCTAAATAGTCAAGTATTTGTGCTTTCATATGGTTCAACATAATTTTATACCCTAATTGTATTAAATTTATATAATTCTATATATATACCTTACTTGTTTATAAATAGTGTATTTCTGATTACATATCCTAATTTCATATATATCCTAATTATATACATTTAATAGATACTAGTTATATACATATAGTTTAATTACATGACAAATTAAAAATTTGTTTTATTTTAACTATACCTATTAGTTAAAATTTGTTAAATTTACTAAGTTATATACTAATAGGTATATAATTTTTATTTAGACTATACCTATACATTCTATCATATATCCTAATCATATTTATATCTCAATTACATATCAATTATATGTATCCTAATTATGTATCTTCTAATTTTAAGCATTTTTGTTACATGTATATGCATGAATATGTGTGGCTAAAGATACAGATATTAGGAAATATGTAAAATTATAATATGGTTATATTATTTAAAGATATGCATACATTTATGGCAGACAGAATTCAAATTCTGGCCTATAAAAAGCAGGACTATCTTCTCTGCTTACTTTGTGAATGCATGTGGATTTCTGAGAGCACACCGCCACCTTGTGTCTCCTTAGGGAACTGGGAGTCTCAGCCTCAGTCTGGAAGGGACTTGTCGCTCATTTGTTCATTTAGTAAACATTTATTTAATACCTCCTGTGATCTTTGCACGAGGAGAGATTCCAGGTACAATGATTTGTAGTCTAAAGCTTCTCTGGAACTCTTCAGACGTTAGCTTCATACCCCATGCAAAGAATGTCAGTGTGAGAGGCAGGCTGGGTGTAGGAAGCTAGTGGAAGAGCGTATGTCCCACATAACTGAAGTAGTCACTGCTCAGCTCTAGACAGCTTCTCCACGAAGACAGAAGAGAGTATGGTCCTAGTATTCTCTCCCAAGAGAAGCCGGAAACTCGAATGTTGGTGTGAAAACCCGATTTTTAAATAACAGCTAATTCTAATTATTTCTAAACACCATAAGCCAACATTATGCACCTCCCATGGGCTACATTCAGCTCACATCCTGCCAGGTTTGAACCCCCGGTTTTCTTTATCCCTTTCCATCATTCTGGTGGGGCCTCATGAATGAGAGTAGATAAATACTGACCCCTGGGGATATAGTAGTGAGCAAACACAGACACAGCCTTCCTCTCATGAGGTTACAAAAATGGCCATTCCTAACATCTACATTAATAAGAGTATTTTCTAGACTGGTGAGAAGCATACCAGTCTAGCATACCTACAGACTTTGTTCTGGAGTAATCTGACAATCTGCCAGTTCTTAATCTTGGCAAGTCACATAATAGAGAGCTGGTGATAAAGAGGAACTAATAGTATCACCCCCCACACACACACACAACCTTAACAAAGAGCTAAGCATCAACGTAAGTACATCTCACCATTTAAGGTGGATCTTAAATTGGTAGAGGAAAAAGTGCACAAAGCCAGAGATCAACCATACCCCTACTCACTGTGACTAGTACCAAGAGAATTTAAAACTAATAAAACTATAGAACCCACCAGAATGACTAACATTGATAAGGCTGACCATATGAAGTGTTGGTGAAAATGTGGAGGAACTGGAATGTTCATACATTGTTGGTGGGTGATGCGGATTCACAACCCTCCCTGGAGCTTTCCTGACATAATCTGAAACCACCTCTGCATACAGAGGGAAGGGGGGGAGACCAGAGAAAGAGGCAGGTTGGTAGGCGGCAGTTGGTTGTTGTTGTTGTTGTTTCAAAATATCTGTTTATTTTTGGTAAAGCACAAGTGGGTGAGGGGCAGAGAGAGGGGGACAGAAGATCCAAAGCAGGCTCCATGCTGTCAGCAAAGAGCTGGATGTGGGGCATGAACTCACCAACCATTAGATCATGACCTGAGCCGAAGTTGGACGCTCAACCGACTGAGCTACCCAGGTGCCCTGGCTGGTAGCTTTAATAATAACAAAAGAGGGCTGCCTGGGTGGGTCAGTTGGTTAAGTATCTGACTCTTGATTTCTGCTCATGTCATGATCTCACGATTCACAAAGTCGAGCCCCCATCAGGCTCTGCGCTGACAGTGCAGAGTCGGCTTGGGATTCTCTCTCTCTCTCTCAAAATAAATAAACTTACAAAAAATAATAACAGCAAAGGGAACTTACATATAAGGCTTGTCTTGGGCATCAGGAAGACAATGGATCCCTGGACCCACCCTCTAAATCTTAAAAGCTTATAAAGAGGTCCTAACTGAGCTCAGTTATGTATAACTGTGCAAGTGTTTTAACACTACATCACCACCTCAAGGCTATGTCCTTGGAGCAGCCTCTGGGAGCAGAAAAGGCAAGGGGAACCCACACCCCAAAGACAGGGAGAGGGTGAGGAGCTTCCGAGTGCCCGGGTCCAGCTCACAGGTCAATAGGGTAATCCCAACAGGTATACTACACCACCTGGAAGAATTGTTTTTGTAATATCTTATAAAGCTGAACATATGCATATCCTAGATTCATAGTTTATTCCCAGGTATATACCCAAGAAAAATGAGTGCATATGTCCACTAAAAGACATGTTGGAAAATGTTCTTAGCAACTTTATTCATAATAGCCCCAAGCTGTAAACAACCAAATGTTCATCATGAATAGAACGGATAAATTCTGCCATACTTACACAATTGAATATCATACAGTAATTTTTACAGGAAAAAACCACTGATGCTGATACATTAAAATATGAATAAGTCTGAAAATATAGGGGCGTCTGGGTGGCTCAGTTGGTTAAGCACCCAGCTCTTGATTTCAGCTCAGGTCATGATCTCACTGTTTGTGGTTTCAAGCCCTGCATCCGGCTCTGTGCGGATGGTGAGGAGCCTGCTTGGGATTATCTCTCTCTCCCTTTCTCTCTGCCCCTCCCCTACTTGCCTGTCTCTCTCTCTCAAAATAAAGAAACAAACTTAAAAAATTTTTTTTAATCTGAAAATATAATGACCAGTTACAGAAACAAGACTAGAAGAGTACATAACCATATGATCGCAACAGTATAAAATTAAAGAACAGGTAAAACTAATCTATGATAATAGTAGTTAGCATAGTGCTCATTTCTGGGTGCAGGGAGACATTGCCTACAAGGTGCCGGAAGAGAATCTTCTAGGATACTGGAAATGTTTTATAATCTAATTTGGGCATAGTTAAGTATGGTACACAAATGTAAAAGTGTATTGAGATGCACACGTGCAACTTGTACACTTTATTGGATTATTATTATTACTAAATTTTTAAAAGAGCGAACAAATTAGAATCCCTAGGGACATATGCATTTTGGAGTTGCATGGACTAGCAAAACAGTGGCTCTTATTAAATTTTATAGGAAATTGTTCAGGCTATTGACCCTTAGAGCAACCCCCAGAATGTAAAGGAGGGACTTTGAAAAGCGATCTTAAATATAATCGAGCAGACACAGGGATGTTCTGGTCGGAACCCCCTTCATGGAAAAACTCACTCTACAGCAGAGTATCGTTGACTGAGTGCTTCCAGCTGTTAACCCCTCTGCATCTGTTTCAGCTTTCGATGGAGGGCATCCTCTCCTCGGAATAGCCCTCAAGCAATATCGGAACAAGGCAGGGGTACAAGGGCCTGACGTTGGTGCTCTCAGTGGGACGCCTCTAAAGAACAGTACTTGCTCTGAAGTGTCCCATTAGACCAGAAGAGACTTTGCCAGATCTTTCTTCCTCTTTCTTCCTCCCACTTTCTTTAGCAAGTGTTCCCAGTAAGACTCCTTTTTGCCCATTTCAGCCTCTGGTTTCCTGGGAACCCCACCTGTTACATAGGACTAGAGCACCACCTAGATGTTGTTTGAAAGCAAGTGTTACAGTCTGAATGAAATGCGCTGACGGAATGTCTTGGAATAATGCTGACAACAGAGATACATTAGTCACATATATGATTTTTAATTTTTTAGTAGACACATATGAAAAGTTGACAAAACAGGTGAGATTTCTTTTTAAAATGTCCTATTTAATCCAACTTATTTAGAATATTGTCATTTCAACATGTAACCAATATCAAAAATAATGAGATATTTTCTCTTCTCTTTTGTACTAAGCCTTTGAGATCTGGTATTTTATACTTACGGCACATCTCTATTTCGACTCACCACACTTCAAGTGCTTTCAAAGAGAAGAAGTCTGCTAAAAAATAGGGAAACTAAAGAGTGTTGTAGACAAAGAAAAGGAGTAGGGATTGCATTTGTATTAATAGCATGAATGAATAAAATTGTCTCCTTTTGAGGTTCTGATAAGGTCGCTGTACCACCCCAGCCCTTCTCCTTTTTATATTTTTATTGAGATATAACACTCCTTTTCACCATCATATGCCAAACTTTGGTTTGTTCCCCCAAATTCATGAAGAGATGGGCACTTGACACACAGCTGTCCTCTCCATGTCTACTTCTGTCACCAGGCACAATCCTAAGTGTCATTATTCCCTATGTGGATACCCCATCCAGTGTTCTCCCAGTGCTCCTAATTGCCTGGCAGGAAGAAGTCATCACTTCTTTGGGGATCTTAAAAGTTATGGACCATTTTGCAAAGAAAGATGTACATAAACAAAATGTTGCATCTAATTTCATGTGTCCACAGCACTCCTAAAGCTATAAATGAATCCCAGGTTAAGAGTGTCAATTCTTTAGTTAACTTCTTCCACAGAAC
This sequence comes from Crocuta crocuta, assembly GCF_008692635.1. Classification (NCBI taxonomy): domain Eukaryota; kingdom Metazoa; phylum Chordata; class Mammalia; order Carnivora; family Hyaenidae; genus Crocuta; species Crocuta crocuta. The sequence goes on along the minus strand of NW_027551570.1, from coordinate 6,407,194 downwards.
AAAGTCACAATTCCCTTGTATATCATGCGAGCCATTCTGCCATTGAACCCTACCTTCCTTTCTGGTCTCAGCTCCCACTGCCTCTGACCTTTAGTTTTCACAGGGGCTCCATCCATTCTTTTGAAGTTTGCTTAACTTGCTATGCTGTTTCATACTTCTGCACATCTACATGCTATTCTCTCTACTTACAATGCTTTCTCACCCCTCAGGCGGACTTCTCTGAAGCTCAAATGTTGAGTAAAAGAAACCTTCCCTGACTCGCACACTCTTCCCAGCCATTGAGTTAATATCTTCTGTTGTGCATTCCATCACTTAGTCCTAGCATCTGTAATACTACCTGACACACCTCTTTGATACTTTTTGATATGACAATTTGTTCAAACATCTGTGTGCCTCCACAAAACTGTGAGCACCTTCAGGGTAGGGTTGTGTTTTATACATTGTATCCCTAGCACCTTGTGTCAAGTCTGGAATATAACTGGTGCTCAATTAATGTTAATGGAATATTGTTTAGAAAAATACTTATCTTACCTTTGGAAATAGTTTACACTACTAAATGCTGGTAGACATGTGTGAATTTTGTATATTAATTATTACACTAAGAAAATATTACTGGGTTGGGGTGCCTGTGTGGCTCAGTTTATTAAGCACCTGACTTCAGCTCAGGTCCCTGCTGGTCAGGTCACTGACTCACTGCTGGTGAGTTCAAGCCCCATACCCGGCGCTGTGCTGACGGCTCTGAGCCTGGAGCCTGCTTCAGATTCTCTCTGTCTCTCTGCCCACCCCGGGGCATTTGTTCTCCGTCTCTCTACCTCTCTCTCTTTCTCAAATATAAATTTTTTAAAAAAACATTTTAAAAAGAATATTTTACTGGGTCTTGAAATAAATTTGATTTCCTGGAGAGCTAAAGTGTAAGAAGAAAAACATTTTTCTCTATCTATATTTTCCCTTTAATTTAATTTTATCTTTAAATTTTTTTTTAGTGTTTATTTACTTTTGAGAGATAGAGAGAGACAGAGTGTGAGCAGGGGAGGGGCAAAGAGAGAGGGATACACAGAATCTGAAGCAGACTCCAGGCTCTGAGCTGTCAACACAGAGCCTGACACGGGGCTTGAACCCAAGAATTGTGAGATCATGACCTGAGCTGAAGTTGGCCGACTGAGCCACCCAGGGAACCTTCTTTCCCCTTTAATTTTAGAAGAGAAACATTGAGTGAACTCTTGACAGTCATGTTAGAAAATAAAGTTAACAAATATTAAACAAAAGCGCCTTAGTGAGAGCACATTTTCCACTAGAATCTAAATCTAATCGTATCCTGAAAAGCCATTTATAAATCCACAGTCATGTGATGTACCAGGAAAGAGATATATAGAAGAAGAAATGAAAATGCTCAAATAAGTCAGGAACTAGCTTATGAGTCACTGACATGAGGGATTTCGTTAACATAATAAAGGCAGGTAATTTTATTCTCATTAGGCTTCTCCTACTTAGACCTTTGTCACAGTGAATAGTATTGTTATTATGTAATTAGAAATGATATCACCCTATAGTCAAAACTTGAAATAATCTGCTAAAATTTGTTACCTCTAATACTCTTTAGTATGCATTCCTTCTAGACATGATAAGCTTCTGACACAACTCGTAGTCTGCAAAATTAAGTACTAAAAACTAATGAAGAAAAATAAGGTGTCACAGGATTCTCGCACAGCGAGTCATGACACCGAGGCTTTTCTTTCCAGGAAGCAACTTTATTCGCGGGGGCACAGTTCAGTGCGGTTTGCACCCAAAGAACTGAGCCCCAAACGCCATGTGGCATAGCTTTTAGATGTTTTTTACTTCTTTGTCTCCCATATATGGAAACACACAAGCATGCAGCCTAAGTGGTCTCAGGCTACGAGGTCTTGAAGGATGTTGTCAGGTTGCTTGAGGTTTTGTGTGTGTGTGTGTGTGTGTGTGTGTGTGTGTGTGTGTGTGTTTCTTTCCTTAGGGGGGGGACCCTACCACAAGGGCTGTCAGTGGCTCACTCACAACCTGTGCAACTTTGTAACCAAATCCCTAAGAAAAGGAGCAATTGTTAGGCTGAAAGAATAATCTAGGCAGCCCTCCCCAGGATGTCAAGAGGCTGAGTAGGAGGGTATCTGTAAATGCACAGAAGCCCAATGTGGAAATCCTGGATGGCACTCTGGCACAATGAGGGTGGAGTGGGGCTCTGCACTAGCAGAGCTGCTCTTCAAGCAGGCGTGGGAAGAGACACAGCCCGCCCCGCAGTGTGCAAGCCGTGCACACATGCAGGGTAACGTTTTCTTAAACTTGAGCTGAAACGGCTCCTTACCAGGGAGTAGCCATCAGAGAGCGTTTCCTTTCATTTCCTGCTGAGGTTTTTAATTCTCCGCATCCTAGGAGGTCCCCGTGCTCAGCAAAAGGTGTGTATAAACCAACACAACTGCCACGTATTGGATAATAGGAATATCTGCGATAGAAAAACATAATTTTTTTGAAAAAGATGGAAAACATTCATATTTTCAGTTTCTACTTCATAAACCAGCTTGAGATCATCAGAAAACCATAAACTTCCTTAAATTGATATTACACATTTAACCTTTGGGAATTTGTGAGGCGGAAGTACTTTTAAATTGCTACCCAGAAAGGGATTGTGGATACTATTTTAGACACCCACCAGATGGAAGCTTAATTACTAAAACTACTAAAACCACTAAAACATTGAAAATCTTGTCATGTAGTTCCAAGAACCTTCACCTCCTTTTCTAGAAACAATGTATTCTTTCTTTGTTCTGGATTCTACCATCATGGGGCATAATTAATTATAGCGTGTAATAAGAGCATATTTAATTATGAGATAGAAGGTAATAGAACATAGAAACCATTTAAGTAATGTCAATTGGAAAATTAAACATGAAGCAATGCTAACTCTTAAAAGGTTTACTGCAATCAGACTACTGAAAACGATTTTTTAAGGGTTCTTAGTCCTATAGAAGTAGCAATTGCAGAAAGCAGCTACCACTACTATTGCTGAGAGACCGTGAGCCAGGAAGGAACTGGGAAATTTAGGTACAGGCTACAGTGCCCTGGAAGGCTGACATTGAGGTCTCTTGGCAGAGGGTATGGTTGCCACAGGCAAATGCATCCTACCAGAGTAAACTTTTGAGGGAGAGGCCTTCCCCTGGGTGGCAGACAAACTCACTGGAAGGTATAGGTAATTGATCCACATGAGCAACCTGCCTTAGACCACTATGCCATGAGCTTGATTGTGTCCTCTACATCACATTATTAATTTCAGGTGTACAATAAGGTGTTTCAACAATTCTGTACATTACTTAGTGCTCATCAAGATAAGTGTAGTTATCATCTGTTGCCATAAAACGATATTACAATACCAGGGCTAAATTCCCTATGCTGGACTTTTCATCCCCATGACTTACTTATTTTATATAACTGGAAATTTGTATCTCTTAGTCCCCTTCACCTATTTCACCTCTCTCCCCCACGCACACCACCACCACCACCACTACTCTCTCCTTTGGCAACCACCAGTTTTGTTCTCTGTATCTGATTCTGTTTCTGGTTTTTGTTTATTTTTGTTGTTGTTTTTTAGATTCCACATATGAATGAAATCATATGGTATTTGTCTTTCTCTGTCTGGTTTATTTCATTTACTGTAATATCCTCTAGGTTTATCTACCTTATTGCAAATGGCAAGATCACATTCTTCTCTCGGACTAATATCCCGTGTGTGTGTGTGTGTGTGTGTGTATATACATATCACACCTTTATCCATTCATCTATCAATGGACACATGGGGTGCTTCCATATCTTGACTATTGTAAATAATGTTGCAATATACTTAGAGGTGCATATATCTTTTCAACTTAGTGTTTTCATTTTCTTTGGGAAAATACCCAATCCTAGAATTACTGGATCATATGGTAAAATTCTATTTTTAATTTTTTGAGGAACCTCCATACTGTTTTCCACAGTAGTTGTACCAGTTTGCTTTCCTACCAACAGCACATAAGGATTCCCTTTTCTCCACATCTTTGCCAACATTTATTATTTCCTATCTTTTTGATATTAGCCAATCTGACTGGTGTGAGGTGATATCTCACTGACTGAGCAAACCAGGTGCCCCCTGTATGTTTTCTTTAGAAAAAAAGTCTATTCAGGTCCTCTGTCCATTTTTAGTTAGATGATTTGCTTTTTTTTTTTTTTTTTGGTGTTGAGTTATATAAGTTCTTTATATATTTTGGATATTAATCCTTTATTGAACATATCATTTGCAAATATCTTCTCCTATTCCATAGGGTGCCTTTTTGTTTTGTTGATGGTTTCCTTCACTGTACAAAAGCTATTTATTCTGGTGATATCCCAATTGTTTATTTTTGCTTATTTTCCATTGCCTGAGGAGATGTATTCATAACTATGCTGGTATGGGTAATGACCAAGCAATTACTTACTATGATTTTTATTTATTTATTTATTTATTTATCTTTACTATGATTTCTTTTAGAGTCCTATGGTTTCAGGTTTAACATTTAGGTCTTCAATACGTTTTGAGTTTATGTTTGTGTATGGTGTAAGAAAATGGTCCAGTTTCATTCTTTTGCATGTTGCTGTCCAGTTTTTCCAACACCATTTGTTGAACAGACTATGTTTTTCTTCACTGTATATTCTTGCCTCTTTTGTCCTAGATTAGTTGACCATATAGGTGTGGGTATATTTCTGGGTGCTCTATCCTGTCCCACTGATCTGTGTCTATTTTTATGCCCAGACCATACTGTTTTGATTACTGTGGCTTTATAGTATACTCTGAGTCTGGGATTGTGATACCTCCAGCTTTATTCTTCCTTCTCAGGAAGAGGTTGTTTTGACTGTTTGGGGTCATTTGTGGTCCCATACAAATTTTAGCATTACTTGTTTTAGTTTATCTGTATTATTTCTTACAATAGCATGTTAATTCACAATTATCTCAAGTAAAAAAGGTTTTTAAAAAACACTAAAATTATCCTACAAAGATGGTTTCTCCAGATTTCTTTTATACCATTATGAGAGATGATACAATTCTTCGAGGAATGCAGTGAGAAAACCGAAGAGCGATATTATGTAATGATTTATTTCATTATTACTTTGCCGGGAGCCGCACCAGCCTCTCTGGATGGCAGTCACAGCAAGGAAATGGCAGTGTTTGCAGCTCCTTCCATGAGAAACGAAAACTGGTTTCTCTTTCTGCTACTACTGGCTCATGTTGGAAATGAGGCTGCTGGTATTGACCAGGCCTCACAATATTCCATTATCAGACCCATATTCCAAACACAGATACCTCATAAGGGAAAGCATATTCCTGCCTTTACAAAAGAGATTTTAGATGAAAGCTCTGTGGATGATTGTAAAAAGCCTCTTCCTATGGACCTTGCATATCAAAGACAATTGAGTCTGGCCCTGAGACTAAGAGCCTAATTTAGAGTTAAGGGCAAATATCCACCCCCACCCATTTGTTTCTGCTTAGAGCATTTTCTGGCCTGTATATGCTGATTGCTCCCTGTGAGGGAACCTATTGAGGAACTTCTTTTGTGATTATGAGAGCAGAGGTGTTCCCTGAAAGACCTGTTTTTCTTGATACTTCCACCTTAAACAAACAAGCTGTTGACCCCTGCCCACAGAGAAGTAACTTCACCCTCTTTATGCTAAAAACTTTGTCTGGTATGTTAAAGATGCCTTCCTGCCCCTTAGGATAAGCGTCTAAATCCCCTACCTCNCCCCCCCGCCGACACCGTCCATCCTTCAGGGACCCCTGGACCTGCCTGGGCCAGCCTCCTACATTACTTCATTGATTTATGCATTCCATCCTCTATTTTCCTGTTATCCTAGCATTTTTGAAGCAATAATTGGAATTATTTAGTAACATTAATAGTAATATTTAGTAATTATTTAGTAAGGAATTTCATTATTGAATGATGAAATAGCAAAATATATTTAACACATAGAAAGATCTCCAAAGGTTGCTTAGATACTAAACATCTTTCTATAAGCCAAGTAAGAAACTAAAATTGGGTCTAGTGATCTATAAGGTGTACTGAGGATTAAGATAGAGTCTAAATCCTTAACATGGCCAGCAAGGCCCTACAGGTCTGGTACTTGACCACCCACCTCCCTAGCCTCTCTTCCCACTCTCTGTGCTTTAGCCACAGTGGTCCTCTCCCATTTTTTAAGTCTGGTCACAGAACCATTATACAAAAAGGCTCCTCTATTTGGAGGAAGTCTTTGCTGACCCCCTAATTAAGGTTAGTTTCCTTTTCATAAGCTCTTCCAGAATGGAGTTGATTGTCTTTGTAATATTCATCTCCACATATAACTATTCATTTGCTAGTGGATATTTTTATCATTGTATCTCCACTAGACCAAAAGGTCCATGAATAAAGGGCTATTCCTGTTTTCACTCATCAATGCATCCACAGGTACCAGCATTACCTGTCCCCCATGCCCCCAACAGAGATCCCTCTATAGAAAGCAAAAGAAATAAAGTACAAGCAAAGGGATCATAATGTCAGGATGTGGGCCCATGATAGCCTATAGATACACACTGTTGGCTCATTGTATTTAGAAAAAGTTTCAATTCATGTTTATTTAAAAATGGGTGTTTTAACACAAAAATTTTAATTTCTGACTTCTCTTTTTAAAAGTACTGGAGGGGCGCCTGGGTGGCTCAAGTCAGCTTTGGCTCAGGTCATTATCTCATGGTTCATGAGCCCCATGTCAGGCCCTGTGCTGATAGCTCAGAACCTAGAGCCTACTTGGGATTCTGTGTCTCCCTCTCTCTCTGCCCGTCCCCCACTCGTGTTCTGTCTATCTCTCATTCTCTCTCAAAAATAAATAAACTTAAAAAAAAAAAGGTACTGGAGGGTGCCTTGGTGGCTCAGTCAGTTGAGCGTTGCCTTCTTGATCTTGGCTCAGATCATGATCTTGGTTCCTGAGAATGAACCTGCATCAAGATCTGCACCGACAGTGGGGCGCCTGCTTGGGATTCTCTCTCTCCCTCTCTCTCTGCCCTTCCCCCACTCATGCATGTGCTCTCTCTCTCATAATAAATAAACACTTATTTTAAAAATTAAAAAGTGCTGGGTCCCCAATTCTCTTGAATGGTTAAGAACTGAACAGTGGCTAGCCCAGTTAGGTGGGACATTGACCCCCCAACTCCCCTTCCCAGGCCCAGCCTACTTCTCCTTGTTTCTTTTCCTTGCCCTGGGGATGGAGCTGTCAGCCACAAAGGCTTGGGACTGGGAATCATTGTGCTCTTTGGGCACCATGGTAATGGTTTTAAATAAATATTTGCCAAAAGAATAAGCTAGTGACCATAAGCACTTGGGGGATAACATGCAGCTGTGTCAAGTTACCATATCCAGCCACAGTGCCACACGGAAACACACATAGCAGCGTGATCTCAGAAACTCACATAAACCCCACATAGCTGGTGAAGCTCTGCAGTAAATAGGACGACTCGTTCCTCAGACCTATTTTGTTTCAGTTTGGGTGTTTTGTGTGTATGAGATGGCAACTGTGAAGGGCCAACAGCAGCACACTCCTGGGTCCAAACAAGCCCTTTCTCCATCCTTATTACCTGCCAGACTTTAAATTCAGGATGACTTGAGTGTGGGTATATAATTAGGATATGTATAAAGTGAGTACATCAGATAAGTATATATAAAGTAAGTATAAGATAAGAATATGTATGTAAATTCAGGAGATCTGTAACTTGGCATTATAAAATCTGTATTTAGATATATACGTATAAATTTGGAGTATACTTTCTCCGGGAAAGATGGAGAAGTAGGGAACTCCATACATTGCACTCGCCCCCATATCTCGCATGGAGAAGACCTGAAGCCATAGGAACCCTTACAGAATCCAGGAGTTTGGGAGGAAAAGGAGACAGAGTCCACTGAGAAAACCTAACACTTCTAACACTGAGTGCGAACTGGGGAAGATAAATCGGGCCAGGGCCAGAGACACAGAGGGACAGGGGTGATCCCCTCTGCGGGGAGTGAGAGGGGAAAGAGAGAGGCCGAAACTGCTTAAGACATGGCCCCTGTCGCTAAGGAACAGAAAAACCTCTGCTCGGGACACAGAGGGACCCGGTCTCCTGCTCTCCAGCTGACACTAGGCGGGACGCACCCGTCCCAGGCAATCCCCGGGAAAACAACTCCCTGTGCACCAACTTGACCTGGAGGGGCCACGCGGCGACCGCGCCTTTGTGCTTCTGGCTCGGCTGGATCCCTAGAGAGAAGGCGAAGGGCTTAAAACTGGGAGATTTGCCCACGAGTTTGTGTTTCGTGTGACGAGACACAGAGGGACCCAGTTCCCCACTCTCCAGCTGACCTTAGGCAGGAAGCAATCGTCCCAGGAGACCCCCGGATAAAACTGCTCCTCGCTCGCCAACCCGACCTGGAGGAGACGGGAGCAGCGGCTTCTGGCTCAATCCCCAGGGGGAAGGCAAGAGACTTGGAACTGCCCTGAGGGGATCGCCTGCGTGTATCTCCCGCAATTTCAGTGGGGCGCGCGAACTGGGATCTGGAAAAGAGGCCTGGCCTGGGATATAGAGCGCGGCCCACCTTGGCTGCGCCCCTGGCACAGGGAGTTTACACACCCAAAAAAGTGAGTTGCAGGGCTAGGTTCAAGAAGGAACTGGAGCGCCGCCACTCTCCTCCCCACAACCGCCAAGGCAGAATTCCTGCCTGATGCATTGGATCAAACCATGCCCATCACTGCTACAGAGCTGCCCTCCTCCCCCCAGCCTTTTTTTTTTTTTTTTATCAGAGCACTGACCTGATTAATTCTGGTCACTGGCTTGCTTAAACAGTCACATTTAGTCCATTCTGTAGATGTAAATTCTACACCTTTTCATCTCTTTCTTTCAGAAGTAATCAGACTATATAGTTTCTCTGGATAACACCAGCGTCCTTCTCTCACCTATCCAACCATATTCCACCTTTTAGCTCTTTGAAAAAAGCTTCTTAACCCTTCTGCCTGTTCATTCTATTTCCAATTTTGCCTCATCCCCACTCTGTCATCTCTTTCTTTCTCTATGCGCTTCAAACAGCACTGCATACACCCGGCTATTTAATTATAGCCAGGAAATCCGGTTATATGCTTTAACCTGTTCTTTGTCTATTGGCTTTCTTCTTTTTTCCTTTTCTTTTCTTCTTTTTCGCTGTTTTATGTATTTTTATTTTCTATTCTTCGCCTTCCCTCCTCCCTCTTTTCTCTTTACTTTTTCATTTTCCCTCTAGGTTTGCATGTTTGTTGGATTTGTCTGTGAGTTTGTGTGCCTCTGTTCCCTGTGTGTTTGTCTGTCTGTTTTCTTCTCCAGGGCTACCTCAAGAAACAAGTCAAAGTACACATGGTGGAGAGTCCCAAATACCACTACGAGTAGGAAATTAAATAACCAAGGTCTCAACAGGAGAGACCAAGAGACACCATTCAAAGAACACTTTCTGAAAGGATAGGCTCTCTACAGTCAAAGAGCCTTCCTGGGTACAGCAGCGTTCACAGGGGCAGAGAGCATAACAAGTTTTTAAAGCTAACAAGAGATAGAAAACTAACCAAAATGACAAAACGAAAGAGCTCTCCTCCAAAGAAATTCCCGGAAGAAATGANTCTATTCTTCGCCTTCCCTCCTCCCTCTTTTCTCTTTACTTTTTCATTTTCCCTCTAGGTTTGCATGTTTGTTGGATTTGTCTGTGAGTTTGTGTGCCTCTGTTCCCTGTGTGTTTGTCTGTCTGTTTTCTTCTCCAGGGCTACCTCAAGAAACAAGTCAAAGTACACATGGTGGAGAGTCCCAAATACCACTACGAGTAGGAAATTAAATAACCAAGGTCTCAACAGGAGAGACCAAGAGACACCATTCAAAGAACACTTTCTGAAAGGATAGGCTCTCTACAGTCAAAGAGCCTTCCTGGGTACAGCAGCGTTCACAGGGGCAGAGAGCATAACAAGTTTTTAAAGCTAACAAGAGATAGAAAACTAACCAAAATGACAAAACGAAAGAGCTCTCCTCCAAAGAAATTCCCGGAAGAAATGACAGCTAATGAACTGCTCAAAACAGATATAAGCAGCATAACTGAAAAAGATTTTAGAACAAAAATCATAAAATTAATTGCTGGGCTTGAAAAAAGCATGGAGGACATCAAAGAAACTATGGCTGCAAACAATATGTAGCTTAAAAATAGGTATGATGAATTAAAAAATGCGATGAGATACATAATAAACTGGAGGCATCAAACACACGGATTGAAGAGGCAGAAAGGAGAATAAGTGATTTAGAAGACACCATTATAGAAAAAGAAGAAACTGAGAAAAAAAGAGACAAACTGATCCAGGAACATGAAAGAAGAGTTCAAGAGCTCAGTGATACAATCAAACGGAACAATATCCGTATCATAGGAATCCCAGAGGAGGAAGAGAGAGGGAAAGGTGCTGAAGGAGTCCTGGAACAAATTATACCAGAGAACTTACCCAACCGGGGGAGGGAAGTGGACGTTGAAATTCAAGAGGCATAGAGAACTCCCCTCAGATGCAATTTAAATCGATCTTCTGCATGACATATCATAGTAAAAATGGCAAAATATAAGGACAAAGAGAGAATTTTGAAAGCAGCTAGGGAGAAAAGGGCCCTAACATACACAAAGAAACCTATCAGAGTGGTGACAGACCTATCTACTGAAACTTGGCAGGCCAGAAAGGAATGGCAGCAGATCTTCAATGTGATGAACAGAAAAAATATGCAGCCAAGAATCCTCTATCCAGCAAGCCTGTCATTTGGAATAGAAGGAGAGATAAAAGTCATTCCAAATAAACAAAAATCGAAAGAATTTCTCACCACTAAGTCAGCCCTACAAGAAATCCTGAGGGGGACTCTCTGAGGGAAGTGTTGCAAGNGGACCTGAACGTGAGACAGGAAACCATCAAAACCCTAGAGGAGGAAGCAGGAAACAACCACTCTGACCTCAGCTGCAGCAATTTCTTACTTGACACATCCCCAAAAGCAAAAGAATCAAGAGCAAAAATAAACTATTGGGACCTCACTAAGATTAAAAGCTTCTGCACGGCAAAGGAAACAATCCGTAAAACTAATAGGCAACCAACAGAATGGGAAAAGATAGTTGCAAATGACGTATCAGATGAAGGGTTAATATCCAAAATTTATAAGGAACTTACCAAACTCCACACCAGAAAAACAAGCTACCCAGTGAAGAAATGGGCAGAAGATATGAACAGACACTCTCCAAAGAACACATCCAGATGGCCAACAGACACATGAAATGATGCTCAACATCCTTCCTCATTAGGGAAATACAAACCAAAACCACACTAAGATACAACCTCACGCCAGTCAGAGTGGCTAAAATGAGCAAATCAGAGGACTGTAGATGCTGGCGAGGATGTGGAGAAACGGGCACCCTCCTACATTGCTGCTGGGAATGTAAACTGGTGCAGCCCCTCTGGAAAACGGTGTGGAGGTTCCTCAAAAAATTAACGATAGAACTCCCCTATGACCCAGCAATAGCACTGCTAGGAATTTACCCAAGAGATATAGGAGTGCTGATGCATAGAAGCACATGTACCTCAATGTTCATAGCAGCACTCTCAACAATAGCCAAAACATGGAAAGAGCCTAAGTGTCCATCAACGGACGAATGGATCAAGAAGATGTGGTTTATCTATACGATGGAATACTACATGGCAATGAGAAAGAATGAAATCTGGCCATGTGTAGCAACATGGATGGACCTTGAGGGTGTTATGCTGAGCGAAATAAGTCAGGCAGAGAAGGACAAATACCATATGTTTGCACGTATAGGAGGATTAGGAGGAACTTAACGGAGGACTGTGGGGGAGAAAAAGGGGGAAACACGGGGGTAGAGGTAAAGAGGCAAACCGTGAGAGACTCTTGAATGCTGAGAACAAACTGAGGACTCATGGGTGTGGGGGGGAAGAGGGGTGATGGGCATGGAGGAAGGCACTTGTGGGGATGAGCACTGGGTGTTATATGAAAACCAACTTGACAATAAATATTTGTTAAAAAAAAATGAAGAGTCCTATAAGCATATATTTTATTGGGCAAAAAATAAACAAATTTAGAGTATGTATAGTAAAAATAAAAATATGTACATATAGTTAGGCTATATTTAAAAATTAGGAAAGAAAGGTAATTTGGATGTCTATATGAATGTACATATGATACAGGCATAATTCCGAGATGTTGTGGCGTTAGCTCCATACCACTACAATAAACTGAATCACTCAATGCAAGTCAAATGAATTTTTAAAATTTTCAAGTTCATTTAAAAGTGTGTTTACACTGTACTGTAGTCTATTAAGTGTGCAATAGCATTATGTCTTAAACAATGCATATAACTTTTATTTAAAAATATTTTATTGAGGGGCACCTAGGTGGCTCAGTTGGTTAAGCGGCCAATTTCAGCCCAGGTCATGATCTCACGGTGTTTGAGTTTGAGCCCCACATCTGGCTCTGTGCTGACAGCTCAGAGCCCGGAGCCTGCTTCGGATTCTGTGGCTCCCTCTTTCTCTGCCCCTCCCCTACTCGCACTGTTTCTCTCTCTCTAATAAATAAATAAACATTAAAAATTTTAATAAAAAAACTATTTTATTGCAAAAATAGGTTAACCATAATCTCAACTTTCAGTGTCATAATCATTGATCACAGATCACCAGAACAAATATAATAATTTAAAAGTTTGAAATATTGCAAAAATTAGCAAAATGTGACAGTCACTGAGTGAGCAAAGGCTATTGGAAAATGGTGCCAATGCACTTCTTTGACACAAGGGTGCTGCAAGCCTTCAGTTGTTAAAAACAAACAAACAAACAAACCCACAATAATTGTGCAATGCAATGAAACAAGGTATGCCTGTATTCCCCCAGAGGTAAAGTTGGCGGGGTCTGGACTGCCTTTCCATGCTGGGCCTAGAGGTCCTTCAGGGTATCCTCCGGTAAGAGAAATTTCTGAGCCTTGATGACAAGTGAGCCAGGGACTCTATCAGGTAGCCAGGCCACATGGGGCCTTAATGTTGCTGTGTTAAAGCGACTGCCTCAGAAAGATTTGAGGAAGTTAGGCTCCCTTTGCCCTGGAGGCAATGCAGGTAGTTCAGAAGACCTAAGCTCTGGGCCTGGAGGGCCCCTGCAGCCCATGTCATGTCAATAGGGTGCAGGCGGCACAGGTAAGGGTAGCCAGGATTCTGGGATAGGACAATGTTGGGAGAGGCCGGTTAGCAGGAGGGGCCTATTGGGAGTACCTGCAGCTGCCCAATTCCAAACCTTAGCCTCCCCAAATGCACCTATTTTTCCTGAAAACACAGCTCGAGCAATCTGAAGGGCCTCGCCAGGGTGGGGCTGGGGAAGCCGACTGGGGTGGCCTCGAGAAGAAAGGCCTGAGAGTTTTGACTGCTGGAGAAACTGGGGACCCCATCAGGCAGCTAGTCCAAATGGGGAATGTCTGTTGCCAGTTAACAGCCACCATCTCAAAAAGATTTGGGGGGAGTGGACAGTCTCTACTCTGAGCTATGCAGGTTTGGGGAAATGGCCAAACCCAACAGTTCTGGGGAGGGCTCCTACAGCCAAAGGCCAATTGACACAGGGCAGACTGTGTACGTGAACAGGTGGCACAAGTCAGGGAAGCTAGGGACCTGGGACAAGGCAGCTGTAGGGAGAGACCTGCTCACAGGAGCCAACTATTTGGGGGTGCCTGGAATATGCCTAATTCCCAGCCTTATTTAACAGAAATGAACATATTCCCCTTGAAGGCAGAGCCAGAGAAAAATGGATTAACTTTCCAGGGTGGTGCTCGGCAGATGGGCCAGAGGTGTCCTCCAATGAAAGACACCTGGGAACCTTGATTGCTGGAGAGCCTCAAACGCCATCAGGCATGTGGTCTGAATGGGGACTGACTGTGGCCAGTTTAAAACTGCTGCCTCTGGAGCACCTGGGTGGCTCAGTCAGTTAAGCGTCTGACTCTTGGTTTTGGCTACTGTGGTACATGTCACAGACCTAGTCTGAGGTGGACATGTGATTGGACATCCTGGCAGATGGTCCACAGAGATGGCCTGTCATGAGGCTCTACAACCAAAATCTCAAGATTTCTGGAGAATTCATAATTACCCAATACAAGGTCAATACATAAATATCAATTCTCTTCCTATATACTACCAAAAACAATTGAAACTAGGCAATGCAATTTCAAATAGCATAAAAACATGAAATGCTTGTGATAACATTTATTCAAGGATGTGCAAGATCTGGGCACTATAAAACATTGCTAAGATAAAGAAGACCTTAACACACGAAGAGATTTACTGTGTTCATGGATTAGAAAACTCCATTGTNCAACTTGACAATAAACTATCTGTAAAAACAAAAACAAAAACAAAAAACCCCCCCAAAACCCGACTCCATTGTTGAGACTGCTGGTATTCTGGAGCCTCAATTTGCTTTTACCCTTGCTTTTGTGTTTTCAATGTGTAGCTCTATTTCTGACACAAAGTAGGTGTCCAGTGTTCATTGAATAAATGAATAAGAAATAGGATTACATGTACGGGGACTAAATGAATAAGTACGGGAAGGGGTCACAACTACCTAGGGGTACTAGAAAAGACTTCCTTCAGGATGGAGTAGGAATCTAAAAGCTGTAATGAAAGGAAGAACATAAGTCATAGAAATCCTCTTACGAGTAAAACTGTCTGCTGTAGCTTGTAATCAGTTTGTGCAAGATAGTGACTGTAAATACGTTGGGATATGGCCTGAGCTCATGTCCTGAAATACCTTCTGATCTGTGCTAAGGAATTTATATTTCATTCTTCAGCAATCGAGATGGAGGAGGGCACATTGGGGAATTCACTCATTCATGTTTTATAATACTTGCTGAACACCTGCTGTGGCCCAAGGCTTGTGTTCAGCACTAGCATAAAACTGGCAAGGACAGAAACCATCTCCGCTTCAGTTATAAAACTGTATATAGCAGCTAATGATGAAAACTATCTTTATTCCAGGCAGAGTCCAATTCTTTACTAGTGTTTTTTACAACAGCCCAGTTGACAGTTATTATTAACTTCACTAAATGGAAGAATTAAAGAAACGATGAAGAGTTCCGTTTAAATGAAGACTATGACTTAAAGAATTTTTATTAAGGTACTATTAAGAAAAAATTATATCACACATTTAAAACATTGACTTTAATGGGTTTTGACAAACGTTTACATTTCGGCGCCACCAAGACATAAAAGATTTCCGTTACCCCAAAAGTTTCCCTTGTATCCCTCCCCAATCATTGATTTGTAGCATTATTGATTAGATTTGTTCTTTCCAGTGTTTTTTATAAACGGAATCATGCAGTATGTACTCTTGTGTCTTGCTGCTTTGAATCATGATGATTCAATTTTGACATTTATCCATATTGCCATGTGAGAAAGACATTAATCAAATAATCACCTAATGAAGCCGTTAATTACAACAGCATTAAGTTGAACAAAGGATAAGTACAAGTGAAGATATATCACCTTGTTTGTTGACAGTTCAACTAATATCACACACGGTGGGGGGTACTATATACGGTTATGATTGAATTTTTAGAAAATAAATATTATTAAAGGGTACCTTAAGAGAATCCTATGTCCTTACTTTACGTCTCTAATTTTTAAGAAATCAGATGACTCTGGAAACCGTTTTTCGA